>NC_133337.1:64281522-64589856 GCF_030506205.2 Paramisgurnus dabryanus | reverse complement strand
GAAACGGTCCACGTGAGACATCCAAAGCGCGTAGATGGCCTGGCTGACTGCTGGCAATAGAGCCTCTTTAAAACCACTGCTGGCAGCGGTGGGATTCGAACCCAAGCCCCCGGAGAGACTGCAGCCTAAATCCAGCGCC
Source organism: Paramisgurnus dabryanus (assembly GCF_030506205.2). Lineage (NCBI taxonomy): Eukaryota > Metazoa > Chordata > Actinopteri > Cypriniformes > Cobitidae > Paramisgurnus > Paramisgurnus dabryanus. The sequence continues at coordinate 64,589,717 of NC_133337.1, read as the reverse complement.
TTGGACCGCTCGGCCACGCTACCTCTTGGAGAAGGGCTCTCTGGTGCGTTTCGGTGTGGGTGCAGCTCCACGGACAGCCTTAGTTGATTTCGAGGATCTCGTCGGCGGGAGAGAAACACCTTTGAGGTCCTGCTGTGCTGAGTCATACTCCTGGAGATCCCAAATCCTACAGAGTTCTATCGTTTAGAAAGTACATCTGACACAACAAATGAAGCCATGGGGTTTGCTTAAACTCGAAAATTAGGTGAGATTCCCAAAGCTCCCACAGAAATCTAAAGGAAGCGCTTCTGACAAACCAATTAACATGTGGGATGTTCTTGCATGCCAAAACCACTTTATTCTCCCAATACTCTGAAGCCCGGGATACACTGCACTATTATTGGCTGTCCCAGACGAAAGATTGCCATCGTGAAACAATCGTCGCGATTTCAGTGATCGTGGCTCTTCATCGGTGGTCCTATGTCGTACAATGAGAGAGGTTCAAAGACGGCCGTTTTCCCGGTCTTTCGTCCAAAGATAGCCTACGATAGTTTTCTGACAGTGTCAGAAATTCAGCATGATCAATGCACAGTGTGTTTGCTGCTACGACCTGCGTACTGGTATTTGTTTAACGCGAGCGCATGCTGTTGACGTTTCGCTAACGTGTGACGCAGCCGCCGAAGCTTCCGTGTCATCATCGTACAGTCTACATGCCTGTCGTACCCGGGTTTAAACGATCTATGACGCACAGTGTGATAAGGTAATGATCTTATAGGAGGGCAAAAATCCTGCAGTGTATTCCTGGCTTTACAGAAATCTCTGATACAGTGCCCGACTGCTGCCAATTGAGCCTCTTTAAAAGTTCTCCTGGCAGCGGTGGGATTCGAACCCACGCCCCCGAAGAGACTGGAGCCTTAATCCAGCGCCTTAGACCGCTCGGCCACGCTACCACTCAAAGGGCTTGCGTCGGGTGTCCGGAGCTCGCATATGCAGGCTGCATCGAGAATCAAGCCAGCTTCATTCAAGTTAACTGAACAATACATTCGCAAGTCACAAGCATATTACAGCAATTTTCCCATTACCTGAGAATAAGAGTCAACCTGATATTTGTTAGTATTCTGAAACAAGAAAGTATTTATAACGTACGCAGCCTACAAACGCGACCCCCCGAAGCTGCAGCCTTCTGATTGAGAAACGGTCCACGTGAGACTTCCAAAGCGGCCTGGCTGACTGCTGGCAATAGAGCCTCTTTAAAACCACTGCTGGCAGCGGTGGGATTCGAACCCACGCCCCCGGAGAGACTGGAGCCTAAATCCAGCGCCTTGGACCGCTCGGCCACGCTACCTCTTGGAGAAGGGCTCTCTGGTGCGTTTCGGTGTGGGTGCAGCTCCACGGACAGCCTCAGTTGATTTCGAGGATCTCGTCGGCGGGAGAGAAACACCTTTGAGGTCCTGCTGTGCTGAGTCATACTCCTGGAGATCCCAAATCCTACAGAGTTCTATCGTTTAGAAAGTACATCTGACACAACAAATGAAGCCATGGGGTTTGCTTAAACTCGAAAATTAGGTGAGATTCCCAAAGCTCCCACAGAAATCTAAAGGAAGCGCTTCTGACAAACCAATTAACATGTGGGATGTTCTTGCATGCCAAAACCACTTTATTCTCCCAATACTCTGAAGCCCGGGATACACTGCACGATTATTGGCTGTCCCAGACGAAAGATTGCCATCGTGAAACAATCGTCGCGATTTCAGTGATCGTGGCTCTTCATCGGTGGTCCTATGTCGTACAATGAGAGAGGTTCAAAGACGGCCGTTTTCCCGGTCTTTCGTCCAAAGATAGCCTACGATAGTTTTCTGACAGTGTCAGAAATTCAGCATGATCAATGCACAGTGTGTTTGCTGCTACGACCTGCGTACTGGTATTTGTTTAACCCGAGCGCATGCTGTTGACTTTTCGCTAACGTGTGACGCAGCCGCCGAAGCTTCCGTGTCATCATCGTACAGTCTACATGCCTGTCGTACCCGGGTTTAAACGATCTATGACGCACAGTGTGATAAGGTAATGATCTTATAGGAGGGCGAAAATCCTGCAGTGTATTCCTGGCTTTACAGAAATCTCTGATACAGTGCCCGACTGCTGCCAATTGAGCCTCTTTAAAAGTGTTCCTGGCAGCGGTGGGATTCGAACCCACGCCCCCGAAGAGACTGGAGCCTTAATCCAGCGCCTTAGACCGCTCGGCCACGCTACCACTCAAAGGGCTTGCGTCGGGTGTCCGGAGCTCGCATATGCAGGCTGCATCGAGAATCAAGCCAGCTTCATTCAAGTTAACTGAACAATACATTCGCAAGTCACAAGCATATTACAGCAATTTTCCCATTACCTGAGAATAAGAGTCAACCTGATATTTGTTAGTATTCTGAAACAAGAAAGTATTTATAACGTACGCAGCCTACAAACGCGACCCCCCGAAGCTGCAGCCTTCTGATTGAGAAACGGTCCACGTGAGACTTCCAAAGCGCGTAGATGGCCTGGCTGACTGCTGGCAATAGAGCCTCTTTAAAACCACTGCTGGCAGCGGTGGGATTCGAACCCACGCCCCCGGAGAGACTGGAGCCTAAGGGCGCCAGCTGCCGAAGAATAGTCCAACATAATGTTGAAAAATGTTGAAGCACAGCCAATCAAATCGAAGCGCTTCAACATTTAGAGCCAATCGAGTCGAAGCGCTTCAACATTTGCAGCCAATCACAGAGCGGAAGTTTCAACATTTTCAACATTTGACCAATCAGAGTGAAAGAGTAAGTCTTCGGGTACAATTCCCCTCCTCACCTGTAGGTGGAGTAAGAGTGATGCTCGATGACGTGTTACTGCTCTTCTATTTTTTTTTTTTGAGTTGCCGCTCTTCGCCAGTAGGGGGAGTAGGCTAAAAATGTCAATAAAGTTGCCGAAATTGGCCGAAAGTGTACGGTCTTTGACGAGAGGGATAAGACGACCTAACTGGGAGTGTCAGGGGTCAAAAAAGTTCAGTAGAAGGTTCATGCCCTACGACGAGCATCATTGTCACGGACATCAACATCTTTAAACGGAGGACAAATATTTGTATCTTTTATTACGGACTATAACCGGTAAGAATGCATAACTTAATAGCATAATTAAATCTGAGAGATAATTAGAGTTTAATTTTTAATTAGTATAGTTTTTAACAACTGTTTAGGAGAAGACAATGTCTGCAAAAAAATCGCACAAAGGCATGTCGGACGCTGAATGGATTTCACGTCTAAGAAAGTTTGCCAGTACAGGTGTTTGGCCTTCAGAAGAAGGTAATAGACCAGCTCCTAGACAAAAAAAGTGGCACGAGCTTTATCAAAGGGTAAGTGTGTGTTTTTTGTTATTTTTGCGTAAGAAAACAATGAACAACAAGTGTTTGTTGACTTGCATAATTAAGCATTTACAATAGATCTGGCCATTTACTGTATTTCCATAATAGTAACTAATGAAAGTACATTAGTGTTTGTTGACATGCATAATTAAACAGTAAAAGTAGAACTGTTTGTTTACTGTATTTACATAATAAAGCAAGAGATTAGTAATCTCATTCATTAGTCTCATTACAACATTGTAACGTGATTTAGGATTTACATGGTGTAATTGTTTATATGCATTTATTTGTTTATTTATTTATGATTGAATGTACTACTGACTACTGCTGTACTATAAAAGAAAAGCTACTTGAAACAAAGATTTGAGAAAGTGGGGGTAGGGATGGTTGGGGGTTTCAGTCAAGGTGTGACTTGTGTTTTTCCTTTACATGATCTTTTAAGGGAATCACTCCCTTAAAAGTCACTCCCTTAGTTTTATTCTTAAATTACAAATGCATGTACTGTGTATTGAATTTGCCACAATGTTTATAGATTGAAAAATGCCCGATGCACTCTCGTGGCCAGACAACATTGTTTGGAGGTGTCCTAAAGTGCACATGTGGTTTTCACACTCAAAAGGTAAAATACATTTCAATATGTTGCAAGTAAAAAAAAACAATGTTTTTCTTTCAAATATTGATTGTATGTAATTTTTGGTTGTCATTTATCAGCCACCTATGTCTACTGGACAGACACCAAGGGTCATGCAACAACAGTCTGCTGCTGCTATTGGATCACCACAGGAGGAGAGTCAGCATCAACCCCAGGTCCAGCCTCAACCTCAGGTCCAGCATCAACCTCAGGTCCAGCATCAACCTCAGGTCCAGCATCAACCTCAAGTCCAGCATCAACCTCAGGTCCAGCATCAACCTCAAGTCCAGCATCAACCTCAGGTCCAGCATCAACCTCAAGTCCAGCATCAACCTCAAGTCCAGCATCAACCTCAGGTCCAGCATCAACCTCAGGTCCAGCATCAACCTCAGGTCCAGCATCAACCTCAAGTCCAGCATCAACCTCAAGTCCAGCATCAACCTCAGGTCCAGCATCAACCTCAGGTCCAGCATCAACCTCAGGTCCAGCATCAACCTCAGGTCCAGCCTCAGGTCCAGCATCAACTTCAGGTCCAGCATCAACCTCAGGTCCAGCATCAACCTCAGGTCCAGCCTCAACCTCAGGTCCACCCTCAGCCTCCACCCCAGCGTACTCCATCAAGGATTTCGCCAAGTTTGTCACAGGTAGATTAATTACATTTTTTACAGGACTTGCAATGTTAACTATACATTTAAGTATCAAAGTCTGTATTGATTGGAAATTTGGTAAAGTATAGAAAGTAAAGGCTGAGATGTTTTCACATTTGCCTGCCAACTGACACACACTGTGGCGTCTGCTGATTGGTCAGTTTAAATATCTTGTGTCAAGGTATGATTGTTCCCTTGCTTTGCAACCTATATGCCCTATCGTTCCTGCCCTCTAAAAAAGGCAGGGCTTTTTTAACCCATCGCTGTGTAAATATTGTATAGAACATACCGCTGAGTTAAAAGTTACCCAATGCTGGGTTGTTTTTATTTGTTTATTTGTTTATTTATATGGATCCCAACATTTCAATAATCACAGTTGATAAATATACACATATAAACATTACTTAAAACAGGACTAGACAATTAATAAGATATGATTTATGATTACATTAATCAAGACATATAAAAACCTACATCAACACATAACACCGTAGACTACTTTTAAGTGACAGCTTAGGTGACAAACCTTAATGGGAATGGTATTCCAGATGAGAATAGCTCTATACAGGACAGTTTTCTTCAAAAAATTAGTTTTTGGGTGGGGGGGTCACTATATGACCATTATTTGCTTTTCTGGTGTTATGATTATGAACAGCGTTACAGTATTTGATTAAACAGAGAAATAGGCATTTTCATTGTCAATGTGTTTTAGATCATGGTGTTTAAAGTAATTGTTATTCTTTGGTTTAAAGTGAGCCATGAAAGTGTAGGCAAGGCAAGGCAAATTTATTTGTATAGCACATTTCATACACAGAGGTCATTCAAAGTGCTTAACATAGAAATGAGAAAACAATGCACGCATTTTAACACACGATAAAATCACAATAAAAACAAAGATACATGAGAATTTAAAATCAATTAAAGAAAATAAATGTGATTTTAATAAAAACAGTTTAAAATGTTAAAAAGAATAAAACAGGAGTAAAAGTGACTTGAGTTAAAAGTGCAGTCATTGTGAAGCAGCACAGTGCTCATTCAGTAAATGAAGAGTTAAACAGATGTGTTTTCATCTAGATTTAAAAGTGTTTAATGTTGAAGCACATCTGATCTCTTCTGGAAGCTGATTCCAGCTACAGGTGGCATAATATCTAAATGCTGATGCACCTTGTTTTGAGTTAACCCTTGGTATTTCTAACTGACCGGATCCTAATGATCTGAGTAATCTGTTAGGTTTATATTCAGTTAGCACATCTGTCATGTATTTGGGTCCTAAGCCATGAAGTGATTTATAAACGAATAGCAATACTTTAAAATCTATTCTAAATGTAACAGGAAGCCAGTGTAAGGACCTGAGGATTGGAGTAATGTGCTTAGATTTTTTGGTTCTGGTCAGAATTCTGGCAGCAGTGTTTTGTATGAGCTGTAGCTGTCTAATGGTTTTTTTTGGGATACCAGTAAGGAGTCCATTGCAGTAATCCACCCTGCTTGTGATGAAAGCATGAACAAGTTTCTCTAAATGTGGTCAATACATGTTGCTGTTGTAATGCCCACCTTGTTGCTTAAGATTCTAGTTGGCACTTTAACTATTTGATGTTAATTGCAGACACTTAAATAGGAAATTACTTTCTTTTTCTTTGTGCATCTGTCATCATTCCAATCAATGTTTATATCTCCAAGCAAGTAAAGTTCACAGTTAACATCAGAGACATTATCAAGCATTTCACCTAAGCATGTTAGATAGTCCATGTGTGCATCAGGAGGTCTATAACAGCATCTCACAAGCACTGGTCTCATATAAGGTACATGGACGTCTACCCATATAGCTTCAATGTCATCGCGTATGAAATTTTGTTTTAACTTACAAGGAATGTTGCTTTGCACAAAGATGGCCACACCACCACCAAATTTATTTTAACACGTGGTTTGGTAACAACAGCCCAGCATTATGTAATGTGTAACCAATGGTGTTCTGCCCAATATTTATCCAGTAAAATAACCCAGCATTTTTACAGTGTGTTCTTGGATTCTCCTCTTCCTCTCTACTTTGGCTCTGCTGTTGTAGGGTAAAGACCATTAAACTACACAGCAAAGTGCCTTATGGTTTTTCACTTTATTTTGGTCTTCTTTATTTTGGCAGTTAAAGCTACTTTTTCTGTCATGTATGCAAAATTGACTTAAGTAGTAAATATGTTAATACTTTATCTGCATTTATCATGCAGCCATTTCAGGTGTAATTAAAAGTAATTTTATTTTTTCCCCACTGTGCTAACACATTTTTATTGAAATTGTTTTGCCCTATTTCAGTTTACCAAGTCAAGATTTAGCGGGTCTCATATTGCTGCAGCGAAGCCCAACCTAAAGATGGCTAGAAGACCATCTCAGGCTACTGACCAACCTAGCTCAACAGCAGTGTCCAGTCCTCCTATACCAAGCACCACTGTATGTATAGGCCACATTGCATTTGCATACTTCTTTTCTCCGTTTATTATTCCAGAAAACCATAATATAATGAAGTAAGAACAATACTATACATTACTATACAGTGCTTTATTTTAAATAGATTTACTATCACAAATTTGGTGTGGTCAGCAATATTTATTTTTTAAGAAATTGACACTCTTATTCAGCAATGCATTGCATGCACATTACATTTATCAAAAACAACAATTGTTTCATTTTAAAATATAAAAAATTGTAACCCTAAAGGGTGTTTCAAGTGTAATATTTCTGTAAAGGCTAGGGACAGAAAAATGGACATTTCCGAAGAATGACCCAAAACTGAACACATACTACTGAACAGTGGTGTATTGTTACATCTAGGATGACATTAAATGATTGAACAGTTATATTTGATGTCTTTCTACTGTTGTAAAATATATTGCATTGCATGTTTGTACAGACACAAGACCCTGGAGTTCCAGTCTCCGTCCCCAGATCAACTGCCGATGTTACCAGTCCCACATCATCATGCAGCGTTGTCTCCGTAAGTAGTTTAATATTCTACTGGTCCAGTGGGCTTATTATGTTTGTATATTAACTGTCACACACAATGGGGCCAGCCAACTGACACGTTTGTAACAATTTTAAATTCTGCCACAAATGTATCCATTTGTCAGTATAATAGATAAAGGCTCACATGCCCAGAAATGATACATTTTATTATTTTTATATAATTTCCTTTTTAATGACTAATTTAAAGTTACCAGTTTGTACACTGTAAAAAGTTTCATGGGCTTTTCAACATTTGAGATATCAAATACACTGGACAAATGTTTACATAAGGCTTTCAACACAGAATAATAACAGAATTTCTAAAAAAAGATCCAAAGTTTACCCCTGATTCACTGTACAATGTTATTTAGTTTTTATGTGTTGTGATAGTTTACATATTATAGTTTACATATACCTGCCTTTTCATTGTATGGTGTTAATGTCATTAGCATCGCTGCATGTTTTAATTTATTGAAGTAGTTGTGTATGAGTTTCTTAATTGTTCACAATGTAAGAATATTAATCTTAACATCATACAGTCACTGGTGAAAAGGAGTCAAATATGCATAAAATGCTGAATTGCAAAGATTCTTGTCAGAGTCATGTATCCAGTTTTTCCTTATTTTATGTTATTTGATTTAATCCTGTTTATTATCTTGTTAATTAGCTCCGCCTCTGTTCTCATTATTTTCAATCGTCCTCACCTGTGTCTTGTTTAATTTGATTATCTGTCCTGTGTATTTATAGTCTGTCTGTGATTCAATTCCTTTTCTCATCTTAGTTGGTGTTAAATGTTGTTTTAGTGTGTTGTGTGCATCTGCTTGTCTGGTCATTGCTAATTTTGTAATTAAAGTTTTTTCCTTTATCCTCCTGTATACACAACTCTTGGTATTCTGCAGAAACTCGATGAATTAAATAGATAGACACGGTAAACTAAGTTTTAATGACTACAGCTGAAAAATACTTTTTAGTGTGAAAATAATCTGTTATTTAGATTAGCATTTTATTTAAGGGTCATCTTGGATAAAGCGTTATTTAACAAAGGTAACTTAAGGGACTAAATGTTTTGTCTCTTTTTCCTCACAGAGTGCTCCTACCGCGCTGTTACAAGCACCAAGTGTACTACCGCTTCCTCGTTTGTGGTCGGAGACCTTGCCACCAGAGGATCACAGGTGGATTGCAAGCCGGCTTTTTAAAATGGGGTCCAGGGGAAAGCCGGAACTCCGTGACAACCTTCAGCTCTGGTATCACCCACCACAGCCTGCACTGACATACAATCAGGCTCCTGCTCCTGACAGATTTTTTTGTCATGCCCTTTTGCTGTGGATGCCGTATAAGCTGTGGAAGGTCAAGGTTCTCTGTCCCAATCCTGCCTGTGGACAGCATCAACTGACAGGAGGCGGTCTGCATAAAAGGGCACGGCAAGTTCATGACATTGACAGGATGTACAACATGGTCACAGAAACCCTCATCTGTAAGAAGTGTAAAGCTTCTCATGTGTCCTGGAGTCAGACTGTCCTGCAACAGCTGGATCTGGGTCATCGCTCTGAGTTTCGGGTCATCCTCACGCAGAAGTGAGTACACTTTAATTTCCTCAAGTTGTTAGCCCATCATCCCATATTTGCAGACACTTTAAATATTTTTATGTGGTGTAAATAATGTATCTGTGGATTTTGCTTTTTTTAGGTATGCCTGTGATCTGAGAGTCATTAGACTCTTGCGTGAACGTGGCCTAGGCAACAGCCCCACGCGTGTTATTAAACAGCTGCGTGAGAACCACAGCGAGGAGTGGCTCCAGCGTCTGGCCCGGTACACCACCCAGTGCATGGACTTCATCAACCGCCCTGGGGTGTTGCCAATGCAGTTCCAGGAACCTCCTGAGCCTACAGTGTTGCCGAGCGTCAAGTGGCTTCTCACTGTGTACAGCCAAGACATCCTGACAAGGCTGGATGAAATCCATGCCAGGATAACATCCACACATGGCACAGTGTTGAAAATGGATTCCACTAAAAAGGTTAGCAGTTAAATTCTATGTATGCCATTGTCTGTTTTATCGCAAAAAGATGCTTTATTTGTAATTTGCATGGTTGGTTTCATTACATTTGTAAAGCATGTTTCATATGTCTTTTGCAGATCACCAAGAAGCTGGCTGGTACAGCGAGGGGAACAGGAAAATGGCTCACTTCTGTTGGCAATGAGTTTGGTCAGGTGCTCATGAGTGTGTTGACAGCCCAGGAAGGAGCAGGACTGGACATGATGATAGATGGTCTGGTGAAAAGATACCAGCAGGCTGGTGTGGATCCACCTGCTGTGTTGTATGTTGACTGTGGGTGCTGCACTGAGGTGGGGGAAACCAAGCTGAAAACCAGGTTCAGAGGATGGCCAGATCTCTTAATAAGGCTGGACATCTGGCATTTCATGCGCAGGATTGCTGTGGGCTGTACAACTGATGCCCATCAGCTTTATCCTATATTCATGGCACGACTGTCTGCATGCATCTTTGAATGGGATGCTGCTGATGTTGCTGTGCTACGCAGAGCCAAGAAAGCGCTGCTGGTGTCCCAGGGTTGGCCTGTGCTGACAGATGAAGTTGTCAGTAAACATCTTTCCAAACAGGAGCTGGCTCTGCATTGTCGGAGGAGGACCCGTGGAGAGGAGACTACCATTCTTCTCCTTGAGCGGCTGCTAACAGAGCTCATGACCAGCAATGGCAGTGACTCTATGGGTGTTCCTCTTCTGGACAGAGAAAGGATGGAGCACATCTGGACTGTCCAGAAGAAGCATGTCAAATGCATCCAGGACCCACCCGGTGTAGCCCTCTATACTGAGACTGGGACCTTAACCAAGGGAGGTGTGCTTCTGAAGACATACCGATGTGCCAGAGGATCCACATCTCTAGAGTCCTTTCATTTACATTTAAACCGTTTTATCCCAGGTATGTGTCTGTGACAAATACTTTGCATTTGTAAAAACAAACCATCACATGCCTTTGTGTGTTTCTTTAATACCATCTAAACACTATTGTCTCTTTACAGGTACCAGTGCCAACAGTCTTAACTTTCAGATTTATCTGCTGGAGGGACTAAACCGGTGGAATCAGGACCGGCAGGCTGCTTCCTTGTTATCAGGACCATCAGCTTTGTGCAGCTACACGGGAGAACTTGTTTACTGCGTAAACAGGAATTATGAAAAGCTGTTTGGCAAGAAAGTGGTCCCCACATTTCATCCACCTGCATGTTACACTGGTAAGAGAATTTGTTTTTGTTAATAAACCTGCAGTTTGTGAGTCTTATTTTTTTTTATATAATTAACTCTCTCATTTGTATTTAATTCCCTTTTATTTGTTTATTTAGGTGAACTTATTGGAGTGCAGTATTTATTCCAGCAGACTGGTCGGGCACTGCAGGACATGAACCCAGACTCTGAGCAGACGGCAGAGCTTATAGAGGAACTTGATGTGGAGGAGAGGGAGGAAGATGAAGGGTTCTTTGACATCAATGAGGATCACACAATAAGAGATCCAGAGGCTGTTCTGTCACCGCCCTCCACCATGACAACGAGTCCCTCTACCTTGGTTGCAAGCAGTGCCACATCTATCCAGGCCTCCATATGTACTTCACCGGTTCTTCTGACACGTGACCCCTCACAGTCTCCAACTGCTCTCTCACCTGTTCACGTGGAGCCTGGAGATACAGGTCAGGATGATGATGATGAAACGGTAAGTGTCACTTGTATGTGTTTCAATTTAACTTGAATATTTCAAACGGTGTTTGCGAATATCTGCTTCAGTGCATTTCAGATATTTTGAACTTAAGAGTAATTAGTTAATTAACAGAAAATGTGAATATCAAACAAAATATTTAGTGTAATTTGTTTTTAATAGGCTGTTGACTCCCAGAACGTGCCAGGATTCCAGCATGTGGACAGGCTGTCAGAATATCTGGTCGAGCTTCGGAAACGCACAGCCCTCAGCCTGACTAACCAGGAAGCGGAAACAATAATTGGACTTTGGCAAAACCTGGATGCCTTTGACAAGCGGCGGGTGGTGTATCGACCTCGATTTAAGAAGAGACTGCTGACTGGACGCTTCAGAACACCAAAGACGCCCACTCGCACCCCTGGAGTAGAGAGCACCACCAGATGCGTGCTGGGTGCAAGCAGCGCACCTGCTCAGTGGCCTGACTGTTGCCGTCTGGTGGAAACCATTTTCATCAGGCTATGCGTAATCCACCTTGCCCCCAAAAGAAAAGGCGGGAAAACTTATTCAAGATGGTCTTTGATCCTAGAAGACTATCGCAAGATAAGGCAGCTTGTGTTTGGCAATGGCTTGGTGATGAACGAAACTTCATTGCAGCTGGTGGAGGTTAACCAGAACACCCTGATTGACTGGTACAACGAAAGAAAGATAGACCAGCAAGTGACACTGATAGTTCGAGGCCTTGATTTGCCTCATCCCATCCCTGAAGCTCAGGAGCCTCTTCAGGATGCCAAACGGCTACGAACTGAGCTGCAGCAACCAATGCAGCTGCACCAGTACAAGCTACCAGATAGCACAGCAGGACAGGCAAAGCAAAGAGTAATATCTATTAGGCAGCCCCCTCTCAGACCCAAAACACCAGCAGCACCTGGAGCATCACTGCAAATGGTGTCAACAGGTTTCCAAAGTGTGCCGTTGCTCCAGTTTGTGCCAATGGTGCAGGGAATGCCAATGGTGCAGGGCATGCCAGTAGTTCATGGTGTGCAAATGGTGCAGGGCATGCCACTTATGCAGCCAGTTTTACAGCCAGCAGTTGTCCAAGGCACCACCTCACAGCCAGCTCCACCAGGTGCTAGTCAAGGAGCTATGCCCAAGAGACCCTAAAAGCGAACAGTAGAGGCGAACACTTGCAAGAAGTGTGGCCAATTTAAGACTGCTGAAACTGGGCATAGCCAATACAGGGGCAAGGTGTACTGTCCCCAGACTGAGACTGTGTCCAAAGAAGTGTGGTTGGAGAACATGCGTAGAATCTCCAACTAATGTATGCAGTTTTATGTTGGTAAGGTTGACCGTTCTTAATATTTGATTGTTACTGTACTTTTAGTTGTTTTAAAAGTGTTTTTAATATTGTATTTAACTTTTTGTTTGTGTTCTCTTTACTTATTTACAATTTAATATTCATTACTGTTCTTTTAACATTTGTAAACGCACTTAAAACTTTGTCAAGTGATGACTTTGACTTGGTTGGCATGCGATACTTGGCACACAATATAACACTTGCTTGTACAAAGGATTATTGGTGTATCTTATTGTTCTCACAACATAACAATTACCATAGAAATGTCTATTTAAAGTATTTAGAATTTATTTATTGCGTGTGTGTGTTTTATATTCATTTCAAGTTTCTTCTCACTTTTGTAAATAAAAACATTGTGGTTGTACTTTTGATTTTGTGTCATTACTCTTAGTAAAGGCAATACTCCGTAAGTTGCAATAATTTGTATATAAAATGAATAACAGTGCTTTTATACTTGTAACAAACATTACTACTAACAATTATGGTTACATCTGAATCTGAAAGTGTCTGGTTTAAATATATATATTAACAAAATACGGAATCCGTATAACATATCAACAATTCATACTACAACAGAATAATACAGATACTACCACTAAATAATAACAACAGAATTGGCACGGTGCATAAATTTTATTTATTCAAATACCATAAAGAAAATTAGTACATGTGTATTCCATAAACAACTAACAATTATGGTTACAGTTACATCTGAATCTGCAAGTGTCTGGCTTGGTGTATATATTTATTTAACAAAATACTGAATTAGTATAACATATCAACAACAATTTATACTACAACAGAATATTACAAATACTACCACTAAATGATAACAGAATTGGCACGGTGCATAAATGCATTTTATTTATTCAAATACCATAACGAAATTAATACATGTGTATTCCATAAACAACGCAACTGCATGCGTTCAAGAATTTGATAAAAATAAAATCACAAAATATTACAGAAAAGTGCCTTTGGCTGGATTCGAACCGAGTCTTTGGCGCGTACCTGCAATAGGAAACAATGTATTTAAAATGGGTCATTTCCGTCGCGTAAACTGTATAAACAATCAGACAGAAGAAAGATCTGTCACCAAACATCCGATTTCTCCTCTCTTCCTTCTCGTTTTCTCTTTCGCTTTTTCCCTTTCTCTTTTTCTTTCTTCCCCCTTTTCCCCCCTTCTTCCCCGTCTTTGTTGGACTATTGTTCCCCAGCTTGGGCGCAGCGCCTTGGACCGCTCGGCCACGCTACCTCTTGGAGAAGGGCTCTCTGGTGCGTTTCGGTGTGGGTGCAGCTCCACGGACAGCCTCAGTTGATTTCGAGGATCTCGTCGGCGGGAGAGAAACACCTTTGAGGTCCTGCTGTGCTGAGTCATACTCCTGGAGATCCCAAATCCTACAGAGTTCTATCGTTTAGAAAGTACATCTGACACAACAAATGAAGCCATGGGGTTTGCTTAAACTCGAAAATTAGGTGAGATTCCCAAAGCTCCCACAGAAATCTAAAGGAAGCGCTTCTGACAAACCAATTAACATGTGGGATGTTCTTGCATGCCAAAACCACTTTATTCTCCCAATACTCTGAAGCCCGGGATACACTGCACGATTATTGGCTGTCCCAGACGAAAGATTGCCATCGTGAAACAATCGTCGCGATTCAGTGATCGTGGCTCTTCATCGGTGGTCCTATGTCGTACAATGAGAGAGGTTCAAAGACGGCCGTTTTCCCGGTCTTTCGTCCAAAGATAGCCTACGATAGTTTTCTGACAGTGTCAGAAATTCAGCATGATCAACGCACAGTGTGTTTGCTGCTACGACCTGCGTACTGGTATTTGTTTAACGCGAGCGCATGCTGTTGACTTTTCGCTAACGTGTGACGCAGCCGCCGAAGCTTCCGTGTCATCATCGTACAGTCTACATGCCTGTCGTACCCGGGTTTAAACGATCTATGACGCACAGTGTGATAAGGTAATGATCTTATAGGAGGGCGAAAATCCTGCAGTGTATTCCTGGCTTTACAGAAATCTCTGATACAGTGCCCGACTGCTGCCAATTGAGCCTCTTTAAAAGTGTTCCTGGCAGCGGTGGGATTCGAACCCACGCCCCCGAAGAGACTGGAGCCTTAATCCAGCGCCTTAGACCGCTCGGCCACGCTACCACTCAAAGGGCTTGTGTCGGTTGTCCGGAGGACGCATATGCAGGCTGCATCGAGAATCAAGCCAGCTTCATTCAAGTTAACTGAACAATACATTCGCAAGTCACAAGCATATTACAGCAATTTTCCCATTAACTGAGAATAAGAGTCAACCTAAAATTTGTTAGTATTCTGAAACAAGAAAGTATTTATAACGTACGCAGCCTACAACCGCGACCCCCCGAAGCTGCAGCCTTCTGATTGAGAAACGGTCCACGTGAGACATCCAAAGCGCGTAGATGGCCTGGCTGACTGCTGGCAATAGAGCCTCTTTAAAACCACTGCTGGCAGCGGTGGGATTCGAACCCAAGCCCCCGGAGAGACTGCAGCCTAAATCCAGCGCCTTGGACCGCTCGGCCACGCTACCTCTTGGAGAAGGGCTCTCTGGTGCGTTTCGGTGTGGGTGCAGCTCCACGGACAGCCTCAGTTGATTTCGAGGATCTCGTCGGCGGGAGAGAAACACCTTTGAGGTCCTGCTGTGCTGAGTCATACTCCTGGAGATCCCAAATCCTACAGAGTTCTATCGTTTAGAAAGTACATCTGACACAACAAATGAAGCCATGGGGTTTGCTTAAACTCGAAAATTAGGTGAGATTCCCAAAGCTCCCACAGAAATCTAAAGGAAGCGCTTCTGACAAACCAATTAACATGTGGGATGTTCTTGCATGCCAAAACCACTTTATTCTCCCAATACTCTGAAGCCCGGGATACACTGCACTATTATTGGCTGTCCCAGACGAAAGATTGCCATCGTGAAACAATCGTCGCGATTTCAGTGATCGTGGCTCTTCATCGGTGGTCCTATGTCGTACAATGAGAGAGGTTCAAAGACGGCCGTTTTCCCGGTCTTTCGTCCAAAGATAGCCTACGATAGTTTTCTGACAGTGTCAGAAATTCAGCATGATCAATGCACAGTGTGTTTGCTGCTACGACCTGCGTACTGGTATTTGTTTAACGCGAGCGCATGCTGTTGACGTTTCGCTAACGTGTGACGCAGCCGCCGAAGCTTCCGTGTCATCATCGTACAGTCTACATGCCTGTCGTACCCGGGTTTAAACGATCTATGACGCACAGTGTGATAAGGTAATGATCTTATAGGAGGGCAAAAATCCTGCAGTGTATTCCTGGCTTTACAGAAATCTCTGATACAGTGCCCGACTGCTGCCAATTGAGCCTCTTTAAAAGTGCTCCTGGCAGCGGTGGGATTCGAACCCACGCCCCCGAAGAGACTGGAGCCTTAATCCAGCGCCTTAGACCGCTCGGCCACGCTACCACTCAAAGGGCTTGCGTCGGGTGTCCGGAGCTCGCATATGCAGGCTGCATCGAGAATCAAGCCAGCTTCATTCAAGTTAACTGAACAATACATTCGCAAGTCACAAGCATATTACAGCAATTTTCCCATTACCTGAGAATAAGAGTCAACCTGATATTTGTTAGTATTCTGAAACAAGAAAGTATTTATAACGTACGCAGCCTACAAACGCGACCCCCCGAAGCTGCAGCCTTCTGATTGAGAAACGGTCCACGTGAGACTTCCAAAGCGCGTAGATGGCCTGGCTGACTGCTGGCAATAGAGCCTCTTTAAAACCACTGCTGGCAGCGGTGGGATTCGAACCCACGCCCCCGGAGAGACTGGAGCCTAAATCCAGCGCCTTGGACCGCTCGGCCACGCTACCTCTTGGAGAAGGGCTCTCTGGTGCGTTTCAGTGTGGGTGCAGCTCCACGGACAGCCTCAGTTGATTTCGAGGATCTTGTCGGCGGGAGAGAAACACCTTTGAGGTCCTGCTGTGCTGAGTCATACTCCTGGAGATCCCAAATCCTACAGAGTTCTATCGTTTAGAAAGTACATCTGACACAACAAATGAAGCCATGGGGTTTGCTTAAACTCGAAAATTAGGTGAGATTCCCAAAGCTCCCACAGAAATCTAAAGGAAGCGCTTCTGACAAACCAATTAACATGTGGGATGTTCTTGCATGCCAAAACCACTTTATTCTCCCAATACTCTGAAGCCCGGGATACACTGCACGATTATTGGCTGTCCCAGACGAAAGATTGCCATCGTGAAACAATCGTCGCGATTTCAGTGATCGTGGCTCTTCATCGGTGGTCCTATGTCGTACAATGAGAGAGGTTCAAAGACGGCCGTTTTCCCGGTCTTTCGTCCAAAGATAGCCTTCGATAGTTTTCTGACAGTGTCAGAAATTCAGCATGATCAACGCACAGTGTGTTTGCTGCTACGACCTGCGTACTGGTATTTGTTTAACGCGAGCGCATGCTGTTGACTTTTCGCTAACGTGTGACGCAGCCGCCGAAGCTTCCGTGTCATCATCGTACAGTCTACATGCCTGTCGTACCCGGGTTTAAACGATCTATGACGCACAGTGTGATAAGGTAATGATCTTATAGGAGGGCGAAAATCCTGCAGTGTATTCCTGGCTTTACAGAAATCTCTGATACAGTGCCCGACTGCTGCCAATTGAGCCTCTTTAAAAGTGTTCCTGGCAGCGGTGGGATTCGAACCCACGCCCCCGAAGAGACTGGAGCCTTAATCCAGCGCCTTAGACCGCTCGGCCACGCTACCACTCAAAGGGCTTGTGTCGGTTGTCCGGAGGACGCATATGCAGGCTGCATCGAGAATCAAGCCAGCTTCATTCAAGTTAACTGAACAATACATTCGCAAGTCACAAGCATATTACAGCAATTTTCCCATTAACTGAGAATAAGAGTCAACCTAAAATTTGTTAGTATTCTGAAACAAGAAAGTATTTATAACGTACGCAGCCTACAACCGCGACCCCCCGAAGCTGCAGCCTTCTGATTGAGAAACGGTCCACGTGAGACATCCAAAGCGCGTAGATGGCCTGGCTGACTGCTGGCAATAGAGCCTCTTTAAAACCACTGCTGGCAGCGGTGGGATTCGAACCCAAGCCCCCGGAGAGACTGCAGCCTAAATCCAGCGCCTTGGACCGCTCGGCCACGCTACCACTTGGAGAAGGGCTCTCTGGTGCGTTTCGGTGTGGGTGCAGCTCCACGGACAGCCTCAGTTGATTTCGAGGATCTCGTCGGCGGGAGAGAAACACCTTTGAGGTCCTGCTGTGCTGAGTCATACTCCTGGAGATCCCAAATCCTACAGAGTTCTATCGTTTAGAAAGTACATCTGACACAACAAATGAAGCCATGGGGTTTGCTTAAACTCGAAAATTAGGTGAGATTCCCAAAGCTCCCACAGAAATCTAAAGGAAGCGCTTCTGACAAACCAATTAACATGTGGGATGTTCTTGCATGCCAAAACCACTTTATTCTCCCAATACTCTGAAGCCCGGGATACACTGCACTATTATTGGCTGTCCCAGACGAAAGATTGCCATCGTGAAACAATCGTCGCGATTTCAGTGATCGTGGCTCTTCATCGGTGGTCCTATGTCGTACAATGAGAGAGGTTCAAAGACGGCCGTTTTCCCGGTCTTTCGTCCAAAGATAGCCTACGATAGTTTTCTGACAGTGTCAGAAATTCAGCATGATCAATGCACAGTGTGTTTGCTGCTACGACCTGCGTACTGGTATTTGTTTAACGCGAGCGCATGCTGTTGACGTTTCGCTAACGTGTGACGCAGCCGCCGAAGCTTCCGTGTCATCATCGTACAGTCTACATGCCTGTCGTACCCGGGTTTAAACGATCTATGACGCAGAGTGTGATAAGGTAATGATCTTATAGGAGGGCAAAAATCCTGCAGTGTATTCCTGGCTTTACAGAAATCTCTGATACAGTGCCCGACTGCTGCCAATTGAGCCTCTTTAAAAGTGCTCCTGGCAGCGGTGGGATTCGAACCCACGCCCCCGAAGAGACTGGAGCCTTAATCCAGCGCCTTAGACCGCTCGGCCACGCTACCACTCAAAGGGCTTGCGTCGGGTGTCCGGAGCTCGCATATGCAGGCTGCATCGAGAATCAAGCCAGCTTCATTCAAGTTAACTGAACAATACATTCGCAAGTCACAAGCATATTACAGCAATTTTCCCATTAACTGAGAATAAGAGTCAACCTGATATTTGTTAGTATTCTGAAACAAGAAAGTATTTATAACGTACGCAGCCTACAAACGCGACCCGCCGAAGCTGCAGCCTTCTGATTGAGAAACGGTCCACGTGAGACTTCCAAAGCGCGTAGATGGCCTGGCTGACTGCTGGCAATAGAGCCTCTTTAAAACCACTGCTGGCAGCGGTGGGATTCAAACCCACGCCCCCGGAGAGACTGGAGCCTAAATCCAGCGCCTTGGACCGCTCGGCCACGCTACCTCTTGGAGAAGGGCTCTCTGGTGCGTTTCGGTGTGGGTGCAGCTCCACGGACAGCCTCAGTTGATTTCGAGGATCTTGTCGGCGGGAGAGAAACACCTTTGAGGTCCTGCTGTGCTGAGTCATACTCCTGGAGATCCCAAATCCTACAGAGTTCTATCGTTTAGAAAGTACATCTGACACAACAAATGAAGCCATGGGGTTTGCTTAAACTCGAAAATTAGGTGAGATTCCCAAAGCTCCCACAGAAATCTAAAGGAAGCGCTTCTGACAAACCAATTAACATGTGGGATGTTCTTGCATGCCAAAACCACTTTATTCTCCCAATACTCTGAAGCCCGGGATACACTGCACGATTATTGGCTGTCCCAGACGAAAGATTGCCATCGTGAAACAATCGTCGCGATTTCAGTGATCGTGGCTCTTCATCGGTGGTCCTATGTCGTACAATGAGAGAGGTTCAAAGACGGCCGTTTTCCCGGTCTTTCGTCCAAAGATAGCCTACGATAGTTTTCTGACAGTGTCAGAAATTCAGCATGATCAACGCACAGTGTGTTTGCTGCTACGACCTGCGTACTGGTATTTGTTTAACGCGAGCGCATGCTGTTGACTTTTCGCTAACGTGTGACGCAGCCGCCGAAGCTTCCGTGTCATCATCGTACAGTCTACATGCCTGTCGTACCCGGGTTTAAACGATCTATGACGCACAGTGTGATAAGGTAATGATCTTATAGGAGGGCGAAAATCCTGCAGTGTATTCCTGGCTTTACAGAAATCTCTGATACAGTGCCCGACTGCTGCCAATTGAGCCTCTTTAAAAGTGTTCCTGGCAGCGGTGGGATTCGAACCCACGCCCCCGAAGAGACTGGAGCCTTAATCCAGCGCCTTAGACCGCTCGGCCACGCTACCACTCAAAGGGCTTGTGTCGGTTGTCCGGAGGACGCATATGCAGGCTGCATCGAGAATCAAGCCAGCTTCATTCAAGTTAACTGAACAATACATTCGCAAGTCACAAGCATATTACAGCAATTTTCCCATTAACTGAGAATAAGAGTCAACCTAAAATTTGTTAGTATTCTGAAACAAGAAAGTATTTATAACGTACGCAGCCTACAACCGCGACCCCCCGAAGCTGCAGCCTTCTGATTGAGAAACGGTCCACGTGAGACATCCAAAGCGCGTAGATGGCCTGGCTGACTGCTGGCAATAGAGCCTCTTTAAAACCACTGCTGGCAGCGGTGGGATTCGAACCCAAGCCCCCGGAGAGACTGCAGCCTAAATCCAGCGCCTTGGACCGCTCGGCCACGCTACCACTTGGAGAAGGGCTCTCTGGTGCGTTTCGGTGTGGGTGCAGCTCCACGGACAGCCTCAGTTGATTTCGAGGATCTCGTCGGCGGGAGAGAAACACCTTTGAGGTCCTGCTGTGCTGAGTCATACTCCTGGAGATCCCAAATCCTACAGAGTTCTATCGTTTAGAAAGTACATCTGACACAACAAATGAAGCCATGGGGTTTGCTTAAACTCGAAAATTAGGTGAGATTCCCAAAGCTCCCACAGAAATCTAAAGGAAGCGCTTCTGACAAACCAATTAACATGTGGGATGTTCTTGCATGCCAAAACCACTTTATTCTCCCAATACTCTGAAGCCCGGGATACACTGCACTATTATTGGCTGTCCCAGACGAAAGATTGCCATCGTGAAACAATCGTCGCGATTTCAGTGATCGTGGCTCTTCATCGGTGGTCCTATGTCGTACAATGAGAGAGGTTCAAAGACGGCCGTTTTCCCGGTCTTTCGTCCAAAGATAGCCTACGATAGTTTTCTGACAGTGTCAGAAATTCAGCATGATCAATGCACAGTGTGTTTGCTGCTACGACCTGCGTACTGGTATTTGTTTAACGCGAGCGCATGCTGTTGACGTTTCGCTAACGTGTGACGCAGCCGCCGAAGCTTCCGTGTCATCATCGTACAGTCTACATGCCTGTCGTACCCGGGTTTAAACGATCTATGACGCAGAGTGTGATAAGGTAATGATCTTATAGGAGGGCAAAAATCCTGCAGTGTATTCCTGGCTTTACAGAAATCTCTGATACAGTGCCCGACTGCTGCCAATTGAGCCTCTTTAAAAGTGCTCCTGGCAGCGGTGGGATTCGAACCCACGCCCCCGAAGAGACTGGAGCCTTAATCCAGCGCCTTAGACCGCTCGGCCACGCTACCACTCAAAGGGCTTGCGTCGGGTGTCCGGAGCTCGCATATGCAGGCTGCATCGAGAATCAAGCCAGCTTCATTCAAGTTAACTGAACAATACATTCGCAAGTCACAAGCATATTACAGCAATTTTCCCATTAACTGAGAATAAGAGTCAACCTGATATTTGTTAGTATTCTGAAACAAGAAAGTATTTATAACGTACGCAGCCTACAAACGCGACCCGCCGAAGCTGCAGCCTTCTGATTGAGAAACGGTCCACGTGAGACTTCCAAAGCGCGTAGATGGCCTGGCTGACTGCTGGCAATAGAGCCTCTTTAAAACCACTGCTGGCAGCGGTGGGATTCAAACCCACGCCCCCGGAGAGACTGGAGCCTAAATCCAGCGCCTTGGACCGCTCGGCCACGCTACCTCTTGGAGAAGGGCTCTCTGGTGCGTTTCGGTGTGGGTGCAGCTCCACGGACAGCCTCAGTTGATTTCGAGGATCTCGTCGGCGGGAGAGAAACACCTTTGAGGTCCTGCTGTGCTGAGTCATACTCCTGGAGATCCCAAATCCTACAGAGTTCTATCGTTTAGAAAGTACATCTGACACAACAAATGAAGCCATGGGGTTTGCTTAAACTCGAAAATTAGGTGAGATTCCCAAAGCTCCCACAGAAATCTAAAGGAAGCGCTTCTGACAAACCAATTAACATGTGGGATGTTCTTGCATGCCAAAACCACTTTATTCTCCCAATACTCTGAAGCCCGGGATACACTGCACGATTATTGGCTGTCCCAGACGAAAGATTGCCATCGTGAAACAATCGTCGCGATTTCAGTGATCGTGGCTCTTCATCGGTGGTCCTATGTCGTACAATGAGAGGGGTTCAAAGACGGCCGTTTTCCCGGTCGTTCGTCCAAAGATAGCCTACGATAGTTTTCTGACAGTGTCAGAAATTCAGCATGATCAACGCACAGTGTGTTTGCTGCTACGACCTGCGTACTGGTATTTGTTTAACGCGAGCGCATGCTGTTGACGTTTCGCTAACGTGTGACGCAGCCGCCGAAGCCTTCGTGTCATCATCGTACAGTCTACATGCCTGTCGTACCCGGGTTTAAACGATCTATGACGCACAGTGTGATAAGGTAATGATCTTATAGGAGGGCAAAAATCCTGCAGTGTATTCCTGGCTTTACAGAAATCTCTGATACAGTGCCCGACTGCTGCCAATTGAGCCTCTTTAAAAGTGCTCCTTGCAGCGGTGGGATTCGAACCCACGCCCCCGAAGAGACTGGAGCCTTAATCCAGCGCCTTAGACCGCTCGGCCACGCTACCACTTAAAGGGCTTGCGTCGGTTGTCCGGAGCTCGCATATGCAGGCTGCATCGAGAATCAAGCCAGCTTCATTCAAGTTAACTGAACAATACATTCGCAAGTCACAAGCATATTACAGCAATTTTCCCATTAACTGAGAATAAGAGTCAACCTGATATTTGTTAGTATTCTGAAACAAGAAAGTATTTATAACGTACGCAGCCTACAAACGCGACCCGCCGAAGCTGCAGCCTTCTGATTGAGAAACGGTCCACGTGAGACTTCCAAAGCGCGTAGATGGCCTGGCTGACTGCTGGCAATAGAGCCTCTTTAAAACCACTGCTGGCAGCGGTGGGATTTGAACCCACGCCCCCGAAGAGACTGGAGCCTTAATCCAGCGCCTTGGACCGCTCGGCCACGCTACCTCTTGGAGAAGGGCTCTCTGGTGCGTTTCGGTGTGGGTGCAGCTCCACGGACAGCCTCAGTTGATTTCGAGGATCTTGTCGGCGGGAGAGAAACACCTTTGAGGTCCTGCTGTGCTGAGTCATACTCCTGGAGATCCCAAATCCTACAGAGTTCTATCGTTTAGAAAGTACATCTGACACAACAAATGAAGCCATGGGGTTTGCTTAAACTCGAAAATTAGGTGAGATTCCCAAAGCTCCCACAGAAATCTAAAGGAAGCGCTTCTGACAAACCAATTAACATGTGGGATGTTCTTGCATGCCAAAACCACTTTATTCTCCCAATACTCTGAAGCCCGGGATACACTGCACGATTATTGGCTGTCCCAGACGAAAGATTGCCATCGTGAAACAATCGTCGCGATTTCAGTGATCGTGGCTCTTCATCGGTGGTCCTATGTCATACAATGAGAGATGTTCAAAGACGGCCGTTTTTCCGGTCTTTCGTCCAAATCGTAGCGGTGGCCTACGATAGTTTTCTGACAGTGTCAGAAATTCAGCATGATCAACGCACAGTGTGTTTGCTGCTACGACCTGCGTACTGGTATTTGTTTAACGCGAGCGCATGCTGTTGACGTTTCGCTAACGTGTGACGCAGCCGCCGAAGCTTCCGTGTCATCATCGTACAGTCTACATGCCTGTCGTACCCGGGTTTAAACGATCTATGACGCACAGTGTGATAAGGTAATGATCTTATAGGAGGGTAAAAATCCTGCAGTGTATTCCTGGCTTCACAGAAATCTCTGATACAGTGCACGACTGCTGCCAATTGATCCTCTTTAAAAGTGCTCCTGGCAGCGGTGGGATTCGAACCCACGCCCCCAAAGAGACTGGAGCCTTAATCCAGCGCCTTAGACCGCTCGGCCACGCTACCACTTAAAGGGCTTGCGTCGGTTGTCCAGAGCTCGCATATGCAGGCTGCATCGAGAATCAAGCCAGCTTCATTCAAGTTAACTGAACAATACATTCGCAAGTCACAAGCATATTACAGCAATTTTCCCATTAACTGAGAATAAGAGTCAACCTGATATTTGTTAGTATTCTGAAACAAGAAAGTATTTATAACGTACGCAGCCTACAAACGCGACCCGCCGAAGCTGCAGCCTTCTGATTGAGAAACGGTCCACGTGAGACTTCCAAAGCGCGTAGATGGCCTGGCTGACTGCTGGCAATAGAGCCTCTTTAAAACCACTGCTGGCAGCGGTGGGATTCGAACCCACGCCCCCGGAGAGACTGGAGCCTAAATCCAGCGCCTTGGACCGCTCGGCCACGCTACCTCTTGGAGAAGGGCTCTCTGGTGCGTTTCGGTGTGGGTGCAGCTCCACGGACAGCCTCAGTTGATTTCGAGGATCTCGTCGGCGGGAGAGAAACACCTTTGAGGTCCTGCTGTGCTGAGTCATACTCCTGGAGATCCCAAATCCTACAGAGTTCTATCGTTTAGAAAGTACATCTGACACAACAAATGAAGCCATGGGGTTTGCTTAAACTCGAAAATTAGGTGAGATTCCCAAAGCTCCCACAGAAATCTAAAGGAAGCGCTTCTGACAAACCAATTAACATGTGGGATGTTCTTGCATGCCAAAACCACTTTATTCTCCCAATACTCTGAAGCCCGGGATACACTGCACGATTATTGGCTGTCCCAGACGAAAGATTGCCATCGTGAAACAATCGTCGCGATTTCAGTGATCGTGGCTCTTCATCGGTGGTCCTATGTCATACAATGAGAGATGTTCAAAGACGGCCGTTTTTCCGGTCTTTCGTCCAAATCGTAGCGGTGGCCTACGATAGTTTTCTGACAGTGTCAGAAATTCAGCATGATCAACGCACAGTGTGTTTGCTGCTACGACCTGCGTACTGGTATTTGTTTAACGCGAGCGCATGCTGTTGACGTTTCGCTAACGTGTGACGCAGCCGCCGAAGCTTCCGTGTCATCATCGTACAGTCTACATGCCTGTCGTACCCGGGTTTAAACGATCTATGACGCACAGTGTGATAAGGTAATGATCTTATAGGAGGGTAAAAATCCTGCAGTGTATTCCTGGCTTCACAGAATTCTCTGATACAGTGCCCGACTGCTGCCAATTGAGCCTCTTTAAAAGTGCTCCTGGCAGCGGTGGGATTCGAACCCACGCCCCCAAAGAGACTGGAGCCTTAATCCAGCGCCTTAGACCGCTCGGCCACGCTACCACTTAAAGGGCTTGCGTCGGTTGTCCAGAGCTCGCATATGCAGGCTGCATCGAGAATCAAGCCAGCTTCATTCAAGTTAACTGAACAATACATTCGCAAGTCACAAGCATATTACAGCAATTTTCCCATTAACTGAGAATAAGAGTCAACCTGATATTTGTTAGTATTCTGAAACAAGAAAGTATTTATAACGTACGCAGCCTACAAACGCGACCCGCCGAAGCTGCAGCCTTCTGATTGAGAAACGGTCCACGTGAGACTTCCAAAGCGCGTAGATGGCCTGGCTGACTGCTGGCAATAGAGCCTCTTTAAAACCACTGCTGGCAGCGGTGGGATTCGAACCCACGCCCCCAGAGACTGGAGCCTAAATCCAGCGCCTTGGACCGCTCGGCCACGCTACCTCTTGGAGAAGGGCTCTTTGGTGCGTTTCGGTGTGGGTGCAGCTCCACGGACAGCCTCAGTTGATTTCGAGGATCTCGTCGGCGGGAGAGAAACACCTTTGAGGTCCTGCTGTGCTGAGTCATACTCCTGGAGATCCCAAATCCTACAGAGTTCTATCGTTTAGAAAGTACATCTGACACAACAAATGAAGCCATGGGGTTTGCTTAAACTCGAAAATTAGGTGAGATTCCCAAAGCTCCCACAGAAATCTAAAGGAAGCGCTTCTGACAAACCAATTAACATGTGGGATGTTCTTGCATGCCAAAACCACTTTATTCTCCCAATACTCTGAAGCCCGGGATACACTGCACGATTATTGGCTGTCCCAGACGAAAGATTGCCATCGTGAAACAATCGTTGCGATTTCAGTGATCGTGGCTCTTCATCGGTGGTTCTATGTCATACAATGAGAGAGGTTCAAAGACGGACGTTTTTCCGGTCTTTCGTCCAAAGATAGCCTACGATAGTTTTCTGACAGTGTCAGAAGTTCAGCATGATCAATGTACAGTGTGTTTGCTGCTACGACCTGCCTACTGGTATTTGTTTAACGCGAGCGCATGCTGTTGACGTTTCGCTAACGTGTGACGCAGCCGCCGAAGCTTCCGTGTCATCATCGTACAGTCTACATGCCTGTCGTACCCGGGTTTAAACGATCTATGACGCACAGTGTGATAAGGTAATGATCTTATAGGAGGGTAAAAATCCTGCAGTGTATTCCTGGCTTTACAGAAATCTCTGATACAGTGCCCGACTGCTGCGAATTGAGCCTCTTTAAAAGTGCTCCAGGCAGCGGTGGGATTCGAACCCACGCCCCCGAAGAGACTGGAGCCTTAATCCAGCGCCTTAGACCGCTCGGCCACGCTACCACTTAAAGGGCTTGCGTCGGTTGTCCGAAGCTCGCATATGCAGGCTGCATCGAGAATCAAGCCAGCTTCATTCAAGTTAACTGAACAATACATTCGCAAGTCACAAGCATATTACAGCAATTTTCTCATTAACTGAGAATAAGAGTCAACCTGATATTTGTTAGTATTCTGAAACAAGAAAGTATTTATAACGTACGCAGCCTACAAACGCGACCCGCCGAAGCTGCAGCCTTCTGATTGAGAAACGGTCCACGTGAGACTTCCAAAGCGCGTAGATGGCCTGGCTGACTGCTGGCAATAGAGCCTCTTTAAAACCACTGCTGGCAGCGGTGGGATTCGAACCCACGCCCCCGGAGAGACTGGAGCCTAAATCCAGCGCCTTGGACCGCTCGGCCACGCTACCTCTTGGAGAAGGGCTCTCTGGTGCGTTTCGGTGTGGGTGCAGCTCCACGGACAGCCTCAGTTGATTTCGAGGATCTCGTCGGCGGGAGAGAAACACCTTTGAGGTCCTGCTGTGCTGAGTCATACTCCTGGAGATCCCAAATCCTACAGAGTTCTATCGTTTAGAAAGTACATCTGACACAACAAATGAAGCCATGGGGTTTGCTTAAACTCGAAAATTAGGTGAGATTCCCAAAGCTCCCACAGAAATCTAAAGCAAGCGCTTCTGACAAACCAATTAACATGTGGGATGTTCTTGCATGCCAAAACCACTTTATTCTCCCAATACTCTGAAGCCCGGGATACACTGCACGATTATTGGCTGTCCCAGACGAAAGATTGCCATCGTGAAACAATCGTCGCGATTTCAGTGATCGTGGCTCTTCATCGGTGGTCCTATGTCATACAATGAGAGAGGTTCAAAGACGGCCGTTTTTCCGGTCTTTCGTCCAAAGATAGCCTACGATTGTTTTTCTGACAGTGTCAGATATTCAGCATGATCAACGCACAGTGTGTTTGCTGCTACGACCTGCGTACTGGTATTTGTTTAACGCGAGCGCATGCTGTTGACGTTTCGCTAACGTGTGACGCAGCCGCCGAAGCTTCCGTGTCATCATCGTACAGTCTACATGCCTGTCGTACCCGGGTTTAAACGATCTATGACGCACAGTGTGATAAGGTAATGATCTTATAGGAGGGTAAAAATCCTGCAGTGTATTCCTGGCTTTACAGAAATCTCTGATACAGTGCCCGACTGCTGCCAATTGAGCCTCTTTAAAAGTGCTCCTGGCAGCGGTGGGATTCGAACCCACGCCCCCGAAGAGACTGGAGCCTTAATCCAGCGCCTTAGACCGCTCGGCCACGCTACCACTTAAAGGGCTTGCGTCGGTTGTCCGGAGCTCGCATATGCAGGCTGCATCGAGAATCAAGCCAGCTTCATTCAAGTTAACTGAACAATACATTCGCAAGTCACAAGCATATTACAGCAATTTTCCCATTAACTGAGAATAAGAGTCAACCTGATATTTGTTAGTATTCTGAAACAAGAAAGTATTTATAACGTACGCAGCCTACAAACGCGACCCGCCGAAGCTGCAGCCTTCTGATTGAGAAACGGTCCACGTGAGACTTCCAAAGCGCGTAGATGGCCTGGCTGACTGCTGGCAATAGAGCCTCTTTAAAACCACTGCTGGCAGCGGTGGGATTCGAACCCACGCCCCCGGAGAGACTGGAGCCTAAATCCAGCGCCCTGGACCGCTCAGCCACGCTACCTCTTGGAGAAGGGCTCTCTGGTGCGTTTCGGTGTGGGTGCAGCTCCACGGACAGCCTCAGTTGATTTCGAGGATCTCGTCGGCGGGAGAGAAACACCTTTGAGGTCCTGCTGTGCTGAGTCATACTCCTGGAGATCCCAAATCCTACAGAGTTCTATCGTTTAGAAAGTACATCTGACACAACAAATGAAGCCATGGGGTTTGCTTAAACTCGAAAATTAGGTGAGATTCCCAAAGCTCCCACAGAAATCTAAAGGAAGCGCTTCTGACAAACCAATTAACATGTGGGATGTTCTTGCATGCCAAAACCACTTTATTCTCCCAATACTCTGAAGCCCGGGATACACTGCACTATTATTGGCTGTCCCAGACGAAAGATTGCCATCGTGAAACAATCGTCGCGATTTCAGTGATCGTGGCTCTTCATCGGTGGTCCTATGTCGTACAATGAGAGAGGTTCAAAGACGGCCGTTTTCCCGGTCTTTCGTCCAAAGATAGCCTACGATAGTTTTCTGACAGTGTCAGAAATTCAGCATGATCAACGCACAGTGTGTTTGCTGCTACGACCTGCGTACTGGTATTTGTTTAACGCGAGCGCATGCTGTTGACGTTTCGCTAACGTGTGACGCAGCCGCCGAAGCTTCCGTGTCATCATCGTACAGTCTACATGCCTGTCGTACCCGGGTTTAAACGATCTATGACGCACAGTGTGATAAGGTAATGATCTTATAGGAGGGCAAAAATCCTGCAGTGTATTCCTGGCTTTACAGAAATCTCTGATACAGTGCCCGACTGCTGCCAATTGAGCCTCTTTAAAAGTGCTCCTGGCAGCGGTGGGATTCGAACCCACGCCCCCGAAGAGACTGGAGCCTTAATCCAGCGCCTTAGACCGCTCGGCCACGCTACCACCCAAAGGGCTTGCGTCGGGTGTCCGGAGCTCGCATATGCAGGCTGCATCGAGAATCAAGCCAGCTTCATTCAAGTTAACTGAACAATACATTCGCAAGTCACAAGCATATTACAGCAATTTTCCCATTACCTGAGAATAAGAGTCAACCTGATATTTGTTAGTATTCTGAAACAAGAAAGTATTTATAACGTACGCAGCCTACAAACGCGACCCCCCGAAGCTGCAGCCTTCTGATTGAGAAACGGTCCACGTGAGACTTCCAAAGCGCGTAGATGGCCTGGCTGACTGCTGGCAATAGAGCCTCTTTAAAACCACTGCTGGCAGCGGTGGGATTCGAACCCACGCCCCCGGAGAGACTGGAGCCTAAATCCAGCGCCCTGGACCGCTCGGCCACGCTACCTCTTGGAGAAGGGCTCTCTGGTGCGTTTCGGTGTGGGTGCAGCTCCACGGACAGCCTCAGTTGATTTCGGGGATCTCGTCGGCGGGAGAGAAACACCTTTGAGGTCCTGCTGTGCTGAGTCATACTCCTGGAGATCCCAAATCCTACAGAGTTCTATCGTTTAGAAAGTACATCTGACACAACAAATGAAGCCATGGGGTTTGCTTAAACTCGAAAATTAGGTGAGATTCCCAAAGCTCCCACAGAAATCTAAAGGAAGCGCTTCTGACAAACCAATTAACATGTGGGATGTTCTTGCATGCCAAAACCACTTTATTCTCCCAATACTCTGAAGCCCGGGATACACTGCACGATTATTGGCTGTCCCAGACGAAAGATTGCCATCGTGAAACAATCGTCGCGATTTCAGTGATCGTGGCTCTTCATCGGTGGTCCTATGTCATACAATGAGAGATGTTCAAAGACGGCCGTTTTTCCGGTCTTTCGTCCAAATCGTAGCGGTGGCCTACGATAGTTTTCTGACAGTGTCAGAAATTCAGCATGATCAACGCACAGTGTGTTTGCTGCTACGACCTGCGTACTGGTATTTGTTTAACGCGAGCGCATGCTGTTGACGTTTCGCTAATGTGTGACGCAGCCGCCGAAGCTTCCGTGTCATCATCGTACAGTCTACATGCCTGTCGTACCCGGGTTTAAACGATCTATGACGCACAGTGTGATAAGGTAATGATCTTATAGGAGGGTAAAAATCCTGCAGTGTATTCCTGGCTTCACAGAAATCTCTGATACAGTGCCCGACTGCTGCCAATTGAGCCTCTTTAAAAGTGCTCCTGGCAGCGGTGGGATTCGAACCCACGCCCCCAAAGAGACTGGAGCCTTAATCCAGCGCCTTAGACCGCTCGGCCACGCTACCACTTAAAGGGCTTGCGTCGGTTGTCCAGAGCTCGCATATGCAGGCTGCATCGAGAATCAAGCCAGCTTCATTCAAGTTAACTGAACAATACATTCGCAAGTCACAAGCATATTACAGCAATTTTCACATTAACTGAGAATAAGAGTCAACCTGATATTTGTTAGTATTCTGAAACAAGAAAGTATTTATAACGTACGCAGCCTACAAACGCGACCCGCCGAAGCTGCAGCCTTCTGATTGAGAAACGGTCCACGTGAGACTTCCAAAGCGCGTAGATGGCCTGGCTGACTGCTGGCAATAGAGCCTCTTTAAAACCACTGCTGGCAGCGGTGGGATTCGAACCCACGCCCCCGGAGAGACTGGAGCCTAAATCCAGCGCCTTGGACCGCTCGGCCACGCTACCTCTTGGAGAAGGGCTCTCTGGTGCGTTTCGGTGTGGGTGCAGCTCCACGGACAGCCTCAGTTGATTTCGAGGATCTCGTCGGCGGGAGAGAAACACCTTTGAGGTCCTGCTGTGCTGAGTCATACTCCTAGAGATCCCAAATCCTACAGAGTTCTATCGTTTAGAAAGTACATCTGACACAACAAATGAAGCCATGGGGTTTGCTTAAACTCGAAAATTAGGTGAGATTCCCAAAGCTCCCACAGAAATCTAAAGGAAGCGCTTCTGACAAACCAATTAACATGTGGGATGTTCTTGCATGCCAAAACCACTTTATTCTCCCAATACTCTGAAGCCCGGGATACACTGCACGATTATTGGCTGTCCCAGACGAAAGATTGCCATCGTGAAACAATCGTCGCGATTTCAGTGATCGTGGCTCTTCATCGGTGGTCCTATGTCATACAATGAGAGAGGTTCAAAGACGGCCGTTTTTCCGGTCTTTCGTCCAAAGATAGCCTACGATAGTTTTCTGACAGTGTCAGAAATTCAGCATGATCAACGCACAGTGTGTTTGCTGCTACGACCTGCGTACTGGTATTTGTTTAACGCGAGCGCATGCTGTTGACGTTTCGCTAACGTGTGACGCAGCCGCCGAAGCTTCCGTGTCATCATCGTACAGTCTACATGCCTGTCGTACCCGGGTTTAAACGATCTATGACGCACAGTGTGATAAGGTAATGATCTTATAGGAGGGTAAAAATCCTGCAGTGTATTCCTGGCTTTACAGAATTCTCTGATACAGTGCCCGACTGCTGCCAATTGAGCCTCTTTAAAAGTGCTCCAGGCAGCGGTGGGATTCGAACCCACACCCCCGAAGAGACTGGAGCCTTAATCCAGCGCCTTAGACCGCTCGGCCACGCTACCACTTAAAGGGCGTGCGTCGGTTGTCCGGAGCTCGCATATGCAGGCTGCATCGAGAATCAAGCCAGCTTCATTCAAGTTAACTGAACAATACATTCGCAAGTCACAAGCATATTACAGCAATTTTCCCATTAACTGAGAATAAGAGTCAACCTGATATTTGTTAGTATTCTGAAACAAGAAAGTATTTATAACGTACGCAGCCTACAAACGCGACCCGCCGAAGCTGCAGCCTTCTGATTGAGAAACGGTCCACGTGAGACTTCCAAAGCGCGTAGATGGCCTGGCTGACTGCTGGCAATAGAGCCTCTTTAAAACCACTGCTGGCAGCGGTGGGATTCGAACCCACGCCCCCGGAGAGACTGGAGCCTAAATCCAGCGCCTTGGACCGCTCGGCCACGCTACCTCTTGGAGAAGGGCTCTCTGGTGCGTTTCGGTGTGGGTGCAGCTCCACGGACAGCCTCAGTTGATTTCGAGGATCTCGTCGGCGGGAGAGAAACACCTTTGAGGTCCTGCTGTGCTGAGTCATACTCCTGGAGATCCCAAATCCTACAGAGTTTTATCGTTTAGAAAGTACATCTGACACAACAAATGAAGCCATGGGGTTTGCTTAAACTCGAAAATTAGGTGAGATTCCCAAAGCTCCCACAGAAATCTAAAGGAAGCGCTTCTGACAAACCAATTAACATGTGGGATGTTCTTGCATGCCAAAACCACTTTATTCTCCCAATACTCTGAAGCCCGGGATACACTGCACGATTATTGGCTGTCCCAGACGAAAGATTGCCATCGTGAAACAATCGTCGCGATTTCAGTGGTCGTGGCTCTTCATCGGTGGTCCTATGTCATACAATGAGAGATGTTCAAAGACGGCCGTTTTTCCGGTCTTTCGTCCAAATCGTAGCGGTGGCCTACGATAGTTTTCTGACAGTGTCAGAAATTCAGCATGATCAACGCACAGTGTGTTTGCTGCTACGACCTGCGTACTGGTATTTGTTTAACGCGAGCGCATGCTGTTGACGTTTCGCTAACGTGTGACGCAGCCGCCGAAGCTTCCGTGTCATCATCGTACAGTCTACATGCCTGTCGTACCCGGGTTTAAACGATCTATGACGCACAGTGTGATAAGGTAATGATCTTATAGGAGGGTAAAAATCCTGCAGTGTATTCCTGGCTTCACAGAAATCTCTGATACAGTGCCCGACTGCTGCCAATTGAGCCTCTTTAAAAGTGCTCCTGGCAGCGGTGGGATTCGAACCCACGCCCCCAAAGAGACTGGAGCCTTAATCCAGCGCCTTAGACCGCTCGGCCACGCTACCACTTAAAGGGCTTGCGTCGGTTGTCCAGAGCTTGCATATGCAGGCTGCATCGAGAATCAAGCCAGCTTCATTCAAGTTAACTGAACAATACATTCGCAAGTCACAAGCATATTACAGCAATTTTCCCATTAACTGAGAATAAGAGTCAACCTGATATTTGTTAGTATTCTGAAACAAGAAAGTATTTATAACGTACGCAGCCTACAAACGCGACCCGCCGAAGCTGCAGCCTTCTGATTGAGAAACGGTCCACGTGAGACTTCCAAAGCGCGTAGATGCCCTGGCTGACTGCTGGCAATAGAGCCTCTTTAAAACCACTGCTGGCAGTGGTGGGATTCGAACCCACGCCCCCGGAGAGACTGGAGCCTAAATCCAGCGCCTTGGACCGCTCGGCCACGCTACCTCTTGGAGAAGGGCTCTCTGGTGCGTTTCGGTGTGGGTGCAGCTCCACGGACAGCCTCAGTTGATTTCGAGGATCTTGTCGGCGGGAGAGAAACACCTTTGAGGTCCTGCTGTGCTGAGTCATACTCCTGGAGATCCCAAATCCTACAGAGTTCTATCGTTTAGAAAGTACATCTGACACAACAAATGAAGCCATGGGGTTTGCTTAAACTCAAAAATTAGGTGAGATTCCCAAAGCTCCCACAGAAATCTAAAGGAAGCGCTTCTGACAAACCAATTAACATGTGGGATGTTCTTGCATGCCAAAACCACTTTATTCTCCCAATACTCTGAAGCCCGGGATACACTGCACGATTATTGGCTGTCCCAGACGAAAGATTACCATCGTGAAACAATCGTCGCGATTTCAGTGATCGTGGCTCTTCATCGGTGGTCCTATGTCGTACAATGAGAGAGGTTCAAAGACGGCCGTTTTCCCAGTCTTTCGTCCAAAGATAGCCTACGATAGTTTTCTGACAGTGTCAGAAATTCAGCATGATCAACGCACAGTGTGTTTGCTGCTACGACCTGCGTACTGGTATTTGTTTAACGCGAGCGCATGCTGTTGACTTTTCGCTAACGTGTGACGCAGCTGCCGAAGCTTCCGTGTCATCATCGTACAGTCTACATGCCTGTCGTACCCGGGTTTAAACGATCTATGACGCACAGTGTGATAAGGTAATGATCTTATAGGAGGGCGAAAATCCTGCAGTGTATTCCTGGCTTTACAGAAATCTCTGATACAGTGCCCGACTGCTGCCAATTGAGCCTCTTTAAAGGTGCTCCTGGCAGCGGTGGGATTCGAACCCATGCCCCCGAAGAGACTGGAGCCTTAGTCCAGCACCTTAGACCGCTCGGCCACGCTACCACTTAAAGGGCTTGCGTCGGTTGTCCGGAGGACGCATATGCAGGTTGCATCGAGAATCAAGCCAGCTTCATTCAAGTTAACTGAACAATACATGTGCAAGTCACAAGCATATTACAGCAATTTTCCCATTAACTGAGAATAAGAGTCAACCTGATATTTGTTAGTATTCTGAAACAAGAAAGTATTTATAACGTACGCAGCCTACAAACGCGACCCCCCGAAGCTGCAGCCTTCTGATTGAGAAACGGTCCACGTGAGACTTCCAAAGCGCGTAGATGGCCTGGCTGACTGCTGGCAATAGAGCCTCTTTAAAACCACTGCTGGCAGCGGTGGGATTCGAACCCACGCCCCCGGAGAGACTGGAGCCTAAATCCAGCGCCTTGGAACGCTCGGCCACGCTACCTTTTGGAGAAGGGCTCTCTGGTGCGTTTCGGTGTGGGTGCAGCTCCACGGACAGCCTCAGTTGATTTCGAGGATCTCGTCGGCGGGAGAGAAACACCTTTGAGGTCCTGCTGTGCTGAGTCATACTCCTGGAGATCCCAAATCCTACAGAGTTCTATCGTTTAGAAAGTACATCTGACACAACAAATGAAGCCATGGGGTTTGCTTAAACTCGAAAATTAGGTGAGTTTCCCAAAGCTCCCACAGAAATCTAAAGGAAGCGCTTCTGACAAACCAATTAACATGTGGGATGTTCTTGCATGCCAAAACCACTTTATTCTCCCAATACTCTGAAGCCCGGGATACACTGCACGATTATTGGCTGTCCCAGACGAAAGATTGCCATTGTGAAACAATCGTCGCGATTTCAGTGATCGTGGCTCTTCATCGGTGGTCCTATGTCGTACAATGAGAGAGGTTCAAAGACGGCCGTTTTCCCGGTCGTTCGTCCAAAGATAGCCTACGATAGTTTTCTGACAGTGTCAGAAATTCAGCATGATCAACCCACAGTGTGTTTGCTGCTACGACCTGCGTACTGGTATTTGTTTAACGCGAGCGCATGCTGTTGACGTTTCGCTAACGTGTGACGCAGCCGCCGAAGCTTCCGTGTCATCATCGTACAGTCTACATGCCTGTCGTACCCGGGTTTAAACGATCTATGACGCACAGTGTGATAAGGTAATGATCTTATAGGAGGGCGAAAATCCTGCAGTGTATTCCTGGCTTTACAGAAATCTCTGATACAGTGCCCGACTGCTGCCAATTGAGCCTCTTTAAAAGTGCTCCTGGCAGCAGTGGGATTCGAACCCACGCCCCCGAAGAGACTGGAGCCTTAATCCAGCGCCTTAGACAGCTCGGCCACGCTACCACTTAAAGGGCTTGAATCGGTTGTCCGGAGGTCGCATATGCAGGCTGCATCGAGAATCAAGCCAGCTTCATTCAAGTTAACTGAACAATACATTCGCAAGTCACAAGCATATTACAGCAATTTTCCCATTAACTGAGAATAAGAGTCAACCTGATATTTGTTAGTATTCTGAAACAAGAAAGTATTTATAACGTACGCAGCCTACAAACGCGACCCCCCGAAGTTGCAGCCTTCTGATTGAGAAACGGTCCACGTGAGACTTCCAAAGCGCGTAGATGGCCTGGCTGACTGCTGGCAATAGAGCCTCTTTAAAACCACTGCTGGCAGCAGTGGGATTCGAACCCACACCCCCGGAGAGACTGGAGCCTACATCCAGCGCCTTGGACCGCTCGGCCACGCTACCTCTTGGAGAAGGGCTCTCTGGTGCGTTTCGGTGTGGGTGCAGCTCCACGGACAGCCTCAGTTGATTTCGAGGATCTCGTCGGTGGGAGAGAAACACCTTTGAGGTCCTGCTGTGCTGAGTCATACTCATGGAGATCCCAAATCCTACAGAGTTCTATCGTTTAGAAAGTACATCTGACACAACAAATGAAGCCATGGGGTTTGCTTAAACTCGAAAATTAGGTGAGATTCCCAAAGCTCCCACAGAAATCTAAAGGAAGCGCTTCTGACAAACCAATTAACATGTGGGATGTTCTTGCATGCCAAAACCACTTTATTCTCCCAATACTCTGAAGCCCGGGATACACTGCATGATTATTGGCTGTCCCAGACGAAAGATTGCCATCGTGAAACAATTGTCGCGATTTCAGTGATCGTGGCTCTTCATCGGTGGTCCTATGTCGTACAATGAGAGAGGTTCAAAGACGGCCGTTTTCCCGGTCGTTCGTCCAAAGATAGCCTACGATAGTTTTCTGACAGTGTCAGAAATTCAGCATGATCAACGCACAGTGTGTTTGCTGCTACGACCTGCGTACTGGTATTTGTTTAACGCGAGCGCATGCTGTTGACGTTTCGCTAACGTGTGACGCAGCCGCCGAAGCTTCCGTGTCATCATCGTACAGTCTACATGCCTGTCGTACCCGGGTTTAAACGATCTATGACGCACAGTGTGATAAGGTAATGATCTTATAGGAGGGCAAAAATCCTGCAGTGTATTCCTGGCTTTACAGAAATCTCTGATACAGTGCCCGACTGCTGCCAATTGAGCCTCTTTAAAAGTGCCACTGGCAGCGGTGGGATTTGAACCCACGCCCCCAAAGAGACTGGAGCCTTAATCCAGCGCCTTGGACCGCTCAGCCACGCTACCTCTTGGAGAAGGGCTCTCTGGTGCGTTTCGGTGTGGGTGCAGCTCCACGGACAGCCTCAGTTGATTTCGAGGATCTCGTCGGCGGGAGAGAAACACCTTTGAGGTCCTGCTGTGCTGAGTCATACTCCTGGAGATCCCAAATCCTACAGAGTTCTATCGTTTAGAAAGTACATCTGACACAACAAATGAAGCCATGGGGTTTGCTTAAACTCGAAAATTAGGTGAGATTCCCAAAGCTCCCACAGAAATCTAAAGCAAGCGCTTCTGACAAACCAATTAACATGTGGGATGTTCTTGCATGCCAAAACCACTTTATTCTCCCAATACTCTGAAGCCCGGGATACACTGCACGATTATTGGCTGTCCCAGACGAAAGATTGCCATCGTGAAACAATCGTCGCGATTTCAGTGATCGTGGCTCTTCATCGGTGGTCCTATGTCATACAATGAGAGATGTTCAAAGACGGCCGTTTTTCCGGTCTTTCGTCCAAATCGTAGCGGTGGCCTACGATAGTTTTCTGACAGTGTCAGAAATTCAGCATGATCAACGCACAGTGTGTTTGCTGCTACGACCTGCGTACTGGTATTTGTTTAACGCGAGCGCATGCTGTTGACGTTTCGCTAACGTGTGACGCAGCCGCCGAAGCTTCCGTGTCATCATCGTACAGTCTACATGCCTGTCGTACCCGGGTTTAAACGATCTATGACGCACAGTGTGATAAGGTAATGATCTTATAGGAGGGTAAAAATCCTGCAGTGTATTCCTGGCTTTACAGAAATCTCTGATACAGTGCCCGACTGCTGCCAATTGAGCCTCTTTAAAAGTGCTCCTGGCAGCAGTGGGATTCGAACCCACGCCCCCGAAGAGACTGGAGCCTTAATCCAGCGCCTTAGACAGCTCGGCCACGCTACCACTTAAAGGGCTTGAATCGGTTGTCCGGAGGTCGCATATGCAGGCTGCATCGAGAATCAAGCCAGCTTCATTCAAGTTAACTGAACAATACATTCGCAAGTCACAAGCATATTACAGCAATTTTCCCATTAACTGAGAATAAGAGTCAACCTGATATTTGTTAGTATTCTGAAACAAGAAAGTATTTATAACGTACGCAGCCTACAAACGCGACCCCCCGAAGTTGCAGCCTTCTGATTGAGAAACGGTCCACGTGAGACTTCCAAAGCGCGTAGATGGCCTGGCTGACTGCTGGCAATAGAGCCTCTTTAAAACCACTGCTGGCAGCAGTGGGATTCGAACCCACACCCCCGGAGAGACTGGAGCCTACATCCAGCGCCTTGGACCGCTCGGCCACGCTACCTCTTGGAGAAGGGCTCTCTGGTGCGTTTCGGTGTGGGTGCAGCTCCACGGACAGCCTCAGTTGATTTCGAGGATCTCGTCGGTGGGAGAGAAACACCTTTGAGGTCCTGCTGTGCTGAGTCATACTCATGGAGATCCCAAATCCTACAGAGTTCTATCGTTTAGAAAGTACATCTGACACAACAAATGAAGCCATGGGGTTTGCTTAAACTCGAAAATTAGGTGAGATTCCCAAAGCTCCCACAGAAATCTAAAGGAAGCGCTTCTGACAAACCAATTAACATGTGGGATGTTCTTGCATGCCAAAACCACTTTATTCTCCCAATACTCTGAAGCCCGGGATACACTGCATGATTATTGGCTGTCCCAGACGAAAGATTGCCATCGTGAAACAATTGTCGCGATTTCAGTGATCGTGGCTCTTCATCGGTGGTCCTATGTCGTACAATGAGAGAGGTTCAAAGACGGCCGTTTTCCCGGTCGTTCGTCCAAAGATAGCCTACGATAGTTTTCTGACAGTGTCAGAAATTCAGCATGATCAACGCACAGTGTGTTTGCTGCTACGACCTGCGTACTGGTATTTGTTTAACGCGAGCGCATGCTGTTGACGTTTCGCTAACGTGTGACGCAGCCGCCGAAGCTTCCGTGTCATCATCGTACAGTCTACATGCCTGTCGTACCCGGGTTTAAACGATCTATGACGCACAGTGTGATAAGGTAATGATCTTATAGGAGGGCAAAAATCCTGCAGTGTATTCCTGGCTTTACAGAAATCTCTGATACAGTGCCCGACTGCTGCCAATTGAGCCTCTTTAAAAGTGCCACTGGCAGCGGTGGGATTTGAACCCACGCCCCCAAAGAGACTGGAGCCTTAATCCAGCGCCTTGGACCGCTCAGCCACGCTACCTCTTGGAGAAGGGCTCTCTGGTGCGTTTCGGTGTGGGTGCAGCTCCACGGACAGCCTCAGTTGATTTCGAGGATCTCGTCGGCGGGAGAGAAACACCTTTGAGGTCCTGCTGTGCTGAGTCATACTCCTGGAGATCCCAAATCCTACAGAGTTCTATCGTTTAGAAAGTACATCTGACACAACAAATGAAGCCATGGGGTTTGCTTAAACTCGAAAATTAGGTGAGATTCCCAAAGCTCCCACAGAAATCTAAAGCAAGCGCTTCTGACAAACCAATTAACATGTGGGATGTTCTTGCATGCCAAAACCACTTTATTCTCCCAATACTCTGAAGCCCGGGATACACTGCACGATTATTGGCTGTCCCAGACGAAAGATTGCCATCGTGAAACAATCGTCGCGATTTCAGTGATCGTGGCTCTTCATCGGTGGTCCTATGTCATACAATGAGAGATGTTCAAAGACGGCCGTTTTTCCGGTCTTTCGTCCAAATCGTAGCGGTGGCCTACGATAGTTTTCTGACAGTGTCAGAAATTCAGCATGATCAACGCACAGTGTGTTTGCTGCTACGACCTGCGTACTGGTATTTGTTTAACGCGAGCGCATGCTGTTGACGTTTCGCTAACGTGTGACGCAGCCGCCGAAGCTTCCGTGTCATCATCGTACAGTCTACATGCCTGTCGTACCCGGGTTTAAACGATCTATGACGCACAGTGTGATAAGGTAATGATCTTATAGGAGGGTAAAAATCCTGCAGTGTATTCCTGGCTTTACAGAAATCTCTGATACAGTGCCCGACTGCTGCCAATTGAGCCTCTTTAAAAGTGCTCCTGGCAGCGGTGGGATTCGAACCCACGCCCCCGAAGAGACTGGAGCCTTAATCCAGCGCCTTAGACCGCTCGGCCACGCTCCCACTTAAAGGGCTTGCGTCGGGTGTCCGGAGCTCGCATATGCAGGCTGCATCGAGAATCAAGCCAGCTTCATTCAAGTTAACTGAACAATACATTCGCAAGTCACAAGCATATTACAGCAATTTTCCCATTAACTGAGAATAAGAGTCAACCTGATATTTGTTAGTATTCTGAAACAAGAAAGTATTTATAACGTACGCAGCCTACAAACGCGACCCCCCGAAGTTGCAGCCTTCTGATTGAGAAACGGTCCACGTGAGACTTCCAAAGCGCGTAGATGGCCTGGCTGACTGCTGGCAATAGAGCCTCTTTAAAACCACTGCTGGCAGCAGTGGGATTCGAACCCACACCCCCGGAGAGACTGGAGCCTACATCCAGCGCCTTGGACCGCTCGGCCACGCTACCTCTTGGAGAAGGGCTCTCTGGTGCGTTTCGGTGTGGGTGCAGCTCCACGGACAGCCTCAGTTGATTTCGAGGATCTCGTCGGTGGGAGAGAAACACCTTTGAGGTCCTGCTGTGCTGAGTCATACTCCTGGAGATCCCAAATCCTACAGAGTTTTATCATTTAGAAAGTACATCTGACACAACAAATGAAGCCATGGGGTTTGCTTAAACTCGAAAATTAGGTGAGATTCCCAAAGCTCCCACAGAAATCTAAAGGAAGCGCTTCTGACAAACCAATTAACATGTGGGATGTTCTTGCATGCCAAAACCACTTTATTCTCCCAATACTCTGAAGCCCGGGATACACTGCACGATTATTGGCTGTCCCAGACGAAAGATTGCCATCGTGAAACAATCGTCGCGATTTCAGTGGTCGTGGCTCTTCATCGGTGGTCCTATGTCATACAATGAGAGATGTTCAAAGACGGCCGTTTTTCCGGTCTTTCGTCCAAATCGTAGCGGTGGCCTACGATAGTTTTCTGACAGTGTCAGAAATTCAGCATGATCAACGCACAGTGTGTTTGCTGCTACGACCTGCGTACTGGTATTTGTTTAACGCGAGCGCATGCTGTTGACGTTTCGCTAACGTGTGACGCAGCCGCCGAAGCTTCCGTGTCATCATCGTACAGTCTACATGCCTGTCGTACCCGGGTTTAAACGATCTATGACGCACAGTGTGATAAGGTAATGATCTTATAGGAGGGTAAAAATCCTGCAGTGTATTCCTGGCTTCACAGAAATCTCTGATACAGTGCCCGACTGCTGCCAATTGAGCCTCTTTAAAAGTGCTCCTGGCAGCGGTGGGATTCGAACCCACGCCCCCAAAGAGACTGGAGCCTTAATCCAGCGCCTTAGACCGCTCGGCCACGCTACCACTTAAAGGGCTTGCGTCGG
Source organism: Paramisgurnus dabryanus (assembly GCF_030506205.2). Classification (NCBI taxonomy): domain Eukaryota; kingdom Metazoa; phylum Chordata; class Actinopteri; order Cypriniformes; family Cobitidae; genus Paramisgurnus; species Paramisgurnus dabryanus. Next base: position 64,548,125 of record NC_133337.1, on the reverse strand, counting down.
TTGTCCAGAGCTTGCATATGCAGGCTGCATCGAGAATCAAGCCAGCTTCATTCAAGTTAACTGAACAATACATTCGCAAGTCACAAGCATATTACAGCAATTTTCCCATTAACTGAGAATAAGAGTCAACCTGATATTTGTTAGTATTCTGAAACAAGAAAGTATTTATAACGTACGCAGCCTACAAACGCGACCCGCCGAAGCTGCAGCCTTCTGATTGAGAAACGGTCCACGTGAGACTTCCAAAGCGCGTAGATGCCCTGGCTGACTGCTGGCAATAGAGCCTCTTTAAAACCACTGCTGGCAGTGGTGGGATTCGAACCCACGCCCCCGGAGAGACTGGAGCCTAAATCCAGCGCCTTGGACCGCTCGGCCACGCTACCTCTTGGAGAAGGGCTCTCTGGTGCGTTTCGGTGTGGGTGCAGCTCCACGGACAGCCTCAGTTGATTTCGAGGATCTTGTCGGCGGGAGAGAAACACCTTTGAGGTCCTGCTGTGCTGAGTCATACTCCTGGAGATCCCAAATCCTACAGAGTTCTATCGTTTAGAAAGTACATCTGACACAACAAATGAAGCCATGGGGTTTGCTTAAACTCAAAAATTAGGTGAGATTCCCAAAGCTCCCACAGAAATCTAAAGGAAGCGCTTCTGACAAACCAATTAACATGTGGGATGTTCTTGCATGCCAAAACCACTTTATTCTCCCAATACTCTGAAGCCCGGGATACACTGCACGATTATTGGCTGTCCCAGACGAAAGATTACCATCGTGAAACAATCGTCGCGATTTCAGTGATCGTGGCTCTTCATCGGTGGTCCTATGTCGTACAATGAGAGAGGTTCAAAGACGGCCGTTTTCCCAGTCTTTCGTCCAAAGATAGCCTACGATAGTTTTCTGACAGTGTCAGAAATTCAGCATGATCAACGCACAGTGTGTTTGCTGCTACGACCTGCGTACTGGTATTTGTTTAACGCGAGCGCATGCTGTTGACTTTTCGCTAACGTGTGACGCAGCTGCCGAAGCTTCCGTGTCATCATCGTACAGTCTACATGCCTGTCGTACCCGGGTTTAAACGATCTATGACGCACAGTGTGATAAGGTAATGATCTTATAGGAGGGCGAAAATCCTGCAGTGTATTCCTGGCTTTACAGAAATCTCTGATACAGTGCCCGACTGCTGCCAATTGAGCCTCTTTAAAGGTGCTCCTGGCAGCGGTGGGATTCGAATCCATGCCCCCGAAGAGACTGGAGCCTTAGTCCAGCACCTTAGACCGCTCGGCCACGCTACCACTTAAAGGGCTTGCGTCGGTTGTCCGGAGGACGCATATGCAGGTTGCATCGAGAATCAAGCCAGCTTCATTCAAGTTAACTGAACAATACATGTGCAAGTCACAAGCATATTACAGCAATTTTCCCATTAACTGAGAATAAGAGTCAACCTGATATTTGTTAGTATTCTGAAACAAGAAAGTATTTATAACGTACGCAGCCTACAAACGCGACCCCCCGAAGCTGCAGCCTTCTGATTGAGAAACGGTCCACGTGAGACTTCCAAAGCGCGTAGATGGCCTGGCTGACTGCTGGCAATAGAGCCTCTTTAAAACCACTGCTGGCAGCGGTGGGATTCGAACCCACGCCCCCGGAGAGACTGGAGCCTAAATCCAGCGCCTTGGAACGCTCGGCCACGCTACCTTTTGGAGAAGGGCTCTCTGGTGCGTTTCGGTGTGGGTGCAGCTCCACGGACAGCCTCAGTTGATTTCGAGGATCTCGTCGGCGGGAGAGAAACACCTTTGAGGTCCTGCTGTGCTGAGTCATACTCCTGGAGATCCCAAATCCTACAGAGTTCTATCGTTTAGAAAGTACATCTGACACAACAAATGAAGCCATGGGGTTTGCTTAAACTCGAAAATTAGGTGAGTTTCCCAAAGCTCCCACAGAAATCTAAAGGAAGCGCTTCTGACAAACCAATTAACATGTGGGATGTTCTTGCATGCCAAAACCACTTTATTCTCCCAATACTCTGAAGCCCGGGATACACTGCACGATTATTGGCTGTCCCAGACGAAAGATTGCCATTGTGAAACAATCGTCGCGATTTCAGTGATCGTGGCTCTTCATCGGTGGTCCTATGTCGTACAATGAGAGAGGTTCAAAGACGGCCGTTTTCCCGGTCGTTCGTCCAAAGATAGCCTACGATAGTTTTCTGACAGTGTCAGAAATTCAGCATGATCAACCCACAGTGTGTTTGCTGCTACGACCTGCGTACTGGTATTTGTTTAACGCGAGCGCATGCTGTTGACGTTTCGCTAACGTGTGACGCAGCCGCCGAAGCTTCCGTGTCATCATCGTACAGTCTACATGCCTGTCGTACCCGGGTTTAAACGATCTATGACGCACAGTGTGATAAGGTAATGATCTTATAGGAGGGCGAAAATCCTGCAGTGTATTCCTGGCTTTACAGAAATCTCTGATACAGTGCCCGACTGCTGCCAATTGAGCCTCTTTAAAAGTGCTCCTGGCAGCAGTGGGATTCGAACCCACGCCCCCGAAGAGACTGGAGCCTTAATCCAGCGCCTTAGACAGCTCGGCCACGCTACCACTTAAAGGGCTTGAATCGGTTGTCCGGAGGTCGCATATGCAGGCTGCATCGAGAATCAAGCCAGCTTCATTCAAGTTAACTGAACAATACATTCGCAAGTCACAAGCATATTACAGCAATTTTCCCATTAACTGAGAATAAGAGTCAACCTGATATTTGTTAGTATTCTGAAACAAGAAAGTATTTATAACGTACGCAGCCTACAAACGCGACCCCCCGAAGTTGCAGCCTTCTGATTGAGAAACGGTCCACGTGAGACTTCCAAAGCGCGTAGATGGCCTGGCTGACTGCTGGCAATAGAGCCTCTTTAAAACCACTGCTGGCAGCAGTGGGATTCGAACCCACACCCCCGGAGAGACTGGAGCCTACATCCAGCGCCTTGGACCGCTCGGCCACGCTACCTCTTGGAGAAGGGCTCTCTGGTGCGTTTCGGTGTGGGTGCAGCTCCACGGACAGCCTCAGTTGATTTCGAGGATCTCGTCGGTGGGAGAGAAACACCTTTGAGGTCCTGCTGTGCTGAGTCATACTCATGGAGATCCCAAATCCTACAGAGTTCTATCGTTTAGAAAGTACATCTGACACAACAAATGAAGCCATGGGGTTTGCTTAAACTCGAAAATTAGGTGAGATTCCCAAAGCTCCCACAGAAATCTAAAGGAAGCGCTTCTGACAAACCAATTAACATGTGGGATGTTCTTGCATGCCAAAACCACTTTATTCTCCCAATACTCTGAAGCCCGGGATACACTGCATGATTATTGGCTGTCCCAGACGAAAGATTGCCATCGTGAAACAATTGTCGCGATTTCAGTGATCGTGGCTCTTCATCGGTGGTCCTATGTCGTACAATGAGAGAGGTTCAAAGACGGCCGTTTTCCCGGTCGTTCGTCCAAAGATAGCCTACGATAGTTTTCTGACAGTGTCAGAAATTCAGCATGATCAACGCACAGTGTGTTTGCTGCTACGACCTGCGTACTGGTATTTGTTTAACGCGAGCGCATGCTGTTGACGTTTCGCTAACGTGTGACGCAGCCGCCGAAGCTTCCGTGTCATCATCGTACAGTCTACATGCCTGTCGTACCCGGGTTTAAACGATCTATGACGCACAGTGTGATAAGGTAATGATCTTATAGGAGGGCAAAAATCCTGCAGTGTATTCCTGGCTTTACAGAAATCTCTGATACAGTGCCCGACTGCTGCCAATTGAGCCTCTTTAAAAGTGCCACTGGCAGCGGTGGGATTTGAACCCACGCCCCCAAAGAGACTGGAGCCTTAATCCAGCGCCTTGGACCGCTCAGCCACGCTACCTCTTGGAGAAGGGCTCTCTGGTGCGTTTCGGTGTGGGTGCAGCTCCACGGACAGCCTCAGTTGATTTCGAGGATCTCGTCGGCGGGAGAGAAACACCTTTGAGGTCCTGCTGTGCTGAGTCATACTCCTGGAGATCCCAAATCCTACAGAGTTCTATCGTTTAGAAAGTACATCTGACACAACAAATGAAGCCATGGGGTTTGCTTAAACTCGAAAATTAGGTGAGATTCCCAAAGCTCCCACAGAAATCTAAAGCAAGCGCTTCTGACAAACCAATTAACATGTGGGATGTTCTTGCATGCCAAAACCACTTTATTCTCCCAATACTCTGAAGCCCGGGATACACTGCACGATTATTGGCTGTCCCAGACGAAAGATTGCCATCGTGAAACAATCGTCGCGATTTCAGTGATCGTGGCTCTTCATCGGTGGTCCTATGTCATACAATGAGAGATGTTCAAAGACGGCCGTTTTTCCGGTCTTTCGTCCAAATCGTAGCGGTGGCCTACGATAGTTTTCTGACAGTGTCAGAAATTCAGCATGATCAACGCACAGTGTGTTTGCTGCTACGACCTGCGTACTGGTATTTGTTTAACGCGAGCGCATGCTGTTGACGTTTCGCTAACGTGTGACGCAGCCGCCGAAGCTTCCGTGTCATCATCGTACAGTCTACATGCCTGTCGTACCCGGGTTTAAACGATCTATGACGCACAGTGTGATAAGGTAATGATCTTATAGGAGGGTAAAAATCCTGCAGTGTATTCCTGGCTTTACAGAAATCTCTGATACAGTGCCCGACTGCTGCCAATTGAGCCTCTTTAAAAGTGCTCCTGGCAGCGGTGGGATTCGAACCCACGCCCCCGAAGAGACTGGAGCCTTAATCCAGCGCCTTAGACCGCTCGGCCACGCTACCACTTAAAGGGCTTGCGTCGGGTGTCCGGAGCTCGCATATGCAGGCTGCATCGAGAATCAAGCCAGCTTCATTCAAGTTAACTGAACAATACATTCGCAAGTCACAAGCATATTACAGCAATTTTCCCATTAACTGAGAATAAGAGTCAACCTGATATTTGTTAGTATTCTGAAACAAGAAAGTATTTATAACGTACGCAGCCTACAAACGCGACCCCCCGAAGTTGCAGCCTTCTGATTGAGAAACGGTCCACGTGAGACTTCCAAAGCGCGTAGATGGCCTGGCTGACTGCTGGCAATAGAGCCTCTTTAAAACCACTGCTGGCAGCAGTGGGATTCGAACCCACACCCCCGGAGAGACTGGAGCCTACATCCAGCGCCTTGGACCGCTCGGCCACGCTACCTCTTGGAGAAGGGCTCTCTGGTGCGTTTCGGTGTGGGTGCAGCTCCACGGACAGCCTCAGTTGATTTCGAGGATCTCGTCGGTGGGAGAGAAACACCTTTGAGGTCCTGCTGTGCTGAGTCATACTCATGGAGATCCCAAATCCTACAGAGTTCTATCGTTTAGAAAGTACATCTGACACAACAAATGAAGCCATGGGGTTTGCTTAAACTCGAAAATTAGGTGAGATTCCCAAAGCTCCCACAGAAATCTAAAGGAAGCGCTTCTGACAAACCAATTAACATGTGGGATGTTCTTGCATGCCAAAACCACTTTATTCTCCCAATACTCTGAAGCCCGGGATACACTGCATGATTATTGGCTGTCCCAGACGAAAGATTGCCATCGTGAAACAATTGTCGCGATTTCAGTGATCGTGGCTCTTCATCGGTGGTCCTATGTCGTACAATGAAAGAGGTTCAAAGACGGCCGTTTTCCCGGTCGTTCGTCCAAAGATAGCCTACGATAGTTTTCTGACAGTGTCAGAAATTCAGCATGATCAACGCACAGTGTGTTTGCTGCTACGACCTGCGTACTGGTATTTGTTTAACGCGAGCGCATGCTTTTGACGTTTCGCTAACGTGTGACGCAGCCGCCGAAGCTTCCGTGTCATCATCGTACAGTCTACATGCCTGTCGTACCCGGGTTTAAACGATCTATGACGCACAGTGTGATAAGGTAATGATCTTATAGGAGGGCAAAAATCCTGCAGTGTATTCCTGGCTTTACAGAAATCTCTGATACAGTGCCCGACTGCTGCCAATTGAGCCTCTTTAAAAGTGCCACTGGCAGCGGTGGGATTTGAACCCACGCCCCCAAAGAGACTGGAGCCTTAATCCAGCGCCTTGGACCGCTCGGCCACGCTACCTCTTGGAGAAGGGCTCTCTGGTGCGTTTCGGTGTGGGTGCAGCTCCACGGACAGCCTCAGTTGATTTCGAGGATCTCGTCGGCGGGAGAGAAACACCTTTGAGGTCCTGCTGTGCTGAGTCATACTCCTGGAGATCCCAAATCCTACAGAGTTCTATCGTTTAGAAAGTACATCTGACACAACAAATGAAGCCATGGGGTTTGCTTAAACTCGAAAATTAGGTGAGATTCCCAAAGCTCCCACAGAAATCTAAAGCAAGCGCTTCTGACAAACCAATTAACATGTGGGATGTTCTTGCATGCCAAAACCACTTTATTCTCCCAATACTCTGAAGCCCGGGATACACTGCACGATTATTGGCTGTCCCAGACGAAAGATTGCCATCGTGAAACAATCGTCGCGATTTCAGTGATCGTGGCTCTTCATCGGTGGTCCTATGTCATACAATGAGAGATGTTCAAAGACGGCCGTTTTTCCGGTCTTTCGTCCAAATCGTAGCGGTGGCCTACGATAGTTTTCTGACAGTGTCAGAAATTCAGCATGATCAACGCACAGTGTGTTTGCTGCTACGACCTGCGTACTGGTATTTGTTTAACGCGAGCGCATGCTGTTGACGTTTCGCTAACGTGTGACGCAGCCGCCGAAGCTTCCGTGTCATCATCGTACAGTCTACATGCCTGTCGTACCCGGGTTTAAACGATCTATGACGCACAGTGTGATAAGGTAATGATCTTATAGGAGGGTAAAAATCCTGCAGTGTATTCCTGGCTTTACAGAAATCTCTGATACAGTGCCCGACTGCTGCCAATTGAGCCTCTTTAAAAGTGCTCCTGGCAGCGGTGGGATTCGAACCCACGCCCCCGAAGAGACTGGAGCCTTAATCCAGCGCCTTAGACCGCTCGGCCACGCTACCACTTAAAGGGCTTGCGTCGGTTGTCCGGAGCTCGCATATGCAGGCTGCATCGAGAATCAAGCCAGCTTCATTCAAGTTAACTGAACAATACATTCGCAAGTCACAAACATATTACAGCAATTTTCCCATTAACTGAGAATAAGAGTCAACCTGATATTTGTTAGTATTCTGAAACAAGAAAGTATTTATAACGTACGCAGCCTACAAACGCGACCCGCCGAAGCTGCAGCCTTCTGATTGAGAAACGGTCCACGTGAGACTTCCAAAGCGCGTAGATGGCCTGGCTGACTGCTGGCAATAGAGCCTCTTTAAAACCACTGCTGGCAGCGGTGGGATTCGAACCCACGCCCCCGGAGAGACTGGAGCCTAAATCCAGCGCCTTGGAACGCTCGGCCACGCTACCTTTTGGAGAAGGGCTCTCTGGTGCGTTTCGGTGTGGGTGCAGCTCCACGGACAGCCTCAGTTGATTTCGAGGATCTCGTCGGCGGGAGAGAAACACCTTTGAGGTCCTGCTGTGCTGAGTCATACTCCTGGAGATCCCAAATCCTACAGAGTTCTATCGTTTAGAAAGTACATCTGACACAACAAATGAAGCCATGGGGTTTGCTTAAACTCGAAAATTAGGTGAGTTTCCCAAAGCTCCCACAGAAATCTAAAGGAAGCGCTTCTGACAAACCAATTAACATGTGGGATGTTCTTGCATGCCAAAACCACTTTATTCTCCCAATACTCTGAAGCCCGGGATACACTGCACGATTATTGGCTGTCCCAGACGAAAGATTGCCATTGTGAAACAATCGTCGCGATTTCAGTGATCGTGGCTCTTCATCGGTGGTCCTATGTCGTACAATGAGAGAGGTTCAAAGACGGCCGTTTTCCCGGTCGTTCGTCCAAAGATAGCCTACGATAGTTTTCTGACAGTGTCAGAAATTCAGCATGATCAACCCACAGTGTGTTTGCTGCTACGACCTGCGTACTGGTATTTGTTTAACGCGAGCGCATGCTGTTGACGTTTCGCTAACGTGTGACGCAGCCGCCGAAGCTTCCGTGTCATCATCGTACAGTCTACATGCCTGTCGTACCCGGGTTTAAACGATCTATGACGCACAGTGTGATAAGGTAATGATCTTATAGGAGGGCGAAAATCCTGCAGTGTATTCCTGGCTTTACAGAAATCTCTGATACAGTGCCCGACTGCTGCCAATTGAGCCTCTTTAAAAGTGCTCCTGGCAGCAGTGGGATTCGAACCCACGCCCCCGAAGAGACTGGAGCCTTAATCCAGCGCCTTAGACAGCTCGGCCACGCTACCACTTAAAGGGCTTGAATCGGTTGTCCGGAGGTCGCATATGCAGGCTGCATCGAGAATCAAGCCAGCTTCATTCAAGTTAACTGAACAATACATTCGCAAGTCACAAGCATATTACAGCAATTTTCCCATTAACTGAGAATAAGAGTCAACCTGATATTTGTTAGTATTCTGAAACAAGAAAGTATTTATAACGTACGCAGCCTACAAACGCGACCCCCCGAAGTTGCAGCCTTCTGATTGAGAAACGGTCCACGTGAGACTTCCAAAGCGCGTAGATGGCCTGGCTGACTGCTGGCAATAGAGCCTCTTTAAAACCACTGCTGGCAGCAGTGGGATTCGAACCCACACCCCCGGAGAGACTGGAGCCTACATCCAGCGCCTTGGACCGCTCGGCCACGCTACCTCTTGGAGAAGGGCTCTCTGGTGCGTTTCGGTGTGGGTGCAGCTCCACGGACAGCCTCAGTTGATTTCGAGGATCTCGTCGGTGGGAGAGAAACACCTTTGAGGTCCTGCTGTGCTGAGTCATACTCATGGAGATCCCAAATCCTACAGAGTTCTATCGTTTAGAAAGTACATCTGACACAACAAATGAAGCCATGGGGTTTGCTTAAACTCGAAAATTAGGTGAGATTCCCAAAGCTCCCACAGAAATCTAAAGGAAGCGCTTCTGACAAACCAATTAACATGTGGGATGTTCTTGCATGCCAAAACCACTTTATTCTCCCAATACTCTGAAGCCCGGGATACACTGCATGATTATTGGCTGTCCCAGACGAAAGATTGCCATCGTGAAACAATTGTCGCGATTTCAGTGATCGTGGCTCTTCATCGGTGGTCCTATGTCGTACAATGAGAGAGGTTCAAAGACGGCCGTTTTCCCGGTCGTTCGTCCAAAGATAGCCTACGATAGTTTTCTGACAGTGTCAGAAATTCAGCATGATCAACGCACAGTGTGTTTGCTGCTACGACCTGCGTACTGGTATTTGTTTAACGCGAGCGCATGCTGTTGACGTTTCGCTAACGTGTGACGCAGCCGCCGAAGCTTCCGTGTCATCATCGTACAGTCTACATGCCTGTCGTACCCGGGTTTAAACGATCTATGACGCACAGTGTGATAAGGTAATGATCTTATAGGAGGGCAAAAATCCTGCAGTGTATTCCTGGCTTTACAGAAATCTCTGATACAGTGCCCGACTGCTGCCAATTGAGCCTCTTTAAAAGTGCCACTGGCAGCGGTGGGATTTGAACCCACGCCCCCAAAGAGACTGGAGCCTTAATCCAGCGCCTTGGACCGCTCGGCCACGCTACCTCTTGGAGAAGGGCTCTCTGGTGCGTTTCGGTGTGGGTGCAGCTCCACGGACAGCCTCAGTTGATTTCGAGGATCTCGTCGGCGGGAGAGAAACACCTTTGAGGTCCTGCTGTGCTGAGTCATACTCCTGGAGATCCCAAATCCTACAGAGTTCTATCGTTTAGAAAGTACATCTGACACAACAAATGAAGCCATGGGGTTTGCTTAAACTCGAAAATTAGGTGAGATTCCCAAAGCTCCCACAGAAATCTAAAGCAAGCGCTTCTGACAAACCAATTAACATGTGGGATGTTCTTGCATGCCAAAACCACTTTATTCTCCCAATACTCTGAAGCCCGGGATACACTGCACGATTATTGGCTGTCCCAGACGAAAGATTGCCATCGTGAAACAATCGTCGCGATTTCAGTGATCGTGGCTCTTCATCGGTGGTCCTATGTCATACAATGAGAGATGTTCAAAGACGGCCGTTTTTCCGGTCTTTCGTCCAAATCGTAGCGGTGGCCTACGATAGTTTTCTGACAGTGTCAGAAATTCAGCATGATCAACGCACAGTGTGTTTGCTGCTACGACCTGCGTACTGGTATTTGTTTAACGCGAGCGCATGCTGTTGACGTTTCGCTAACGTGTGATGCAGCCGCCGAAGCTTCCGTGTCATCATCGTACAGTCTACATGCCTGTCGTACCCGGGTTTAAACGATCTATGACGCACAGTGTGATAAGGTAATGATCTTATAGGAGGGTAAAAATCCTGCAGTGTATTCCTGGCTTTACAGAAATCTCTGATACAGTGCCCGACTGCTGCCAATTGAGCCTCTTTAAAAGTGCTCCTGGCAGCGGTGGGATTCGAACCCACGCCCCCGAAGAGACTGGAGCCTTAATCCAGCGCCTTAGACCGCTCGGCCACGCTACCACTTAAAGGGCATTCATCGGTTGTCCGGAGGTCACATATGCAGGCTGCATCGAGAATCAAGCCAGCTTCATTCAAGTTAACTGAACAATACATTCGCAAGTCACAAGCATATTACAGCAATTTTCCCATTAACTGAGAATAAGAGCCAACATGATATTTGTTAGTGTTCTGAAACAAGAAAGTATTTATAACGTACGCAGCCTACAAACGCGACCCCCCGAAGCTGCAGCCTTCTGATTGAGAAACGGTCCACGTGAGACTTCCAAAGTGCGTAGACTGCTGGCAATAGAGCCTCTTTAAAACCACTGCTGGCAGCGGTGGGATTCAAACCCACGCCCCCGGAGAGACTGGAGCCTAAATCCAGCGCCTTGGACCGCTCGGCCACGCTACCTCTTGGAGAAGGGCTCTCTGGTGCGCTTCGGTGTGGGTGCAGCTCCACGGACAGCCTCAGTTGATTTCGAGGATCTCGTCGGCGGGAGAGAAACACCTTTGAGGTCCTGCTGTGCTGAGTCATACTCCTGGAGATCCCAAATCCTACAGAGTTCTATCGTTTAGAAAGTACATCTGACACAACAAATGAAGCCATGGGGTTTGCTTAAACTCGAAAATTAGGTGAGATTCCCAAAGCTCCCACAGAAATCTAAAGGAAGCGCTTCTGACAAACCAATTAACATGTGGGATGTTCTTGCATGCCAAAACCACTTTATTCTCCCAATACTCTGAAGCCCGGGATACACTCCACGATTATTGGCTGTCCCAGACGAAAGATTGCCATCGTGAAACAATCGTCGCGATTTCAGTGATCGTGGCTCTTCATCGGTGGTCCTATGTCGTACAATGAGAGAGGTTCAAAGACGGCCGTTTTCCCGGTCTTTCGTCCAAAGATAGCCTACGATAGTTTTATGACAGTGTCAGAATTTCAGCATGATCAACGCACAGTGTGTTTGCTGCTACGACCTGCGTACTGGTATTTGTTTAACGCGAGCGCATGCTGTTGACTTTTCGCTAACGTGTGACGCAGCCGCCAAAGCTTCCGTGTCATCATCGTACAGTCTACATGCCTGTCGTACCCGGGTTTAAACGATCTATGACGCACAGTGTGATAAGGTAATGATCTTATAGGAGGGCGAAAATCCTGCAGTGTATTCCTGGCTTTACAGAAATCTCTGATACAGTGCCCGACTGCTGCCAATTGAGCCTCTTTAAAAGTGCTCCTGGCAGCGGTGGGATTCGAACCCACGCCCCCGAAGAGACTGGAGCCTTAATCTGCCGGCTGCTGAAGGATAGTCCAAAATAATGTTGAAAAATGTTTGAAGCACAGCCAATCAAATCGATGCACTTCAACATTTACAGCCAATTAAGTCAAATCGCTTCAACATTTGCAGCCAATCACAGAGAGGAAGTTTCAACATTTTCGATATTTGACCAATCAGAGTGAAAAAGAAGTCGTTGGGCACTATTCCCGCTCTTCGCCAGTAGGGGAAGTTAGCTAAAAATATCAATCAATTTGCCGAATTTGGTGAAATTGTATGATTTATAACAATGGAATACAATGCCCTAACAGGGAGTGTCAGATGTCAAAAAAGTTCAGTAGAAGTTCAACATCTTTAAATGGAAGACAAATATTTTTTATCATTTATTACAGACTTTAACCGGTAAGAATGCATATCTTAATCGCATAATTAAATCTGACAGATATTTAGAGTTTTCATAATCATTTTTAATTAGTATTTTTTTTGCAAAACTGTTTAGGACAAGACAATGTCTGCCAAAAATCACACAAAGGCATAATTAAACTGTGTAATTAAAAGTCATTTTATTTTTTACTCCCTGTGGTAACACATTTTTATTGAAAATGTTTTGCCCTATTTCAGTTTACCAAGTCAAGATTTAGCTAGTCTGCTGCAGCGAAGCCCAACCTAAAGATGGAGACCATCTGACTACTGACCAACCTAGCTCAACAGCAGTGTCCAGTCCTCCTATACCAAGTAGCCTACCACTATAAGTATTGGCCACTTTTCACTATTTATTATTCCACAAAACCATAATATAATGAAGTAAGAACAATACTATACATACTATATAGTGCTTTATTTTAAATATATTCACTATTGTACCAAATTAAGTGTGGTAAGTGACATTTGTAAGACATTGACACTTTTATTCAGCAATGCATTGCATGCCCATTACATTTATCAAAACAACAATAAAAACATTTATAATGTTTCAAAAGATTGCTATAAAAATACAGACAAATTAATGCATGCAAAGCTTTTCAAACTTCATGTTTATCTTAAAATCCACACATATAACTGAACAGTGGTGCATTGTTACATCTAGGATGACATTAAATGATTGAACAGTTATATTTGATGCCTTTTTCCTGTTACAAAATATATTAGTCAACATTTGAAGTGGATCCAAAAAAGTTTATCAAAGTTGTCCTAAGACAAGAATGGGTATTAGGGATTGGTTTTATGTAAACTTTTATTAAAGGTTTTGATCCACTTCGAATGTTGACTAGTGTATATTCCACTGCATGTTTGTACAGACACAAGAACCTTTTTTTTTAATGACTGTAATGTGGCCAGTTTGTACACTGTTAAAAGTTTCATGGGGTTTTTGACTTTTATTTGCTTTTAACATTTGAGATATCAAATACACTGGACAAAACTACAGTTAAGAAGTTATTTTACATGAGAAATATTTACATAAAGTTTTCAACACGAAATGATAACAGAATTTCTAAAAAGATCCCAAGTTCACATACCTCTGATTCACTGTAACCTAGTTTTAATGTTTGGTGATTTACATATTATAGTTAACATATACCTGCCTTTAATTGTATGGTGTTGACGTCATGAGCATCGCTGAATGGTTTAATTTATTGAAGTAGTTGTGTATGAGTCTCTTAATTGTTCACAATGTAAAAAGATTCATCTTTACATCATACAGTCACTGGTGAACAGGAGTCAAATATGCATAAGATGCTGAATTGCGAAGATTCTTGTCATAGTCATGTCTCCGTTTTTCCTTATTTTGTTATTTAATTCATTGTCTTGTTAATTGTCTTGTTAATCTGTTATCATTATTTTCAATCGTCCTCACCTGCATCTTGTTTGATTTGATTATCTGTCCTGTGGATTTATACCCTGTCTGTAATTTAATTTATTGTCCTATCTCAGTTTGTGTTAAATGTTGTTTTAGTTTTCATTGCTAATTTTGTAATTAAAGTTTTTTTTGTTATACTTCTTTGTCGTCCTGCATACACAACTGTTATAATTCTGCAGGACTTAATAGATAAACACGATAAACTAAGTTTTATTAACTACAGCTGAAAAAGTGTTAAGATGAACACTTAAATTTTAATTAAGCGTCGTTTTGGATAAAGCGCTTATTTAACAAAGGTAACTTAAGGGAGTAAATGTTTTGTTTCACAGGGTGCTAATGCGCTGTTACAAGCACCATGTGTACTTCCACTTCCAGACAGATTTTTTGTTATGCCCTTCTGCTGTGGATGCCATATAAGCTGTGGAAGGTCAAGGTTCTTTGTCCCAATCCTGCTTGTGGACTGCATCAACTGACAGGAGGTGGTAAACCATCCAGAGCCTGGACTTCATCAACCACCCTGGGGCAGAGCTTATAGATGAACTTAATGTGGAGGAGAGAGAGGAAGAAGGCGGCTTCTTTGACATCAATGAGGATCACACAATAAAGGCCGCGGTATACTTTTTTCCGCGTCTGGCTCGCGCCCGCACGCGTCCGCGTAGCTTTTCGAGTATACTCCCCGCGGCTACACGCGGATGGCCGCGTTCGACACTATACGCAATACAAATGATTTCTTATTCAAATTATTAGTCTAACAGGCTGTCAGGGCAGCACTGATTTGGCGACATTTACAGTACATTAAAACATTAGGATAGGTGAAGAAAAGTAACTCATCCACCATTGCAAACACAGTTTAGAACAAACAACAAGACAACAAAGAACAGGAATCAAACAAACATGCTCCAGAGCTTTCTGTTCGTTGAAGAAGTAAAAGTTAAAGAAGAAAAACCATAGTGTGTGTGCAAATGCTGTCTGTTTCCTTTGTATAATTGTTTATAGTGGAATGCACTGTCTAAATATTTTCACGCGCATGCGCTGTTGTACGCGGACTGTACGCGCACTGTCCGCGCGGTCTCAAATTTTGGGCACGCTTGCGGACGGTCCGCGCGGCCGGCCGCGGACCCTCTCGACAGAGGCGATTCTAGGGTCTATGGGGGCCCCAAGCAGAAAATTCCCTGTGTGCAAGAAGTGTGCAAAACTTCTATACAATGTCCTTTGCTTAACCCACTATTCTACAGTGCAACAGTTATTGCGAAAGATACATATATACAAGTGTAATCTTCATCATACCTAACATTATTAACATGTTTAGATGCATAAATGGCATAACATGTTTGGAAATAATGACAGCAGAGAAATATTTTCTACATTATACAATGATAGCAATGATTAATAACTTATTTTTACAAGAATGTTTTCAGAAACCAGTCATTTTATGACTGCTATACTAAATAATCTCAGTAAAGTTACTGCTAACTGTTATGTAAGTTAGTGTCCTAGAGTTAAATATTAGTAAACTAAATATTAATTTCATATCTGAAAATACATAACAGTATAACACATACATCTGTTGATTTTCTCAGCAACAATGCAATTCTATACACTTGACAAGAGGTTTTCCAGAGATTTGTTTGATAATGTTTGAGACCTGACAGGGTGAGGATGTAGTTTGTCTTACCTCCTTTAATGAACTCATCATCTCTCATTTCTTCTTCCCTTTCTCTACTTTGCACAAAACATTTCTGATGTCCATCTACAGAAGCCAATAATGATCGAGTCAAAATAGGATTTGCATTGTTATTTAGAAACTTCCTTTAGTCTCGTCATGTTTTCATAAGCTAACTCACTCGCGTGGCGTCTTTTGAATGCGGTTGTGCGCGAATGAACACAAAGACGCGCGCGGACATGAATATGTGCGTGTACGGGTCATTGCGACTGATTTGTAACTACATTGCATATAGATCCGTTTTTGCCGCGATTGTCTTTGTAAAGGATTGCACTAGTTAACTGCTGAAATTTAAACTTGAGATTTACATCGAAAAAACATCATGGAGCTGGACCAGACACATTAAACCACATGTGGGTACGAGGCTGCTCACTTTAGCGCCTTTTTGCGGTTAAATTGTTTTAAATCATTTGAGTGTTAGCATTTGCAAGCCTTTCAAACACGTGCAAATGATAAACTTTTCCTATTTAAATTTGCGTATTAATCTGGCAATCGCAAGCCAAACCGTGGGTCGTGATCCGTACGGATCAACTGCGACAGCACGACTGAATGATACAACGTCACCCATTCGCTACGTTCATTTTCGAAACTGGCAAGTTATCCACCTGGGTTGGATTTTGACTGGGCTAAGTCAATGTCAATCAACATTCCATCCAATCAGAATTTTGATATGCAGTCATGTTGAGTATCTATGATCATCTACCGGGTGTAGATGGCCATCCGAGAAACAAACTCGGGGGCCCTCTAGTGGCTCGGGGCTCCAAGCAGTTGCCTGCCTTGCCTGTTGACAAGGTGCGCCTCTGCCTCTCGATGACGAAAATGACGTCATGCGGACGGCGCGCATACGCGGACGTCCCTAGTATACTTTCGGCTTAAGAGATCTATGTAGACGCTGTTCTGTCATCGCCCTCCACCACGATGACAACGAGTTCCTCTACCTTAGTTTCAACCAGTGCCACCTCAATCCAGGTCTACATTTGTACTCCACCGGTCCCTGAACCCGTTCTTCTGACACGTGACCCGTCACAGTCTCCAACTGCGGTCTCACCTGTTCACTTGGAGCCTGGAGATGCTGGTCAGATGATAATGAGATGGTAAAGTGTTACTTCTTATGCGTTTCAATTTAACTAGAATATCTCAAACGATGTTTGTAAATATCTGCTTCAGTGCATGAAATTTGCTCTCAGATATTTTGAACTTGATAGTAATTAGTTAATTATCAGAAAAAAATGAATATCAAGCAAAACATGTAATTGTTTTTAATAGGCTGTTGACTTCCAGAATGTGCCATGTTTCCAGCATGTGGACAGGCTGACAGAATATCGAGCTTCAGCCTCACCAGGAAGTGACTAACCAGGAAGCAGAAACAAGTATTGGACTTTGGCAGAACCTGGATACCCAGGACAAGCGGCGGGTGGTGTTTGGACCTTGATTCCAGAACTGACTGCTGAGTGGACACTACAGAACACCAAAGACGCCCACTCGCACCCCTGGAGTAGAGAGCACCACCAGATGTGTGCTGTGTGCAAGCATCGCACCTGCTCAGTGACCTGACTGTTGCCATCTGCGGGAGACCCATTCAAGATGATCTTTGATCCTAGAAGACTATCACAAGGTAAGGCAGCTTGTGCTAGGAAATGGCTTGGTGATTATTGGAACTTCATTGCAGCTGGTGGAGGTTAACCAGAACAGCCTGATTCAGTGGTTCCAGAAAAGACCGCAATACCAGCAAGTGACTGTTGTAGTTCAAGGAATTGATTTGCCTCATCTCCTCCCTGAAGCTCAGGAGCCTCTTCAGCATGCCAAACGGCTACAGACTGAGCCGGAGCTACCAATGCAGCCGCATCAGTACAAGCAACCAGATAGCACAATAGGACAAGCAAGGCAAAGACCAAAATCTACTAAGCAGCCCCCCTCAGACCCAAAACATCATCAGCACCTGGAGCCTCACTGCAGATGGTGTTAAAAGGTTTCCAGAGTGTGCCGTTGCTCCAGTATTTGCCAGTGGTACAGGGCATGCCGGTAGTCCATGGTGTGCAAATAGTGCAGGGCATGCCACTTATGCAGCCAGCAGTTATGCAAAGCACAACCTTGGCACCAGGTCCCAATCAAGGAGCTATGCCCAAGAGACCCTACAGGAGGACCTTATATTAGAGGCAACCACTTGCCAGAAGTGTGGCCAATTTAAGACGACTGGACTGTCCCCAGACTGTGTCAAAAGAAGTGTGGTTGGAGAATATGCGTAGAATCTCCAACTAATGTATATAGTGTTATAAATAAAATATATAGAAAAAAGTGTTCACCATTCTTAATAGTTTTGTTGATTGTTACTTTTACTTATTTACTATTTAATTAAATATTCATAAGTGTTCCTTTAACATATTTGTAAACACATTTAGAACAAATTGTCAAGTGATTACTTTTTTGATTTTGTGTTTTACTTTCATTAACGACAAAAGGACACCCTAAAATGTGCAGTTTTATTGTATTGGGGGGTCCGAGGGGGTCAGAAAACCAATCAGTATCTGGTGTGACCTCAATTTGCCTCACACAGTGCAGTGGTTGTTGATTGTGACCTCTGGAATGTTGGTCCACTTCGCTTCAATGCCTGTGCAAAGTTGCTGGATAATGGCAAGAACTGGAACACGCTGTCGTGTACACCGATCCAGAGCATCTCAAACATGCTCAAAACCTCTGTGGCATTGTGTGGTGTGATAAAACTGCACATTTTAGAGTGGCCTATTATTTTGACCAACCTAAGGCACACCTGTGCAATAATCATGCTGTTTAATCAGCATCTTGATATGTCAAGGCTCTGAGGTCGATGTAATATCTCGGCAAAAAAGAAGTGCTCACTAACACAGATTTATAGGCCTTTGTGTACATAGAAAAAGTCTTAGATCTTTGAGTTCAGCTCATTAAAAATAGGGGAAAAAACATTTGCATTTATAGTTGTGTTCACTGTAAAATAAAATAAGTTTATGACAACTTCAAAAAAATATGGTCACATAAGCAAATTCTGCACATTTTGTTACATTTTGTTTTTCTTTTATGTTATGACAGGTCATACTCAGTCTACTGTGCCAATCCTCTAACTGACCATGTTTTTTCATTCATCAATATAAATAGCCGTTTAACATTGGGAGATCCTTAATCATGTTATAGATACAGAACAAAGATACTTTTGTTAAGGACAGCACCAACAAGAATAAAGGACATATGAAAACGATTAACTGGTACAAATAAGGAACAACTGTGACTATGTCCTGTTTTAAAGCATGTGTCTAACTATACTGCAGCAACCTTTGACATGAGGAATATTTTTGAGCATGTTACACCTTGCAATGCTGATAGTAACTTATCCAGAGAAAGTCACAATTAAAATAACCAAACACATCTATCATCTGTCTTTAAACCATAGTTTGGTGAGAGTATTTTAGATGATACCTGGTCAACAACTGTACAAAACAAGTGCAAACTGACAATGTAGACAACCAACTATTTTCAGAAAATGAGAAATGAATGATAATTGTATTATTTCTAATTAATGTAAAGTCAAAAAGCATTTGTGATGCATACTGTGCTTATGCAGGGTACCACCACAGGTTGGTTCAATGATCCATTTCATAATGCATCTCAATTTCTGAACAAGAAACGTTGTCTTATCCCTCTCCAACCATCAAGAACCTGCTCTGGACATCACCTGAAGCCACATAAAGTCTGAAAGGTGTGATGGTCACTCGTTCATCAAAACGTCTCGAGCTCTGGATTGCAGCGATAGACGTGTGATTATATCAGAGAGATGACCCAGGTCAGGTTGTTGAGACTGCTGTTTGATGTACTCTAATGTCCGAACCTAACAAGAAGAGAAAAAAAGAGAAAAAAGGGTTAACCACCATTTACCACTGAGCGCGCGTGTAAATGTATACTAACCGAGGTGCGCGTGTCACAGTAGCCGTGTTTGTGGCTCAGGTTCCACAGGTTGACAGTTAACTGATTGAGTTTGTTGTTGCGCAGATCACCATGAGCCAACAGACAGCCGAACAGAGATAACGCCAGACCGCCCTGCCTGCGCACCCCCTTTAGAAAACAAAAAAAAACAGAGTAACAAGAAACTGAAATCAGCTTTAATCATCCAAATGGATGTCTGAAACCAATGAGAAGAGGGCAATGGCCTGTCAGGTCTTCAGTGTGAGAAGAAGCTCAGTGTCATTGTCAAAAACACAAGTGCTAAAAGTAACAGAGTGCTGCAGAAATGACGTATATCTGACGTATATCTGTAGGCCAACCTGGAAGTTAGCGGCATTCCACATTCATTTTTCCTTAGACTTTTGGATTATTGCAAAAAATAAGCTCTGTTAATAAAAGTTAAGACACTTATACATTTTGTCCAACAAGATAATCTTTACACATGAAGACAACTTTTATACATTTTAAAGTCTAAATGCATTTACTAATAAACTAAATGCTAAATATTCCATTCTAAATGCACCATGGTCACTCGACTTCCATGTCGACAACACAAAACTCTTTCAATCTTTATTAAAAACAATTAAAACATGTTCCCTGATAAGGAAATACTCTGTGGATGAATGGTTGGGAATTGTGCCCATGTTGAGTTGTTTTTAAGACCTTCATGAATGATGACATATAAAGTTTCTGACAAAGTCTGTAGTCCCAAATTGTTAGCAACTTCCCTTTAAGACACTTTTAAGCTTTAAAAAGTCACAAGTGGGGCTATTACTGGTGTGTTTTTGTCGAAGAAAAACATGAAAAATCTTGTGTTAACCCAAGATCTTATTTTAGGAGTTTAACCAAAACTCCAATCAAAAAACCCATTGACTTCTGGGTGATGGAACCAGAAGTGCTAAAATGGCAACTCGCTTCCAGGTTTTGCCTAAAAAAAATTTCCCTGCGGCACTCTATATTAAACATAATTCAAGTTGTCCGAGTTATCTCAGGAAGTGCAGTCACAGCGACTGTTAACATGCACTCATAAAAAGTATTTTGTCACTTAAAATGTCTTTATTCTATAAATTTGAAACATCATACCATAACAAATATACATAACAGAAATGATGCAAAAGCTTTTCTCAGCACTAACTTCCAGGTCTAAGATGTTTTGCTACAACTTTCTAGTGGACTTAGGGGCGGTTCACTTTTTTGTGTTTTGTAAATATGTTATTTCAAATCTAGACGAGCGGTAAGCGAGCTCAAATAGAATGACGAGGTCGCTCTTTTTTCCAAGCGTATCAGTGCGGCAGCCAGTTAAAATTTTTCAGAAAGCTCGTGGGAAAATAGGAAAGTGTCGCGGTACAGTTTTACTTCGACATCGCATTTAAGTTTACACCACAACTATAATAATAATAATGATTAGATACGATAACCGATTATTAGGAGTGGTAATTATGTAAGGGATAATGTAGAGGCAGCCGGTAGTTATCGGGAAATAAGCCCCGACAGTGTGATCAGGACCCGACGCGAAGCGGAGGGTCTTGTATCACACTGAAGGGGCTTATTTCCCGATAACTACCGGCTGACTCTACATTATCCCGCTTATTACACGGCTACTTGTCACATAAGAAAAAAAACTGGACATGAATATGAATTTGAAACATTTTATTGGCATATTTGTTTTAAATTAACATTTTTATCCTTCCGCGAAACTTTGCACAGATGCATAAAATGATCGTAATACCTTATTAAGATCCTCTGCTTCATACTTGTCTCCATTTTTTCTCTTTAACCAGTCTTTGAGAAGTTTTAATGCCCATTCTGTATTTTTTTGTGTGTTGGCTTCGTAGCTGTCATGCTCTATTTTGTCAAGTTCAGTCTCAGTAAGCTCTCTGTGTCTTGTCGTGGTTGTCCAGTGTTTGTCACAAGATGGCGCCAAACAGACAGTAATCTTTATTGATCTTTATTGGCGCGGAGCGATCTTACTCGTAAAAGTAGTACCGGCTATGCGTTATTATTTTGGAGCGGTTATTATTCGAAAAGAACGAACCTGCAAATGTCTCAACTGACCAATCAGAATCAAGCATTCCAGAGAGCCGTGTAATAAATGATAATAACCACTACTCATAATTTGGTGGTTTTACCTTTTATACTTTAATTTAATTGAAAAATAATTTATTTTATCTTTTGTAAGAAATGCAAATAAAAACTTTACTTGCTCTATTTTAACAACTTAGTTCAAAGTAATTGTTATTAGTTAACAAACGTGTTACTCAAATTAACATTCCTAACTACATTTTGAACATCAAAATAGTTTTAGTTAATTACTATTAAAACTAAAAACAATCAAGCACATTAACATATCAAGCTGGTGATGATTCTTAACACTTCCTTTACACATGCGTTTCCTGCCCCCTTTTAATTTACAGGACTATTATCAATATCTGCTGATATGTTGGTGCATCTTTAATAGTTATACAGATGAATGATACAGTTGGGATCACGATAAAATACACTGACTGGTTTGGCTTCACCCAATGTCTTTTTTTACAATATCCAGGATTTTTTTAAACCAATACGGACTTTTTCAAATAAAATTTGTCTTTAAAAGTTAACTACTTCATCAACAGATGGACGGTTCTTCCCAACTCCCCCTTTTTTTTTAAGAATTACCTGATGTACCCAATAGTGTCTGCATTTCCTTTTGTTTAATTAAGAAATGTTAAGCAATGGCAGCTCGTCTACATCCATGATCTTAACAAAACATTACTGTCCATCGGTATGGTACTAATATAATTATCTTAAGTTATCATCATCATGCATAGTGTGAATAGCCCTTCAGTTTTACATTTGTGAATTAAAAGTGTCCTAGCATAGTAAGCATTTAAATTACGGCAGAAACAGTACTCACGTCATCACGCCCCAGACCCTTTAAATGATCCAGAACCTGAACAATCAGAGTCTCGCACAACTTGTTGATCTCAGCTATAAACTTTGGATCTCCTCCATAGAGAGTTTCATTTGAATCCACTGTAACAGGAACACAGATGCTATATTTTAGATACGCATTGTGCTTCGCTGCTGGGTTCATTCCACAGCATGTCTGCATTTCCTTACCTTTAGGAATGGTGTATAGGTAGGTTTCCTGACTCATTGCTGCCAGTAATGGCAAAGCGCTGATGTAGACGCGGACTTTAGCGTCGCTGTTGTCCTCCCAGGTGTAATCCTGCACCATGTTTAACAGCCCTCGCACCAGATACAAAACACCCTGCTCGGGATGATCCTGGAGTAACCGATAAAAAACATTCAGATGCACTAACATTAGTAAGATAACCAGTGCTTGGCTTAAAGTATTGCTGCAAATATTTCATGATGTTTTACCGGCACCACCAGCAGCGTGGAGAGGAAGTTATTAATGAGGTCGAGAAGAAAAGGCTCTGATGAACGCGGTTTACCCTCGATACTGATAGTACGTGGAACGTCGGGCAAAAGACTGACGGCTGCCTTTAGAAATGCATCAGCTGAGAAATAGAAAAATCAATCTAGTCAAACGTTTTTACACGTTGTTAGGTCTCACTTATAAGGCAGCATTTAAGGATATACATTCTATATGAAAGATCTAGAACTCACCCTGGGACAGACACTGGTTGGCCAGCGCTACCTGTCCTGACAGTAGATAAAGATTCAGACGGCTGAAGATACTCGTGAGGGAGGGAATGGTGATGAAACTATAGGCAGCACATGCCTGAAAGCAAAAGTACCACAAAAAAAACAGTCACCGATGGCGTCAAACTGGACTACTTAATGTAGAAAGTCCCACACCTTTTTGACAAATGAAACAAAATTATTTTTCCTGACCTTGCTCATTTGTGAATATGGATTATAAAAGGTCAATAAAATTTAATTTGTCCACATAAAAACCGTAAACTAGGTCAACCAGTCCAATTTAAAAAGGGGAGGAAATGAAGAATGTACACACAAATCAGACATCACTACATCACTTTACTTTCAATATCTGGTCAGTTAAACATAAGAGGAGCATAAGTAGGGAATTTATTTAGGTAACGAATATGGATGTAGATAACATTTTACCCCCTGAGGAAAAAAATGAGGCCAATACTTTTGCAGCACTGAGAAATTATTTTAACAATAAATGAAACCCTGCCTACTGTAATGCAAAAAGTATATTAATAATGGGTCTCATTCACTAGGCATGCATATGTACAAAATTGTGAGTGAAATGTGCATACAGGCATTTTCATGAACAAATCCTGATTCAACAAAAACTTTTGTACTAAAATGTATTCTATATGAACGAAAAATGCAGTAACAACTAATAATCACATATGGTATAAAATAATAAAATATTATAATTTATATAATATTATATATACATTATCTATATTAAACATTATTATATTATGTTTTCTACATGTAAAGTTGCACATAATGACTTTTCTTTGCCTTTGCTTTCTCACTTTTTTAAATATCTAAGAAATCGTCCTGCTTAATTCCTAAATGTAAACATAATGAAAAGTCCAAGCGTCAATCACTTGATCTCGGCCTCATGTCCCTTTAATTTTAGACAGAGATGCGCGTTTCTGGTGGAGTCATATTAAAGGTTTTCTTATAACATGAGCTGGCATCTCTGAACATATGCACAAATTCATGTGTTGTGAATTAGACGGAACTTTTTCGTGAGAAGTTCAAATGTGTGTATAAATAGGAAAAACGTACACAATTATTAGTGAATGATTAAAAAGATTAAAAAACAGCTCTCAAGCCCTTCACTTTTTTATGCAAGTAAAATGAGATTCACTCATTAACATTATGTGTTGTAGACGTGAAACTAACCCTAACAAAAGCAGCTGTTTTTCGTGAGTGATTTCCTTTCATCACACGATTGGTCTCCATGGCTAATTGATTGACCGTCTGTAAGAGACACAATAACATCATCATGTTAGACTTCAGCACATGTCCAAATAACTGGAATCTCTCTACTTTTAATTTTCATGCATCAAACAATCAAAACTAGTTCTCCTGTAGCTCATTTTGTAGAGCATTGCGTCAGCAAACCAGAGGTCTTGGGTTTGAACACATATATAGTTTGAATGCACTGTAAGTCACTTTAGATTAAACATCTGCTTAATGCATAAATGTGTTAGCAGCTGACCCTGAACAGATATAAAAACTGTCATTACTGTGGACCCAGGAGAAGCAGAGGAGTGAAGTGACCTTCACATCTGTGACATTAACACAGCTGTCTGCTGCTATCACACACACACACACACATACACGTGATGAAATATAACATGCAAACAGTGAGAGACACGTAGCTTACATGTATCAGATGAATGATAACGGGCTCCAGGTTACAGAACGTGGCCCGGGCTTCCACACAGAAACTCAACTGCTGCTCAAAATCTCTCCCAAATGACACCTGATAAAAGGAAAATGTTTTTCTTAATACAGGTATGTAATTTTTTTAATTTGTTATATAATAGTTGCTTTTCGCAAACTTTAAATATATAATCACAAACTCACATCTCTTTCAGATTTCCGGCATATTCAAACTTGCAACATCGCAACTTGTCACATCACGTGTGAGAATAAATTTCATTATAACATTTACTTAAAAAGCTGTGCTTTACTGAATTTGGGTCCGTTCCAAAAATAAACATATTGTACTGTGCACATATTGTACAATTTAAAAAAAACTTAGCATACAGGATACAGTATACTGCCCTTCAGCCTACTTATACTTTCAAACATTTATATGGTTTTAGCTTGGCAGCCCCGGTTGCCACTTACTTTTATTGCATGGAACAAATCATTCTGCTGTAACATCATTAAAATAAAATCCCATCTCATCCTGTCCTGCCGCATCTCAGCCTATACTATTTCTTTCCCTTCTCAATCATATCACTGTCCATTTCTATCCCATACCATCTTATTTCGATCATATTCCATTAAATTGTCTACCATATCCAATCCTGTCCTACTCCATCCTATCACAGAAGAGAAAGAAATGCCTATAATAAATTGAACTCACCATACGTATAAATCCATTGATAAGCAGAGCAAGAGATCTCTTCTCATCATCGAGAGTTAAAGCACTGAAACACATACACAGGTCAATGCAACTCGCTGTGAATATGAGATGTAATGTCTGACACACAGCTCACTCACTTGACAGAGTCGTGCATGGTCTTACAGATGTGCAGCAGAGCGTTCAGTATGACCGGGTCTCTCGTCGGCTCCTGCTGGTGTCTGGATATTTGGTTTAACACATCAACATTAAGACAACATTAAAGTCCCACTGTGGTGAAAATTAAGTTTCTACTGTTGTTTATGTCTGTGTGGTGTTTATAATTAGCTTTAAGAGAACCCATGTGCAATTTCATCATTCAACACTATTGCCGAGTATTTTATGCATAATATTTGAGTTTTCCAAAGACATTTTATTCCCATGGTTTGAAATCACCTTGGTTAGCTACATCACACACATAACTAGGGATGCACCGAATTTTCGGCCGAAAGACATTTATCACCTAAACAATACGGCCGAAATGTTGTGATGACGCAAACAGAAACCGCGACCTGCACGTGCTTGTCTGAAGCAACATGTATGTGGTGTGGATGTATTTAACCGCAAAAAGGCGCTAAAAGTGAGCAGTTGTCTGTACGCACAGAGGCACATGCGGTTGAATGTGTCCGGTCCAGACGTGATCATCACAGTATGCACTTCAAAGATCAGAACACTGGATGTGTAAACTTTAGAGAGAGTCGTGCAAATGTGTCTCATACTGTAGTCCAATAACATACATTTGCCGAATACAGCAATGAAAAAGAACGTAACGTTTTTATGCTGCGCTGTTTGGGATTCGCCCTCGGTCTCTGTATGCGTGCACGTTTAAGTGCCCTCAATAGTGCACACATGAGTGAGATGCAAACAAGCGGACATAAATTCTTTCTATTATTGGCAGGACACATACAAACAAAATTATCTTCACAGTATTCTTTTCATAATAAAAACATTTGTTTATGTCTAAGAGACAGTAACCTCAACTAACCTTCTTAAGTCTGTGTCGTTAATGTTAATCAAACAACCCAAGACAAAGAGAAAATCACTTCTGTAGCTTTAAAAATAATAATATATTTAATTTATACAAAGACAGTGTTATGACTCATTGAATTCGATTTCTGTACCTAATGCTAATGTTAGCCCTTATTAATGTGCAACTTTGTTCTTTTTTATAAATGTTTGCAATTTCTTTATTTGTTATTAGATATTTCCCAACCCCTTTTTGCTGATATTAAAAAAATTATCAGATCCGTGCCTCAAAAATTGTAAAGTCATCCGAACCTTGAGTTTTGTGATCCGTCACACATGCCTAGTAAAGTTAGTACACAGTAATAGCCATAAATTAATTTGTACTAATAATTGGCATAATAATTTATTTCGGCGTTTCGGTTTCCTCTTTTCCGGTTTCGGCCAAGAATTTTTATTTCGGTGCATCCCTACACATAACCACATCATAAGACGTGCTGAACTAATGTGAAGTGTGTAATAGTCTTACATTTTAACATCAGCACTAAAAACCATTAGTTCACTTATGCATTGTGAAAATGGACTTTGCAGTTATGTGTGAGAAAGTACCAAAATTAGCATCTGTTTATGCATATGAAAGGGTGGAAGCGGGGGCAAATTTGAATATTTATATCTAGTATTGGCCAAGCTGTGCGATTGAGTAGAGGTGGAGACTACTTTCCATATTCATAGATCGGCATAAACTAAATGAGGGAATTACATTCAAGCAGTTTTAAAGCATGTAGAAATTTCTGTCACTGGAAAAACTTTTACATATGCTCAAAGATAAGTTTTAAATGATGAAATTATCGACTATATGGAGACTTTAACTAAGATTAATATTAACAGAACAGTAATCATTCCTTGCATAAGATACTGAGATATAAAAACAAAAGAGAGAGATGTTGTAGATACGAATGCAGAGTGACAAACTTACTTGATGAAGACCTCCATGATGCATTTACAGACCTCCACCCTGACACTGTCTTTCTGAAACATGTCCAGAAATGGCAGGAACTTCTCCTGTAATAATCAAAACACATCAGAAACCAACGTTTCTTTTGATAATGATACGTTTTACTATAATTGAGCATAATTTAGTTCTGGAACATGTTCTTGTCTTGCACAGGCCAGTGCTGGGAAAATAAAAATCTGAATGTCCAGATTTGACAAATTCAGTCATAAAACAGTAAAGTTACATTCGTTTATCATTGAAGTCATACCATAGAGAAGAGCACAGAAAAATCATGGAAGTAGGTTACAATCTTCTGTATCACAGACTGCAGCTAAAACATATAACAAACAACATCATTAGCATTATTATAATCTGACATCATCAGTATGGTTATATCTGACCACTCAAGCATGTACTTTATATTCGCTCTCTTGTACCTGTGGATAAGCATCTTCAAACGCTCTGTCTGGAGTCATGTGTTTGATGATGTCAGCAAGAACCGTGTTCACCTCCCGTTTCTGTGAATGACACGTGCAACAATGTGGGTTAGATATTTTATACAAGCATTTAGTAATCACATTTTGAAACCTATTGGATACTCACGGTGAAGTGACGGCAGGTGAACTCCACCCAGATCTCTGCACAGCTCATATAATCCTGATATACAACATCAATTCATGTTTAGTTTTTGTACTCATCAATATAATGCTAAACCATCAGTACATTTTATGTTTAATGCCGATAGATCATTTAATTATCATCACAGTATGATATGATGATCAAGAACCATAAAGACGAAAGTCTGATGCAGTGTTAAGATGAGATGTTTACCCGTGGACTTCGCACTTTTGTAATGACCTTCCATGCTTCATTGAGTATTGAAAGTCTCTCGTTCTCTGGAGGATCGGCACAGGACAGACTGCGGCCCAGAGATGCGAACAACAAGTGCTAAAGAGAACAGACAGATACACTTACTGTTCGTTCACTAGAAAGTGATCAAATGTTTTTGACCTGCATGTCTGACCTTAGGAAATCCTGCTTCATCACAGTCTTTGATCATGCCGATAAAGTCTGTAGCTCTCGTAGCCACAAATTCAGCCCGGAACGCCCACATGACAGAGTTTAGCAGAAGAGCGCTACGAAAGAAAACAGAGCATAATTATGTACATCCACACAAACATTTTTCAATTTACTCAATGCACATTTATGGATTTGGTAGACGCTTTCATCCAAAGTGACATAAACTGTGTCCTAACTACACATGATGTGATTCAAGCAATGGGCAATTTGTCTGTCTATACTGAATACGACAAAGTGGTGTGGCGCATTTTGTTATGTCAATTGATTGTGTTATCAATTCACTTTTCATAAACTGAATATTGACATTTTAAAGCTCAGTTCTGATGGGGGAAATTGTTTAAGCAGATTCCATAAAAAACAGGATAAGAGCAATTTCAGCGTTAGAGATCTAAAACTTGAAATGTAAATTTTCAGAGAATGGTAAACCATTTGTTTATATTTTCCTAAACCGCTGATGATAGAGTCCAGACAGTCTATGCACAGGTTATGGATGTGACGAAAAACTTTTCTGGAAGACAACATACTTTGTAGGAATTTTGTAAATTAAAATGAAAATAGAAGCAATAATACCCGACAGGGACGGCTCTTCAAAGAACATCAACATTTATTTAAATTGTGTGCGCATTTGAGAAAAAAACAATTTTAGGGATGTGACATTTCTCTATTATAGAGGTGATCTTATTCTTGTGAATACGGTCTGAGACAAAAGTAAATTTAGCAGCATTAGCGCTACAGTGTGCTAACATAAGCATTTAGAAAAACCTTTAAGTAAAATAACCAATCAGTAAGTGTCTGTGGGCGGGGCTTTTTCAGTGTGATGTCACATTAACAAGAGAATCAAAACATGTCTAATTAGGGGTGTGACGGTCATTATATAACCGTGAGACCGACGGTTATAGTTCAACACCGTCATTAGAACTCTATAACCGGCAAAACCGTGTTATTAAAATATTTTTTTAAAAACATTTTTTATCATAAAGAATTTTTAAATACTAATTAAAAACAATTGTTAACAGTCTGTGTTATACGCCCCCTCACGTTCTCACGCAGTGAAAAATACAGAGCGGAGCAGACACTGACAACGCGCTGACATACAGGACAGACCAGGTTACTTTTCGGTTACTTTTGAGATTTAACATATTAAACAAAGTCTCACCTTTGAAATCATCTCTTCCTTCTAGTTAATTTATAGCATCAAATAAACATGAATGACCATGAGAAGGAATGTTGTTTTAACCGAGGAAAGGCGTCAGTACTCTCCGCTTTTCAAGTTCAAATCCTCCCATGCTAATCTACTAACTCTCTTGAACACACATTCACTGCTAGTTGTCTTGCTGTTAGTTTTAAAGAAACGTAGAGCAAGTAGCTAATCAGCGTCTAGTTTATTCAAACGCCGGGTGAGCACTGTGCAGCGCTTCTGCGGAGAGCGTTGCTGCGCGTGGCCATTGTGCTTTTACACCGGCTGCGTTTAATAACAATCTCAAGTTCACATTACTTTCTTTTACCTGCATTTATGAGCAAAACCTCTTCAATACGCTTTTAATCCACATTGTTTTCGTGCTGTTCTGGTCCGTGTAATGACAGATATAGACACAATTACAGACATAAAAAGCCCAATGCACAAATCTGTTTCTATGAAGATTATTAAAATAGATGATAGATGAGAGAGTGACAGCGCAGTCTTCTGGCAACAGTGTGTTTTTTAAATATTTCATTGCTTTCTGTTAAATTGTTCAAAGTTATTACTGTTTAAAACACACTTGGCATCACATTCATGATTTGATGGTAAAATGACACTTTCCCGTCAATCCACGAGCATTTAAATGAGCAAAACGCCCCCCACCGACGGTTATGTTATGAACCGTCACATTTGACTCACGTCATAACCGTCATCACCAATTCTAAAACCGGCACACCCCTATGTCTAATTAGACTGCTTTGGTTTAATGGGGATAAGAAAAAGAAATAAAAGGTGGATTTTAATTGTAGTGTTGTTGTGTTCACACACTGCCAACACACATTTATGTCCAAACTAACCGGTGCCCTTTAAAGATAGATGGATTGGTGGTTAATGTATTAATTTATTAAAGGGCACGTATTATGAAAAACCACTTTTACAAGGTATTTAGACATAAATGTGTGTTGGCACTGTGTGAACACAACAACCCCACAATGAAAAAATCCAACCTATCCTTTTTTGGCCACAAGAGCAGTTGTATTAGACATGCTGTTTTGATTCTCTTGTTCATGTGATGTCAGACTGATAAGCACCGCACACAGCCTGGTTAATTTAACCCAAAAGCTTTCCTAAATGTGTTTGTCAACATGTTGTAGCGTTTAACAAAAATCACAAGTTCATATGATGCATATCTGATCATCTGTCATGCATGTTCGTGTGTGTCCAAAATGTGCAAGAGGTGTGAAAAGACTGTAAATGAGTCTTACTTGTTTCCCAACTTCTTGCATCTCTCCATCATCTCTGTCAGCAGTACCTTTAAAAGACAAGCGGTTCAAAGACATATCATACTAAAATAAACTTTTTTTAATATCTAAATCAATAAAACACTTCAAAACAAATTTCAAAACAATATTATTTACAGTTCTTTATTTCAATCATCTCAAATAATCAGATTTTCCAACATAGTACTTGCATCAAAACAACACTGTAGACACCTGCAGGTGTACAGTATAAATACAGTATCCCAGATTTGTCTTTAACTCTTTCCCCGCCATTGACGAGATATCTCGTCAATTAAGAGAAAACGCTTCACCGCCAATGACGAGATTTTCCGTCTTTCCGCAATACCGCTATTATCCACCATTATCCACGCTATTATCCACTTCCGCAACTTTTTAAACCCGGAAGTATTGCCCTATGGCAAGCTGCCGCATGTCCGTGTCTGTTTTAAAGATCGCTCTGAATGGGATCTCTATGAAAAGTCCGTCACAAAAATGGAATTATCTCTGCTTTTTGCTCAAAAAATGGTGTTTTTGCAAAAACCTACCCATATTCAAAAGCTGATTGGAAAAGAACCACTAAAGGTAGGATGAAACGGTTTTTTTTGTTTGAAAGCAGAGGGTCTGTTCTTTCATTTGGTATATTGTATGTTTATATATTTAAAGAAGAACATTTTCTGGAAGGCATTAAACTTTGGTGAAAATCATGAAAAACGCTGGCGCTGGCTGGCAACTTTTTTTAAAAACGCTGGCGGTGAAAGAGTTAAATGGAAGCCTTTAGTAAAGTGTTTCTGAATGACTTCCTTTAAAGGTAAAGTGTTTGTTTTGTGTACCTCAGGTGCTCTGTAAGCCACACACTGCAGGATCCAGTGTATGGCAGGAGAATAAAGGGTCAGATAGATGGGAATCTCCACGCGCTGCTGTGTCAGCTGATTCTGAACACTGTCCCCATGTATCTGACGAAACGTAGCCAGCAGGTCGAAGAAGTTCTTGTTCAGACTGTCCTTCAGATGTGGAGCAACCTCCATCCCCACCTGACAGAAGAATACATTATTGCATTATTAATAAGACATTATAAAAACATTATTAGGGTGTTATGAGCATTTGCCAAGTAGTTTTTAGGCAATTGCCCCTTCTCCATTGTGACTGGACAGCAGTGAGAGAACTTACATTCACAAGGTGAGCTTTTCACCCAAAATTAAATATTTTTCAACTCTCTTTCCGCGCAGAAAAAAAATCCGCTAGCGGTTGCACTTTCATTGGAAACAATAAAAAAGCCGGCATAAAAGCTTACCCCTAACTGTATCACAGCATGAATTATGTTCTGGATGTAAATCGTGAGACTTTTGCCCAAACCTCGCGGGACGTCACAAACTTTTATTTGCAATTAGTAAATGGATATCACATATTTTGGTAGTAAAATGGAAAGTGTTGCACATTTCTTTAGTGCACATTTCATTCATTTTGTTAAACATCTGCAACTGCTTTTATCACATATTGTGTCATTTATTTAGGGACTACTACATAAACAATAAACTTTAATAAAGCTACATGCACAAAAAAAGAAGCATTTTTAACGGGTGCAAAGAATTCTGCTTCTGAAAGTTTCAGAAAAGTGTAGATAATAAATCTTTAGGTTCAGCAAATTTTCATTTAAGAGTGTTTATATGTGTATTTAATTTAAAGAAAAACTTAAAAATGTTTTTATTTTTAAGTAAAAGTGACATTTTTACACCTGCTAAGTGTGTGTAGACTACATCTGCATCGGGTGAATGAATGCTTGGGATATTCACGCCCACTAAAACACTTGGGAAAAATACAGGAAATACTTTATGTAAGTAATCAAGTGGTCAAGTGCAAAGACCGCAAGTGTTGGTATTTGGACGCAGCCTAACAACCCGTTCAGACCGCCAGAGACTAGCAGTAGCAGGCCATCTCTCATCAGTTACTGGAGTTGACGGCAGTCATTTGTTTATGACAATCAGATTTAGAAACGCCTCCTAACAACCTCATTGAAAGAGATTGAGCGATACACAGTGAGAAAGTCACTGGTGGTCTGAACGAGGGATAAACCGTAATTTTGTTTTCTCATGATAAGTGCTTCAAAAACCACAGTGACATGTGTGTTCGACTTCATATGGTGCAGCGCATGTGGATGACTTTAAAATACTAGGCCTGTCAAAAGATTAATCACATACAAAATAAAAGTTTGTTTTTGCATAATATGTGTGTGTGCACTGTGTGTAATTATATTGTATATATGCATGTATATGCAAAAATGCGAGGGCACATTTTCAATTTGAAGGGTAATAAGAACGCAGCTCACCCTGCATAAGTACGCTCGTGCATATACGGCCACCAGCGGGTCTCCAATTCCTCTAATCATCGCCGTTAATCTCTGCAATGTTTCCTGAATACCACTGACATACAGTGAGAAGCAATAAATCAAATACCATTCATTTTTTCAAACTAGCAACGTGAAGAGAAATGCAACATTGAGGGATACTTACGATTTAGTCAGAAAACGGTTGCATTTCAAAAGAGCAGCTTCAACATATCTGTGTCAAAGTTAAGAGCTCACTAAAACAATCTTAAGCTTATAATTCATATGAGCGGTTAAATGGTTAAAAAAATCCTTGCATATATTCATAAGTAAGGTCTGAGATGAACATCCCGAAGAGTGGAAATACTGTTACTTTAAAAACATTAAGGCAGGAAACCAGTTAGAAAACTTTGCTTGTAATTTTCTATACATCACTGATCTGGAATCAGATCTGATTGAATGATGATAAAAAAGTGGATACAGTCGAGGGATGAGCTCTCTGATGGAGGCGATCTTAAAGAACCAGTTGAGACACGTTTCTTTAGCCGTGTCATTCACATCATCCGCACAGAATGACTCTACAAAAAAATGTACGACAACATGAATACTATGTAGAAAAAGCACAAAGGTATCCAGCTACTTTTATACTGTTGGATCTCTATACTATGTTGTGATGAAGCATATTATTGTACCTGGTAGGGGATGAGGCTCAGCACACATGGACCAGATCCTGTCATATACCAGACCACCTCCACAAACACACATTTTTCACATTAAAATGAAGAGAAAAACATTTATTTTACAATACAGAATGACCACATAATCACTTGAGTCTTGTGTATTACTGTTGACCAAATACACCACAGTTTACTTGTTGTAACCACATTTGTGATCCTATATGTGAGCAATGGACCACAAAACCAATCATAAGGGTCAATTGTTTGAAATTGCTGAAATGTTTTCCATTGATTTATGGTTTGTTAAGATATGACAATATTTGGCATAGATACAACTATTTGAAAATGTGGTATCTGTCGGTGCAAAAAAATTAAATAATTGCCTATAAAATAATTGCCTTAAAAATTGTCCAAATGAAGTCCTTAGCATCACATATTACTAATGATAAATACATTTTGATATACTTAAAGTAGGAAATTGACAAAATATATTCATGGATATAAAAAATATATTATTTTGACCAATACAATGTACTGTTGGCTATTGCTACAAATATACCCATGCGACTTATGACTTTTGGTTCAGGGTCACAAAACTATTAAGCTCTTACTTAAGAAGTTATGATTTTTACCCATTAGCTGTTACCCCCCTTTTTTAATAATAGTTATAGCAGTTTAAGTTTGTTTAAAAAAATAAAAAGCAATGCAATATAGTATATCTTTTATATTTAAATCCCATAAAAATTAAAATGTTTACTTCAAAAAAGCCATAAGTCTCAACTAGTTCTGATCCATATTTTCAGGTAAAATCACAAACCATGAGGTTTTTTATCACACTTTTAGTGGTTTTACCAACACAAGGCCACTAGGTGTCAACGGTTTTCTGCATACTCACAAATTACTAATTAATAAATAACTGTGACTGCATCATTATTAATAAAAAAGGGTTTTGAAATACAAAAACTACATTCTTAGAGCTATATTAGGCTATTACAATTATAAATACATATAATAATTAATATGTATTCCTACGAGTTAAGTGACATTTAACAAAATGACTGTCACTACTAAATTTCTATCATCAAATGGCTTTGAAAAATTGAAAACTACATTCTTAGAGCTTTACAACAATATATTGTAAAGTTTGTCAAGATTATTTCCGGATTATAGGATATATAATCATAAATATGTTAAAAAAAACCTTGGTCCTACCTGTTGACCAGTTACATTTTAGAAAATTACTCGCACTACATCATTATTTTTCCAAAATATAAAAATCAATCGGAGATTTTCAACGATAAATAGTTTGTCAAGATTAGTGCTGGCTAAGACTAAGAAATTATTGTTTTAAATATTGGATGGCAAATGTCCCACCTAGGCTGTGGGACAGTGACAGGTAATAGTAAGGGACTTTTATCAATCCTTTATGATCAGCTCTTACCAAACGTGTCCAGGATATCTGTGATGAGGACAAACTTGCTGGGGTAAAACTGAATGACTGAAGTATCTGACAGCAGTTTAGAGCACTAAAAAACAGAAAAAAAGGTCATGAACAAGTAAACAAAACCCCATTTTACTGGTGTGACATAAGAAAAAAGGAATTTAACAAGAAAAGAAATATAGGACAGTACTTGATTTTATGCAACAGGAATTAATGTAATGTCTTCATTACAAGACAGGAGTTAAAATAGTGGCATTTGAGTTGTTTCAGAAATCAAGAAAGGTATGAGTTACAAAAGACATTAAATAAACCAAGACCAAGAACATGTAGAAATATGGTTTGGATGCATTTTGTTATTTGGATTTAATCATGCTTATTCACTCCTTCTCAGACCTGGATGACGATCTTCAGGGCTTTGACTTTCTGGTCTGAACCCCAGGCCTCTTTGAGAGACTGGTTGAGTTCTTCTATGCGGTTCACATAGTCTTGCTGGGACAGATTCAACAGCTCCCTCTGAGAGCCCTGAACACACACAATACACAACACGTTCATACACGCTTTAACATGACATCACAGTACATAAACATTAGAAGACATAGGTCAACTCGAGATGAGACAAACCTCCTCCAGATCATCCAGTTCCTCCAGGCGCGTTCGTACCTTATCTGACACGGCTGAGCTGGGGCTGGATGCTTTACCTTCACAAAGTTCAAACCCATCAATGTCTAAACATGCCTTGTATTTCACTCACAAAAAAACATAAAGTGCTCCAAGAAACCTAAGAGACAATTCTGGGTTTCTCTTCATCATTATTCATGTGTAAATTATTGTTCAGCCATTTTTTATGCAGCACACAGATACTGTTGTCATGTGATACGCATTTTATTCACAGCACTGCACAAAATCAATTAGTCACTTGTGATAAACGCAATCAAAATCAGATTTTTACTCATATATGACCCAGATTTGTCTCTTTGCATGACAGTATGTGGAATCTGATCTTTTCAATTGTAATTTGAGACAATGTTTTGCAATGTGACCTCAGTCTTAACAGTCATATCAGGGTTGCATCATTTTAGATTGGTAGGCATGACGATTGCAAAAATATGCACCAACAGCATGTTTGCAAAACCACTTACAGTAAAACCATTCAAGACATTACATTTTAAGCTTCTGATGTAGATCACCTTATACACGTAAACCCATTATGTTTAGACCTGGGAGAAGACTGCCTTGGCTTATTTGATCTCGTATTGCTCAAACTGATACTGTATTTACCCTGCAAAACAGGCGAGTCATGCATATGAACTTACTTTTGTCTGAGCCCATGAAGAGGTTCTGTAAAGAATAAAAAGATGTTCATTAACATTTTATTTAAGTAATCAACAGAAATGAGGGTTGTCAAGCATTGCACATACTATTGAGAGCTTCTCTGTGGTGGTGAATCTGGACAGAATCTCTCCACGCTTAGATGACCAAGGCTCAAAGTCTGAGCCCACCTCCTCCTCTTGATCTTTACGTTTCCTGCCCAACTCCTACAACATAAAACATTTGTGTTCATCACCACTACACATTTACCCATTAACAGATATAAGGGAAGGCAGTCAAAAAATATTTCCTAGAAACTGAGAGGCAGTTTTCCAGACACAGTTAAAATTAATCCAGGAGTAGGCCTTATATTAGTAGTTATATTAGGACATTTTTGTAGTTTTTACAAACAAACCTTACAAAAAGACAATACTGGTGTGCATCTTGAAACATGGCAATGGCACTGATATATGTTAAGATATGTCAGGGCAAAATGTTTTTAAATGAATGCAGCTCCAACATGTGTTTTAGTCTGGGACTTAAATAAGTCCTGTCCAAGAAATCTGTAGATGCATGAAGGCTTTATTCAATGCAATTGCATAGTTAGATAAGTCTACATAATAGTGTCACTCTATATAATAAAAAAGTGTTTGAATGTTGACTTGTGGATAAAAACTAGTTCTAAAAACATAAATACTCATTATAACACATCTACTGGTGTGTCTGTAAGGTTTTGTGTCTTTGATTTACCCCAGCAGAGATGCTGTGCGGAAGAGTTGGAATGTCAGATGTCGCAGCAAACAGGGACAGCGGGTCGGTCCCATCCAGCATAGAGCTAAGCGGATCTAAAGCAACAGAACTGGAGGAGGAGGAGGATGAAGATGTGCTGCCTTTACGCACACTACGGCGAGATTTAGAATCTGTCACCTGAAAAAAAGACAATCATAATGAAAAATTACTGTGCACAAAACTTTGTAAAGTTATTTTAATTTTAATAAACTTCAGTGTTTATTTCTTACATAGAGTTTAAGTCTCTATATCAAGTTCACAATGGTAATAACTCATAAATCCAATCCAGGGTTTTAACCTGAAACCTTTTCTCTCCCTCTTCCAAAAGGTATTTTCACAAAAAAATTATTATTGTGTCCCTAAGATGAACTGGCCTATTGTTTTCCTAATGATAGGGTGGGAAAGGGGGGTATTGGGTTGAAGACTTCCCTTAAGTGACCCTGTCTGTAAAATCCAGGCTTAAGTGTCATAATCTAAATATGAGATTAGCAGCATCAAAATTTGATTTCACCTTACTTTGAAATTACCTTACTTAAAATAAAAAATAAACAGTTGATGTACCGTGATTGCTTTGAGTGGATGATAGTCACTGAATTCCACAGCTGAAGCCTCCAGGCGACACATCTGCCTCTCATATTCATATTTACGACTACGAGAGTGCCTGTCCATCACAAAAACACATCGAAAATTATATATTATACACAGTAAATGATACAAACAGTGTGCCATGACTTTTCAAACAAAGTATCATAAGCACATCATGTTTTGAACATAAAAATACCATGTTTTCAGGACATGTACCATGCTATTCTTTGAAATGCATTTAAAGAGCATATAAATGCATTGGTAACGTTGTATAAAAGTACTGTGGTACAAAATCTATCGCTGTACTATATGTTTTAATTGTCATCAAAGTGCATATCCGCCAAAGCAATATTTATCCAACACTTCTGATATCTAACAAAAACGAGTGTCTCTGTTATTAATTAAATTCGTTACCATTAACCTCTGTTAATCTATGTTCTTGTCAGAAATCTTTTTAAAAAGTAAATACATCTCTTACCACTGAACAGAAGCCATGTTCACTCAGTATCATGTGATGCGGTAGGGCGAGAGATAAAAGTCCTGGTGTCATAATAAAAGTCAGCTGTAATTATGTTATCTGTTTATTTATATTCAAGTGTAGTTTTCATTTTCAATGATAACGTTGAATGAAAAAATAACAATAAAAATAAATTGTTTATTAAGCAATTTTATTGCAATACTGATGCAAAACTGCCATGAAGATGTAAGTCCCCATGAAATAAAATCATATTATTCTTATTTTTAATGGAATATTGCAGTGTTTATTATAAACTATTTTTCTGTTTGGTCATAATTTTTTTAAACACCTAAAAATGTATCTCCACTCTCTTGTGGCAATTATTTTCTGAAAACATCAGCTAGAGCCGGGTTCCCCAAATCTTACCCTGGAGGGCCAGAGCACTGCAGAGTTTAGCTCCAACCCTGATCAAACACACTTTAGCAAGCTAATCAAGGTCTTCATGATCACCAGCAAATCACAGGTGGGTAAGTTTGATTAGGGTTGGACCTAAACTCTGTACTGCAGGGGTGTCCAATCCAACTTTAAAGAATCAGAAATCAAATTATGCAAAAAAAAAACAAACAAACAAATTGATATTAAATGTGTAAGTTGGGTGTACTGTATAGTACTAAAAAAAAGAATTTAATTCAAACACTAGAGAGTGCAGTTTGCAAAATGATTTATATTTATGTCTAGTAAGGTTATTCAGTCAACTACTCTAAAAACTTATTAACATTATTAAGCATTAAAAATCTTTTGTGTTTATAAATCAAGGAATGATGAAGCAGTTTACCGTCGTGATCATTATTAAGTCATGATAAAGTTTAATTTGAGAAATGAATATCTTTGTGTCTTATACTAAAACTACATTAATCTGTCTTGGTACAGTGTCAGAAATAAAGGTACAAAACTGTACCTTTTCTGTGACTGGGGCTGTACCCTAAGTTTCCGTTTGGTACCTTTACATGAATACAAAACAGAATACAATTTTGGGTAGATTACAGTACCTTCAATGTTAAAAAAAAGTCAAAATATGTACCTTAGCTGTCAGTGGGGAAGCACCCTTTAAGAAGGTAATTGTATGGACCATTAGGTACAGATATGTAAACATTTAGTACCAATATGTACCTTTGAAATACTAATATGTATTTTTGAGGTACTAATAAGCTCTCTTTGGTCCCAGTATGTACCTCTGAGGTACTAAAATGAAATCCTTAGCTGCAAAGCTGTACTTTTTGAAAGGGTACATATGAAGGTATATTTGGTGCAAAACAACTGCACACCTGTGACAGTGGAATTTGTATTTGTAGGGATTATCCACAAATGTGTATCAGTAAATTTGAAGTCACAGATGAAGATTTGCAAACTTGTAGATTTTTTTTCTTTCCCTCAAATACAACACAACAGTTACACATTCACAAATCCTTCAGTGCAGCTGCACAAATCCCATTTTACAAATCACAGATTAAGAAACTCACAAGCTCACGTTTTTTGCTTCAATTGCTGCAGTAAATATGGTGCAAAACCTACTTGAACACCTGCATCAAAGTATGTGAAGTCACACACAAATTTTGTACATTCGCAAATTAGTTTGTGCATCTGTGCGATGAGAGTTGCATGTGTGTAAAAAAAATTTTCACAAATTTTTTTTTATTTTTGAAATATTTTCTAGCCCAAACACAAGTACATAAATACAACTGCTTGAATCTGCTGCTACGAGTTTCAAACACTCTTTTTCGTGTGCTCTCTGTTTTGCACCAAATATCTCGAGATAAATGGTGCGAAAGTGATTTGTATACCTGTAGGCTATGTTCAGCACTGCCCACCAGGTGGCGCCCGACACTCACTGAAGCAGAGTTTATTAATTACCAGCAATGTTTCAGCAAGGTAAATCGCCTTTATCAAGGTATTATTTTCACCAAGTGGAGAACAATATAAATGGGAGTGCTAATTATACACAGATGAAGGTAATTACATACAATATTCCAATGATTCATTAGTAAACAAAATATAAGATCCATAAATTTCAAACCATCAATATAAGTAGATTAAAAATACAAGCAGCAAATACACACATAGGCCTTCATTTTGTCAGGATCCTGAATGTCATTATATGTGTTTTGTCTTGTTTTGACACCCTCATATAAGTGTTCTGTGTTTGTGTGGAGAGTCACGTGACCTATTTGTTATGTGTGGCACGTGCTCTCCTGTCTTTAGTCTTAACCTTACCCTCCTGTTTCCTGATTATGTGTGATTAGTTTCCTCACCTGTTGGTTATTGTCCCCTATTAGTTCCCCTATTTAAATGCCATTGTGTCTCTTGTCTTTGTGGTATCATTGCTTGTATGTACGTGTGTCATGGTCAGGAGTCTGTCTCGGTTTGCCCTGTTTGTTATTATTTTATTCTTGCCTTGTTTACCCCCTCGAGGGTGTTTTTGTTATAAAATAAAAGTCTTTTGAGTTGAGAGCTGTCTGCACTTGGGTTCATCCACCCCCATTCCTGACAGATGATACCACCATTCTTGAACCCAGCAGACAGCTCTGTTTTGGTTACCTTGTTCAGTCTGACCCCGTCTAGTGTTCCTGTCCGTCCAGTCCTGCTTCGTCCTGCTGTCTGTCCAGTCCTGCCCCGTCCTGCTGTTGTCTGTGGAGTTGTGTTCCTGTGGCCGTGCAGTGAGCCCCGCAGGTGTGTTCCTGATCGGTGGGGTCTTCGGTAGGGCTACTGGCCGACGAGCTTCGCGGGAGTGTTCCTGTTCGGGGAGCTCCGCGGGACAGATCCGGATCGACGAGCCCCACGGGAGTGTGCTGGTCGGTGAGCCCCGCGGATAAGTGCCAGGATGGTGAGATTCGCGGGAAGTTCCTGGTCGGCGGATCCTGTGGGAGTGTTTGTACGTCGGACTGTCGCTGCGATGGAGCTCTGTTCAGCGAGCCCTGCGACAGCGGATCGGCCAGCAAGCTCCGGGATTCTCACTGGTCAGTGAGCCCCGCGAGCGTTCCTGTACGGCATGTCCAGTGTGATGTTCAAGGTCGGCGGGCCGAGCGGTGCTGGGTTCCGGGCCCACTTCCTGGGCGGAGACCGTCTGTCCCGCCTTCTGTTTTCGGGGGTCCGGACATTGGGCACTGTCGGCCTTCTGGCCGTTGGACTTTGTTTATTGTTTTGTCATGTTCTGTTGTGTGGGGATGCCGTGTGGCATCCTTTAAAGGAGGGGTAGTGTCAGGATCCTGAATGTCATTATATGTGTTTTGTCTTGTTTCTAGTACCAGGATCCTGACACCCTCATATAAGTGTTCTGTGTTTGTGTGGAGAGTCACGTGACCTATTTGTTATGTGTGGCACGTGCTCTCCTGTCTTTAGTCTTAACCTTACCCTCCTGTTTCCTGATTATGTGTGATTAGTTTCCTCACCTGTTGGTTATTGTCCCCTATTAGTTCCCCTATTTAAATGCCATTGTGTCTCTTGTCTTTGTGGTATCATTGCTTGTATGTACGTGTGTCATGGTCAGGAGTCTGTCTCGGTTTGCCCTGTTTGTTATTTTATTCTTGCCTTGTTTACCCCCTCGAGGGTGTTTTTGTTATAAAATAAAAGTCTTTTGAGTTGAGAGCTGTCTGCACTTGGGTTCATCCACCCCCATTCCTGACACATTTAAATAAGATACCAAATGATGTAAGACCCATTCATTTTTAATATCATAATACACATAAAAACAACCCAAATCAAAATCTTCTTTTAAACCATGTGTGGCCAATGTTCGCATTTAATATACCTAAAAGGCCTCTTGTCCAAGTAAAAATTGGTCCAACTCACCTCAACTTCTAGATGAAAATACCCTCTCAATTCCTATATCAGGTCTATGTGTGTATTTGCTGCTTGTATTTTTTAATCTACTTATATTGATGGTTTGAGATTTATGGAACTTATATTTTGTTTACTAATGAATCATTGGAATATTGTATGTAATTACCTTCATCTGTGTATAATTAGCACTCCCATTTATATTGTTCTCCACTTGGTGAAAATAATGCCTTGATAAAGGCGATTTACCTTGCTGAAACATTGCTGGTAATTAATAAACTCTGCTTCAGTGAGTGTCAAGCGCCACCTGGTGGGCAGTGCTGAACATAGCCTACAGGTATACAAATCACTTTCGCACCATTTATCTCAAGATATTTGGTGCAAAACAGAGAGCACACAAAAAAGAGTGTTTGAAACTCGTAGCAGCAGATTCAAGCAGTTGTATTTATGTACTTGTGTTTGTGCTAGAAAATATTTCAAAAATAAAAAAATATTTGTGACATTTTTTTTTACACACATGCACCTCTCATCGCACAGATGCACAAACTGATTTGCGAATGTACAAAATTTGTGTGTGACTTCAGGTGTTCAAGTAGGTTTTGCACCATATTTACTGCAGCAATTGTAGCAAAAAACGTGAGCTTGTGAGTTTCTTAATCTGTGATTTGTAAAATGGGATTTGTGCAGCTGCACTGGAGGATTTGTGAATGTGTAACTGTTGTGTTGTATTTGAGGGAAAGAAAAAAAATCTACAAGTTTGCAAATCTTCATCTGTGACTTCAAATTTACTGATACACATTTGTGGATAATCCCTACAAATACAAATTCCACTGTCACAGGTGTGCAGTTGTTTTGCACCAAATATACCTTCATAGGGTACAGCCCCAGTGACAGTAAAAGGTAAAGTTTTTTACCTTTATTTCTGACAGTGTAGATATATAAGGAACTGTTTGACATGTTTATTTAATATGCTATCTATACTGGTACATATAATGGGCGTTTGTCTGCAATTCTGTGCTCTTTAAAGGGACACAAGGCAGCATTTTTATGTTAAAGGGTTAGTTCACCCAAAAATGAAAATTCTGTCATCATTTACACACTCTCATGTTGTTACAAACCTGTATAAATGTCTTTGTTCTAATGAACACAAAGAAAGATATTTTGAGAAATGTTTGTAACCAAACCATTCCTGGACCCCATTTACTTCCATAGTATTATGATTTCCTACCACGGAAGTAAAAGGGGTCCAGGAGCAGTTTGGTGTAGGAAGAATACCCCATTTGCAAGTTCGCTGTATCCGACCCGGTTTCCTTCAGTCTCGCAAAGTCTCAGATATCACGAGAAGTAGGATCACTTTACGGCAAACAACACAGAGGCAGGCGAATGAAAGACGGCTAGCGATTGTTGCAGAGCCGGGGAAGAAGCAGTGAAAAACCCTTGACGGAAGATTCCAAGAAAAAGAGCTTCAGACCTAATATATATATTAGGGTGACCATACGTACCATTCTCCCCGGACGTGTCCTGGCCAGGATTTGGGGTGCGTCTTCTGGATATTTGTCGACCGCATACATCATAGAGGATTATTATTATTATTACAGAAAAGCAACCGTTACATTTTAAGGTAAGAATGAATCTACGATTGCATGTCTTATGTTTTTAACTGAATGACATATGCGGTCAACAAATACGATTTCCGGAAGACGTACCGAAATCCTGGCCAGGAAGCGTCCGGGAAGAATGGCACGTATGGTCACCATATATATATATACAGAAGGATAATATTTGTCTAAAGTTATATTAGTAAGGTCTATAAGTTAATCTGGTCGAATGACGTTTTCCCTTTGCTTCTCTCTCTCTCTCTCTCTCTCTCTCTCTCTCTCTCTGTATATATATATATGAAGAGTTTGGTTCCAAAACGCAATAAACGCCATTTTTGAAAAAAATGAGTTACTGCCAGAATCGGTATTATATCAGGTCAGTATTAAAAAGTCAATTCTTAATTTTACGCAAAATCCAATATCCGGCGTGTTATTCTGTCATCTTTTCTCCCTTTTTTCCCAAAACGCAATAAACGCCACTCCTCCTTTTTTACAGAACGCAATAAATCCGTTCCAGAAATTACAGCGCACCATTCACGCAATGTAAACAAACAATGGCGGCTCGCTGAGTACACGGAGTCCTAGTTTTCCTCATCTGCTTTTTACTTCGTGATCAACAAACAAACAAAAACAAAATAATACTTTAATAGCATTGAAAAACCTGTGGTGGTTTTCTGTGACGGGAAAGAAACGTAAGCTTCAACATCTAATAATTTACGCAAAAGGCACTCGGTAGACGGGGGCTTGTTTGCCC
This sequence comes from Paramisgurnus dabryanus, assembly GCF_030506205.2. Classification (NCBI taxonomy): domain Eukaryota; kingdom Metazoa; phylum Chordata; class Actinopteri; order Cypriniformes; family Cobitidae; genus Paramisgurnus; species Paramisgurnus dabryanus. The sequence continues at coordinate 64,503,416 of NC_133337.1, read as the reverse complement.
GGGACGACAGCATCAAGTTTCTGTCATGATAACACATTGACCCCAGGGGATCTTATGAAAAACTTTCCATAATTTTACTCAAAGTCAACGAAAATCGAGCAGGACCAAAACATTTTACAGCTGATCGCTGTGAAAAACGTTAAGCGAAGACGTCAAGTATAACCGCAGCAATGACAGTGTTCTTAATATCACAAAGTAAGTGTTTTGATTAATGACATTAATGTTTATTTTTTTAATCAGTGTGTACAACTGTTCAACTAAATGAATATAACATGGCGAAGATGAATGCACATTTATATAGGCGATTGATTCAATAGATTTATAGCATTTTGAATAAAAACTTGTCATGGATTTATTGCATTTTGTGGAAAAAATAATCCGTTTTTTATAATAAATCTTTGAAAATCAAGTTATGGATTTGATTTTTTTATGTTTTTATAACCTAAAGATGCTATGTGAAAGTTTGTAACAGAAAATAGTGGTTTTCATCTTGACACTTTCTTTGTATAGAAAACACGTTTTTACCGAAATTTGTCAAAATGGATTTATTGCGTTTTGGAACCAAACTCTTCATATATATATATATTTATTTATTTATTTATAATTATATTATTCTCATGCCCACTCTCCCCCCCAAAAAAAACACGAAAGCAGTAGTTTCCTCGTTCATATCGATCGTTCACGGTACAAATACTATTATGCATGACAACACAATAAAATTAAAAAATCAGTTGGAAAGGAAATATTACTGGATTGGAAATAGCCGGTTCCTGTGCTCAGATGGGTTGACAGCTGATAAGCTGGGTTGCGAGGGGGGACAACTTTGCTTTTCAAAGTGTGTTTGAAAGCATTTACTTCCAGACACTAGGGGGAGCTCATAAAGAAACTAGATATGCAATTCCCAAGGAATTACCAGTGCATGAAAATGCAAAAAGCTGATTGACAGAAATGTAAAAGAAATTTAGTCTAGTAGTTTACCTGGCTGTTGACATGTTTTAGTGTGAAGCTAGCATGATTTAAAAAAGTTATCATGATGAAATATGATGCTAGCATGATTAGCATGATTCAGCATGACGTTAGCATGATGCTAGCATGATTAGCATGAAGCTAGCATGACTAGCATGAAGCTAACATGATGCTAGCATGATTAGCATGAAGCTAGCATGAAGCTAGCATGATTTGCATGAAGCTAGCATGATGCTAGCATGATTAGCATGAAGTTAGCATGATTAACATGAAGCTAGCATGATGTTAACATGATTAGCATGATGCTAGCATGATTATCATAATGCTAGCATGAAGCTAGCATGATTAGCATGAAGCTAGCACGATGCTAGCATGATTAGCATGAAGCTAGCACAATGCTAGCATGATTAGCATGAAGCTAGCACGATGCTAGCATGATTAGCATGAAGCTAGCACGATGCTAGCATGATTAGCATGAAGCTAGCACGTTGCTATCATGATTAGCATGAAGCTAGCACGTTGCTAGCATGATTAGCATGAAGCTAGCACGTTGCTAGCATGATTAGCATGAAGCTAGCACAATGCTAACATGATTAGCATGAAGCTAGCATAATGTTATCATGATAAACACGAAGCTAGCATGATTAGCATGAAGCTAACATGATGCTAGCATGATTACCATGAAGCTAGCATGAAGCTAGCATGACTAGCATGAAGCTAGCATGATGCTAGCCTGATTAGCATGAAGCTAGCATGATGCTAGCATGATTACCATGAAGCTAGCATGAAGCTAACATGATTAGCATGACGTTAGCATGATGCTAGCATGATTAGCATGAAGCTAGCATGAAGCTAGCATGATGCTAGCATGATTAGCATGAAGCTAGCATGATGTTAGCATCATTAGCATGAAGTTAACATGAAGCTAGCATGATTAGCATGAAGCTAACATGATGCTAACATGATTAGCATGAAGTTAGCATGATGCTAGCATGATTAGCATGAAGCTAGCATGATTAGCATGATGCTAGCATGATTAGCATGATGCTAGCATGATTAGCATGATGCTAGCATGAAGTTAGCACGATGTTAGCATGATTAGCATGAAGCTAGCACGATGTTAGCATGATTAGCATGAAGCTAGCACGATGCTAGTATGATTAGCATGAAGCTAGCACGATGCTAGTATGATTAGCATGAAGCTAGCATAATTTGCATGAAGCTAGCATGATGCTAACATGATTACCATGAAGTTAGCATGAATTTATCATGAAATTAGCATGATCCTAGCATTATTAGCATGATGCTAGCATGATTAAGATGATGCTAGCATGATTAGCATGAAGCTAGCATGATTTATCATGAAGCTAACAAGATTTAACATGAAGCTAGCATGATTTAACATTAAGTTAGCAAGATTTATTATAAAATTAGCATAAAGCTAGCATGAAACTAGCACGAAGCTAGCATGACTTAGCATGAAGCTAGCATGAAGCTAATATGACCCAAAGACCCGACCCCCATGTCTCTATGATGTCCGGATCCAGAGATATAAGGCTTTGTTTATTATGTTGCTAGGCTGCTCATATTTGGTTGCTAGGGGCGTGGCTTAATACCTCAATAAGGATGGTGAGAGACTGATTGGATGCCTGAGTAAAATGAGCCCACCCCCATGTCTCTGTGACACTGTGCTGCAAAGATATCCATCTGGGCATTTTATAATGGCAGTCTATGGGAGATGTTGCTAGGGTGCCCAAAATGGTTGCTAGGGGCGTGGCTTGATAGCTCAATAAGGATCCTAAGGGACTGATTGGATGCCTGAGTAAAATGAGCCCACCCCCATGTCTCTATGACACTGCGCTGCAAAGATATCCCATTCGGGACGTTTTTAGTTCCTTATATGGGCATGATTCCTGCCCCATTATAAGTCTATGGGGAAATTTGGGGACCTCTTACACCCCAGGGGTACAACTTACACCCCATTGTGAGGTATGTTCTTACAGAGCCTGCCAGCCTCTTCAAATGTGGCAAGTCACAAGTTTCTGTGAAATCCTAGGTCTGAGCTACGACTCGTCAAAGTTTGTCGCAATGTTAAGTCTATGGGATTTTTCGGCTGCTTTTTCGCCCCTGGGGCGTAGACCGTACCCCCGATTGCTTATAAAAGTCATAGCACACTATTCCCGAATAGTCCGCACGTTTGAGAGTTTGAATGAAGTTTCTAAGTTAAACGGTTCGAGCCGTATTAATTGCGGAAATTTGGTTGGAAGAATAATAATAATAACTAGATATGCAATTCCCAAGGAATTACCAGTGCATGAAAATGCAAAAAGCTGATTGATAGAAATGTAAAAGAAATTTAGTCTAGTAGTTTACCTGGCTGTTGACATGTTTTAGTGTGAAGCTAGCATGATTTAAAAAAGTTATCATGATGAAATATGATGCTAGCATGATTAGCATGATTCAGCATAACGTTAGCATGATGCTAGCATGATTAGCATGAAGCTAGCATGATTAGCATGAAGCTAGCATGATGTTAGCATGATTAGCATGAAGCTAGCATGATTTTAGCATGATTAGCATGAAGTTAGCATGATGCTAGCATGATTAGCATGAAGTTAGCATGATGTTAGCATGATTAGCATGAAGCTAGCATGATGCTAACATGATTAGCATAATGCTAGCATGATTAGCATGATGCTAGCATGAAGCTAGCACGATGCTAGCATGATTAGCATGAAGCTAGCACGATGCTAGCATGATTAGCATGAAGCTAGCACGATGCTAGCATGATTAGCATGAAGCTAGCACGATGGTAGCATGATTAGCATGAAGCAAGCACGATGCTAGCATGATTAGCATGAAGCTAGCACGATGCTAGCATGATTAGCATGAAGCTAGCATGATTAGCATGAAGCTAGCACGATGCTAGCATGATTAGCATGAAGCTAGCATGTTGCTAGCATGATTAGCATGAAGCTAGCACGATGCTAGCATGATTAGCATGAAGCTAGTATAATGTTATCATGATAAACACGAAGCTAGCATGATTAGCATGAAGCTAACATGATGCTAGCATGATTACCATGAAGCTAGCATGAAGCTAGCATGATGCTAGCATGATTAGCATGAAGCTAGCATGATGCTAGCATGATTACCATGAAGCTAGCATGAAGCTAGCATGATTAGCATGACGTTAGCATGATGCTAGCATGATTAGCATGAAGCTAGCATGAAGCTAGCATGATGCTAGCATGATTAGCATGAAGCTAGCATGATGCTAGCATGATTAACATGAAGTTAGCATGAAGCTAGCATGATTAGCATGAAGCTAGCATGATGCTATCATGATTAGCATGAAGCTAGCATGATGCTAACATGATTAGCATGAAGTTAGCATGATGTTAGCATGATTAGCATGAAGCTAGCATGATGTTAGCATGATTAGCATGAAGCTAGCACGATGCTAGCATGATTAGCATGAAGCTAGCACGATGCTAGCATGATTAGCATGAAGCTAGCACGATGTTAGCATGATTAGCATGAAGCTAGCACGATGCTAGCATGATTAGCATGAAGCTAGCACGATGCTAGTATGATTAGCATGAAGCTAGCATGATGTTATCATGATTAGCATAAAGCTAACATGATGTTAGTATGATTAGCATGAAGCTAGCATAATTTGCATGAAGCTAGCATGATGCTAACATGATTACCATGAAGTTAGCATGAATTTAGCATGAAATTAGCATGATCCTAGCATTATTAGCATGAAGCTAGCATGATTAAGATGATGCTAGCATGATTAGCATGAAGCTAGCATGATTTAGCATGAAGCTAACAAGATTTAACATGAAGCTAGCATGATTTAACATTAAGTTAGCAAGATTTATTATAAAATTAGCATAAAGCTAGCATGAAACTAGCATGAAGCTAGCATGACTTAGCATGAAGCTAGCATGAAGCTAATACGACCCAAAGACCCGACCCCCATGTCTCTATGATGTCCGGATCCAGAGATATAAGGCTTTGTTTATTATGTTGCTAGGCTGCTCATATTTGGTTGCTAGGGGCGTGGCTTAATACCTCAATAAGGATGGTGAGAGACTGATTGGATGCCTGAGTAAAATGAGCCCACCCCCATGTCTCTGTGACACTGTGCTGCAAAGATATCCATCTGGGCATTTTATAATGGCAGTCTATGGGAGATGTTGCTAGGGTGCCCAAAATGGTTGCTAGGGGCGTGGCTTGATAGCTCAATAAGGATCCTAAGGGACTGATTGGATGCCTGAGTAAAATGAGCCCACCCCCATGTCTCTATGACACTGCGCTGCAAAGATATCCCATTCGGGACGTTTTTAGTTCCTTATATGGGCATGATTCCTGCCCCATTATAAGTCTATGGGGAAATTTGGGGACCTCTTACACCCCAGGGGTACAACTTTCACCCCATTGTGAGGTATGTTCTTACAGAGCCTGCCAGCCTCTTCAAATGTGGCAAGTCACAAGTTTCTGTGAAATTCTAGGTCTGAGCTACGACTCGTCAAAGTTTGTCTCCATGTTAAGTCAATGGGATTTTTCGGCTGCTTTTTCGCCCCTGGGGCGAAGACCGTACCCCCGATCGCTTATAAAAGTCATAGCCCACTATTCCCGAATAGTCCGCACGTTTGAGAGTTTGAATGAAGTTTCTAAGTTAAGCGGTTCGAGCCGTATTAATTGCCGAAATTTGGTTGGAAGAATAATAATAATAATAATAATAATAAAAAGCCCAGTAAGAACAGTACAGCGCATTTTCAATGCACTGTAACTAGATATGCAATTCCCAAGGAATTACCAGTGCATGAAAATGCAAAAAGCTGATTGACAGAAATGTAAAAGAAATTTAGTCTAGTAGTTTACCTGGCTGTTGACATGTTTAAGTGTGAAGCTAGCATGATTTAAAAAAGTTATCATGATGAAATATGATGCTAGCATGATTAGCATGATTCAGCATGACGTTAGCATGATGCTAGCATGATTAGCATGAAGCTAGCATGACTAGCATGAAGCTAGCATGATGCTAGCATGACTAGCATGAAGCTAACATGATGTTAGCATGATTAGCATGAAGCTAGCATGATTAGCATGAAGCTAGCATGATGCTAGCATGATTAGCATGAAGCTAGCATGATGCTAACATGATTAGCATGAAGCTAGCATGATGCTAACATGATTAGCATGAAGTTAGCATGATGTTAACATGATTAGCATGAAGCTAGCATGATGCTAACATGATTAGCATGATGCTAGCATGATTAGCATGATGCTAGCATGAAGCTAGCACGATGCTAGCATGATTAGCATGAAGCTAGCACGATGCTAGCATGATTAGCATGAAGCTAGCATGATGCTAGCATGATTAGCATGAACCTAGCATGATGATAGCATGATTAGCATGAAGCTAGCATAATGTTATCATGATAAACACGAAGCTAGCATGATTAGCATGAAGCTAGCATGATGCTAACATGATTAGCATGATGCTAGCATGATTAGCATGATTAGCATGAAGCTAGCACGATGCTAGCATGATTAGCATGAAGCTAGCACGATGCTAGCATGATTAGCATGAAGCTAGCACGATGCTAGCATGATAAGCATGAAGCTAGCACGATGCTAGCATGATTAGCATGAAGCTAGCACGATGCTAGCATGATTAGCATGAACCTAGCATGATGATAGCATGATTAGCATGAAGCTAGCATAATGTTATCATGATAAACACGAAGCTAGCATGATTAGCATGAAGCTAACATGATGCTAGCATGATTACCATGAAGCTAGCATGAAGCTAGCATGACTAGCATGAAGCTAGCATGATGCTAGCATGATTAGCATGAAGCTAGCATGATGTTAGCATGATTACCATGAAGCTAGCATGATTAGCATGACGTTAGCATGATGCTAGCATGATTAGCATGAAGCTAGCATGAAGCTAGCATGACTAGCATGAAGCTAGCATGATGCTAGCAGGATTAGCATGAAGGTAGCATGATGCTAGCATGATTAGCATGAAGCTAGCATGATTAGCATGAAGCTAGCATGATGCTAGCATGATTAGCATGAAGCTAGCATGATGCTAACATGATTAGCATGAAGCTAGCACGATGCTAGTATGATTAGCATGAAGCTAGCATGATGTTATCATGATTAGCATAAAGCTAACATGATGTTAGTATGATTAGCATGAAGCTAGCATCATTTGCATGAAGCTAGCATGATGCTAACATGATTACCATGAAGTTAGCATGAATTTAGCATGAAATTAACATGATCCTAGCATTATTAGCATGATGCTAGCATGATTAAGATGATGCTAGCATGATTAGCATGAAGCTAACAAGATTTAACATGAAGCTAGCATGATTTAACATTAAGTTAGCAAGATTTATTATAAAATTAGCATAAAGCTAGCATGAAACTAGCACGAAGCTAGCATGACTTAGCATGAAGCTAGCATGAAGCTAATATGACCCAAAGACCCGACCCCCATGTCTCTATGATGTCCGGATCCAGAGATATAAGGCTTTGTTTATTATGTTGCTAGGCTGCTCATATTTGGTTGCTAGGGGCGTGGCTTAATACCTCAATAAGGATGGTGAGAGACTGATTGGATGCCTGAGTAAAATGAGCCCACCCCCATGTCTCTGTGACACTGTGCTGCAAAGATATCCATTTGGGCATTTTATAATGGCAGTCTATGGGAGATGTTGCTAGGGTGCCCAAAATGGTTGCTAGGGGCGTGGCTTGATAGCTCAATAAGGATCCTAAGGGACTGATTGGATGCCTGAGTAAAATGAGCCCACCCCCATGTCTCTATGACACTGCGCTGCAAAGATATCCCATTCGGGACGTTTTTAGTTCCTTATATGGGCATGATTCCTGCCCCATTATAAGTCTATGGGGAAATTTGGGGACCTCTTACACCCCAGGGGTACAACTTACACCCCATTGTGAGTTATGTTCTTACAGAGCCTGCCAGCCTCTTCAAATGTGGCAAGTCACAAGTTTCTGTGAAATCCTAGGTCTGAGCTACGACTCGTCAAAGTTTGTCGCAATGTTAAGTCTATGGGATTTTTCGGCTGCTTTATCGCCCCTGGGGCGTAGACCGTACCCCCGATTGCTTATAAAAGTCATAGCACACTATTCCCGAATAGTCCACACGTTTGAGAGTTTGAATGAAGTTTCTAAGTTAAACGGTTCGAGCCGTATTAATTGCGGAAATTTGGTTGGAAGAATAATAATAATAACTAGATAGGTACATTTCCTGAAGAAAATGTGAAGTGGTGCTTGCCGTGGCAAATTTCGGGGGACAATATATGATTATACTCCAAGCCAAAAGTAAAACAATTCAACCCACATGTCTCTACGATATTCTGATGCAAAGATATAAGGCTTTGTTTATTCGGTTGCTAGGGTACTGTATTTGGTTGCTAGGGAGAAAATTGGCATCCACTAGTGATTACCCTCCGAGTCACGAGTCAAACGGTCCAACCCCCGTGTCTCTACGATGTTCTGATGCGGAGATATAAGGCTTTGTTTACTCTGTTGCTAGGGTACTGTATTTGGTTGCTAGGGAAAAAATTGGCATCCACTAGTGATTACACTCCGAGATACGAGTCAAACGGTCCAACCCCCGTGTCTCTACGATGTTCTGATGCAGAGATATAAGGCTTTGTTTACTCTGTTGCTAGGGTACTGTATTTGGTTGCTAGGGAAAAAAATGGCATCCACTAGTGATTACCCTCCGAGTCACGAGTCAAACGGTCCAAACCCCATGTCTCTACGGTGTTCTGATGCGGAGATATAAGGCTTTGTTTACTCTGTTGCTAGGGTACTGTATTTGGTTGCTAGGGAAAAAAAATGGCATCCACTAGTGATTACCCTCCGAGTCACGAGTCAAACGGTCCAAACCCCGTGTCTCTACGATGTTCTGATGCTGAGATATAAGGCTTTGTTAACTCTGTTGCTAGGGTACTGTATTTGGTTGCTAGGGAAAAAAATGGCATCCACTAGTGATTACCCTCCGAGTCACGAGTCAAACGGTCCAACCCCCGTGTCTCTACGATGTTCTGATGCGGAGATATAAGGCTTTGTTTACTCTGTTGCTAGGGTACTGTATTTGGTTGCTAGGGAAAAAAATTGCATCCACTAGTGATTACCCTCCGAGTCATGAGTCAAACGGTCCAACCCCCATGTCTCTACGATGTTCTGATGCGGAGATATAAGGCTTTGTTTACTCTGTTGCTAGGGTACTGTATTTGGTTGCTAGGGAGAAAATTGGCATCCACTAGTGATTACCCTCCGAGTCACGAGTCAAACGGTCCAACCCCCGTGTCTCTACGATGTTCTGATGCGGAGATATAAGGCTTTGTTTACTCTGTTGCTAGGGTACTGTATTTGGTTGCTAGGGAAAAAATTGGCATCCACTAGTGATTACACTCCGAGATACGAGTCAAACGGTCCAACCCCCGTGTCTCTACGATGTTCTGATGCAGAGATATAAGGCTTTGTTTACTCTGTTGCTAGGGTACTGTATTTGGTTGCTAGGGAAAAAATGGCATCCACTAGTGATTACCCTCCGAGTCACGAGTCAAACGGTCCAAACCCCATGTCTCTACGATGTTCTGATGCGGAGATATAAGGCTTTGTTTACTCTGTTGCTAGGGTACTGTATTTGGTTGCTAGGGAAAAAAATGGCATCCACTAGTGATTACCCTCCGAGTCACGAGTCAAACGGTCCAAACCCCGTGTCTCTACGATGTTCTGATGCTGAGATATAAGGCTTTGTTAACTCTGTTGCTAGGGTACTGTATTTGGTTGCTAGGGAAAAAAATGGCATCCACTAGTGATTACCCTCCGAGTCACGAGTCAAACGGTCCAACCCCCGTGTCTCTACGATGTTCTGATGCGGAGATATAAGGCTTTGTTTACTCTGTTGCTAGGGTACTGTATTTGGTTGCTAGGGAAAAAAATTGCATCCACTAGTGATTACCCTCCGAGTCATGAGTCAAACGGTCCAACCCCCATGTCTCTACGATGTTCTGATGCGGAGATATAAGGCTTTGTTTACTCTGTTGCTAGGGTACTGTATTTGGTTGCTAGGGAAAAAAATTGCATCCACTAGTGATTACCCTCCGAGTCACGAGTCAAACGGTCCAACCCCCGTGTCTATACGATGTTCTGATGCGGAGATATAAGGCTTTGTTTACTCTGTTGCTAGGGTACTGTATTTGGTTGCTAGGGAAAAAAATGGCATCCACTAGTGATTACCCTCCGAGTCATGAGTCAAACGGTCCAACCCCCATGTCTCTACGATGTTCTGATGTGGAGATATAAGGCTTTGTTTACTCTGTTGCTAGGGTACTGTATTTGGTTGCTAGGGGCGTGGCTTGGGAGTGGCCAATGATGTGCCCAGTGATTACACTCCGAGTCACAAGTAAAACGGTCCAACCCCCGTGTCTCTACGATGTTCTGATGTGGAGATATAAGGCTTTGTTTACTCTGTTGCTAGGGTACTGTATTTGGTTGCTAGGGGCGTGGCTTGGGAGTGGCCAATTATGTGCCCAGTGATTACACTCCGAGTCACAAGTAAAACGGTCCAACCCCCGTGTCTCTACGATGTTCTGATGCGGAGATATAAGGCTTTGTTTACTCTGTTGCTAGGGTACTGTATTTGGTTGCTAGGGGCGTGGCTTGGGAGTGGCCAATGATGTGCCCAGTGATTACACTCCGAGTCACAAGTAAAACGGTCCAAACCCCGTGTCTCTACGATGTTCTGATGCGGAGATATAAGGCTTTGTTTATTCGGTTGCTAGGGTGCTCAAATTTGGTTGCTAGGGGCGTGGCTTAGTAAGTCTGTAAGGATCCTGAGAGACTGATTGGATGCCTGAGTAAAATGAGCCCACCCCCATGTCTCTATGACACTGTGGTGCAAAGATATCCATCCAGGCATTTTATAATGGCAGTCTATGGTATAGGTTGCTAGGGTGCCCAAAATGGTTGCTATGGTAACCTTACACCCCATTGTGGGGGACGTCCTGACAGAGTCTAGCACCCTCTTCAAATTTAGTAACCCACATGTTTCTATGAAATCCTGGCTCGGACCTATGACCCGTCAAAATTTTTGCAATGGTAAGTCTATGGGATTTTGCCCCATTGACTTTTCATTGGGGCACTTTTGGGCACCTCTTACACCCCAGGGGTACAACTTATACCCCATTGTGATCCATGTTCTTAAAGAGCCTACCACCCTCTTCAAATGTTATAACCCACATGTTTCTACAAAATCCTCGAGCGGAGCTATGACTCGTCAAAGTTGGGCGCAATGTTAAGTCAATGGGATTTTTTGGGTGGTTTTTCGCCCCCCTTTCGGAAATCCTGCACCCGATCGCTTATAAAAGTCATAGCAGTCCTCTCCTCAATAAGCCGGTCGATTTGAGCCCTAATTTATGGGTCTACGACAAAGCGTGCGGGACGAGTTACGCGCCAAAAAAGTGTCCAGAAAAAGAAGAATAATAATAATAATAAGTATGCAAGATAGTAATAGTGATGCTTTGCATAAATGCAAGCACCACTAACTAGATAGGTACATTTCCTGAAGAAAATGTGAAGTGGTGCTTGCCGTGGCAAATTTCGGGGGACAATATATGATTATACTCCAAGCCAAAAGTAAAACAATTCAACCCACATGTCTCTACGATATTCTAATGCGAAGATATAAGGCTTTGTTTATTCGGTTGCTAGGGTACTGTATTTGGTTGCTAGGGACAAAAATGGCATCCACTAGTGATTACCCTCCGAGTCATGAGTCAAACGGTCCAACCCCCGTGTCTCTACGATGTTCTGATGCGGAGATATAAGGCTTTGTTTACTCTGTTGCTAGGGTACTGTATTTGGTTGCTAAGGAAAAAATGGCATCCACTAGTGATTACCCTCCGAGTCACGAGTCAAACGATCCAACCCCCGTGTCTCTACGATGTTCTGATGCGGAGATATAAGGCTTTGTTTACTCTGTTGCTAGGGTACCGTATTTGGTTGCTAGGGAAAAAATTGGCATCCCATAATGATTACACTCCGAGTCACGAGTCAAACGGTCCAACCCCCGTGTCTCTACGATGTTCTGATGCGGAGATAATGAAGCTAGCATGATTAGCATGAAGCGAGCATGATTAGCATGAAGCTAGCATGATTAGCATGAAGTTAGCATGAAGTTAGCATGATTACCATGAAGCTAACATGAAGCTAGCATGATTAACATTAAGCATGATTAACATTAGCATGATTACCATGAAGTTAGCATGAAGCTAGCATGATTACCATGAAGTTAACATGAAGCTAGCATGATTAGCATGAAGCTAGCAGGAAGCTAGCATGATGCTAACATGATTAGCATGAAGTTAGCATGAAGCTAGCATGATGCTAGCATGATTTGCATGATGCTACCACGATTAGCATGAAGCTAGCATGAAGCTACCATGATTAGCATGAAGCTAGCATGAAGCTAGCATGATTAGCATGAAGCTAGCATGATGCTAACATGATTAGCATGAAGTTAGCATGATGCTAGCATGATGCTAACATGAAGTTAGCATTATTTGCATGAAGCTAACATGATTAGCATGAAGCTAGCATGATGCTAGTATGATTAGCATGAAGCTAGCATGATGTTAGCATGATTAGCATGAAGCTAGCATGATTAGCATGATGCTAACATGAAGCTAGCATGATTAGCATGAAGTTAACATGATTAGCATGAAGCTAGCATGATGCTGGCATGATTAGCATGAAGCTAGCATGATGGTAGCATGATTAGCATGAAGCTAGCATGAAGCTAGCATGATTTGCATGAAGCTAGCATGATGCTAGCATAATTAGCATGAAGCTAGCATGATGCTAGCATGATTAGCATGAAGCTAGCATGATGCTAGCATGATTAGCATGAAGCTAGCATGATGCTAGCATGATTAGCATGAAGCTAGCATGAAGCTAGAATGATTAGCATGAAGCTAACATGATTAGCATGAAGCTAGCATGATGTTAGCATGATTAACATGAAGCTAGCATGATTAACATGATGCTAACATGAAGCTAGCATGATTAACATGAAGCTAACATGATTAGCATGAAGCTAGCATGATGCTAACATGAATTAGCATGAAGCTAGCATGATGGTAACATGAATTAGCATGAAGCTAGCATGAATTAGCATAAAGCTACCATTATGCTAACATGAATTAGCATGAAGCTAACATGAATTAGCATGAAGTTAGCATGATGCTAACATGAATTAACATAAAACTAGCATGAAGCTAACATGAATTAACATAAAGCTAGCATGATGTTAACATGAATTAGCATGAAGCTAGCACGATGCTAACATGAATTAGCATGAAGCTAGCACGATGCTAACATGAATTAGCATGAAGCTAGCACGATGTTAACATGAATTAGCATGAAGCTAGCACAATGCTAAAATGAAGAAGCATGAAGCTAGCATTATGTTAACATGAATTAGCATGAAGCTAGCATGATGCTAACATAAATTAGCATGAAGCTAGCATGATGCTAACATAAATAAGCATCAAGCTAGCATGATGCTAACATTATTTAGCATGAAGTTAGCAAGATATATTATGAAATTAGCATAAAGCTAGCATGAAACTAGCATGAAGCTAGTATGACCTAGCATGAAGCTAACATGACCCAAACACCCAACCCCCATGTCTCTATGATGTTCGGATCCAGAGATATAAGGCTTTGTTTATTCCGTTGCTAGGGTGTTCATATTTGGTTGCTAGGGGCGTGGCTTAACACCTCTTGGCATTAACTAGTGATTACCCTTCGAGTCACGAATAAAACGGTCCAACCCCCGTGTCTCTACGATGTTCTGATGCGGAGATATAAGGCTTTGTTTATTCAGTTGCTAGGGTGCTCAAATTTGGTTGCTAGGGGCGTGGCTTGGGAGTGGCCAATGATGTGCCCAATTGTTACACGCCTAGTCACAAGTAAAACGGTCCAACCCCCGTGTCTCTACGATGTTCTGATGCCGAGATATAACTGTTTGAATTTTATGTTGCTAGGGTGCTCAAAAGTGGTTGCTAGGGGCGTGGCTTAGTAAGTCTTTAAGGATCCTGAGAGACTGATTGGATGCTTGAGTAAAATGAGCCCACCCCCATGTCTCTATGACACTGTGGTGCAAAGATATCCATCTGGGCATTTTATAATGGCACTCTATGGGAGATGTTGCTAGGGTGCCCAAAATTGTTGCTAGGGGCGTGGCTTAATAACTCTGGGATGATCCTGAGAGACTGATTGGATGCCCGAGTAAAATGAGCCCACCCACTTATCTCTACGACACTGTAAAGCAAAGATATCCCATCTGGAACGGTTTTATTCCCTTATATGGGCGTGTTCCCTGCCCCATTATAAGTCAATGGGAAATTTTGGGGGCCTCTTACACCCCAGGGGTACAACTTACACCCCATTGCGATCCATGTTCTTACAGAGTCTGCCACCCTCTTCAAATTTAGTAACCCACATGTTTCTAAGGAATCCTCACTCGTACCTATAACCTGTCAAAATTTTTGCAATGGTAAGTCTATGGGATTTTGCCCCATTGACTTTTCATTGGGCATTTTTGGGCACCTCTTACACCCCAGGGGTACAACTTACACCCCATTGTAATCCATGTTTTTACAGAGCCTACCACCCTCTTCAAAAGTTGTAACCCACATGTTTCTACAAAATCCTTGAGAGGAGCTATGACTCGTCAAAGTTGGGCGCAATGTTAAGTCAATGGGATTTTTCGGGTGGTTTTTCGCCCCCCTTTCAGAAATCCTGCACCCGATCGCTTATAAAAGTCATAGCACACCTCTCCTCAATAATCCGGTCGATTTGAGCCCTCTTTCATGGGACTACGTTAAACCGTGCGGGACGAGTTACGCGCCGAAAAAGTGTCCAGAAAAAGAAGAATAATAACTAGATAGGTACATTTCCTGAAGAAAATGTGAAGTGGTGCTTGCCGTGGCAAATTTCGGGGGACAATATATGATTATACTCCAAGCCAAAAGTAAAACAATTCAACCCACATGTCTCTACGATATTCTGATGCAAAGATATAAGGCTTTGTTTATTCGGTTGCTAGGGTACTGTATTTGGTTGCTAGGGAGAAAATTGGCATCCACTAGTGATTACCCTCCGAGTCACGAGTCAAACGGTCCAACCCCCGTGTCTCTACGATGTTCTGATGCGGAGATATAAGGCTTTGTTTACTCTGTTGCTAGGGTACTGTATTTGGTTGCTAGGGAAAAAATTGGCATCCACTAGTGATTACACTCCGAGATACGAGTCAAACGGTCCAACCCCCGTGTCTCTACGATGTTCTGATGCAGAGATATAAGGCTTTGTTTACTCTGTTGCTAGGGTACTGTATTTGGTTGCTAGGGAAAAAAATGGCATCCACTAGTGATTACCCTCCGAGTCACGAGTCAAACGGTCCAAACCCCATGTCTCTACGGTGTTCTGATGCGGAGATATAAGGCTTTGTTTACTCTGTTGCTAGGGTACTGTATTTGGTTGCTAGGGAAAAAAAATGGCATCCACTAGTGATTACCCTCCGAGTCACGAGTCAAACGGTCCAAACCCCGTGTCTCTACGATGTTCTGATGCTGAGATATAAGGCTTTGTTAACTCTGTTGCTAGGGTACTGTATTTGGTTGCTAGGGAAAAAAATGGCATCCACTAGTGATTACCCTCCGAGTCACGAGTCAAACGGTCCAACCCCCGTGTCTCTACGATGTTCTGATGCGGAGATATAAGGCTTTGTTTACTCTGTTGCTAGGGTACTGTATTTGGTTGCTAGGGAAAAAAATTGCATCCACTAGTGATTACCCTCCGAGTCATGAGTCAAACGGTCCAACCCCCATGTCTCTACGATGTTCTGATGCGGAGATATAAGGCTTTGTTTACTCTGTTGCTAGGGTACTGTATTTGGTTGCTAGGGAGAAAATTGGCATCCACTAGTGATTACCCTCCGAGTCACGAGTCAAACGGTCCAACCCCCGTGTCTCTACGATGTTCTGATGCGGAGATATAAGGCTTTGTTTACTCTGTTGCTAGGGTACTGTATTTGGTTGCTAGGGAAAAAATTGGCATCCACTAGTGATTACACTCCGAGATACGAGTCAAACGGTCCAACCCCCGTGTCTCTACGATGTTCTGATGCAGAGATATAAGGCTTTGTTTACTCTGTTGCTAGGGTACTGTATTTGGTTGCTAGGGAAAAAATGGCATCCACTAGTGATTACCCTCCGAGTCACGAGTCAAACGGTCCAAACCCCATGTCTCTACGATGTTCTGATGCGGAGATATAAGGCTTTGTTTACTCTGTTGCTAGGGTACTGTATTTGGTTGCTAGGGAAAAAAATGGCATCCACTAGTGATTACCCTCCGAGTCACGAGTCAAACGGTCCAAACCCCGTGTCTCTACGATGTTCTGATGCTGAGATATAAGGCTTTGTTAACTCTGTTGCTAGGGTACTGTATTTGGTTGCTAGGGAAAAAAATGGCATCCACTAGTGATTACCCTCCGAGTCACGAGTCAAACGGTCCAACCCCCGTGTCTCTACGATGTTCTGATGCGGAGATATAAGGCTTTGTTTACTCTGTTGCTAGGGTACTGTATTTGGTTGCTAGGGAAAAAAATTGCATCCACTAGTGATTACCCTCCGAGTCATGAGTCAAACGGTCCAACCCCCATGTCTCTACGATGTTCTGATGCGGAGATATAAGGCTTTGTTTACTCTGTTGCTAGGGTACTGTATTTGGTTGCTAGGGAAAAAAATTGCATCCACTAGTGATTACCCTCCGAGTCACGAGTCAAACGGTCCAACCCCCGTGTCTATACGATGTTCTGATGCGGAGATATAAGGCTTTGTTTACTCTGTTGCTAGGGTACTGTATTTGGTTGCTAGGGAAAAAAATGGCATCCACTAGTGATTACCCTCCGAGTCATGAGTCAAACGGTCCAACCCCCATGTCTCTACGATGTTCTGATGTGGAGATATAAGGCTTTGTTTACTCTGTTGCTAGGGTACTGTATTTGGTTGCTAGGGGCGTGGCTTGGGAGTGGCCAATGATGTGCCCAGTGATTACACTCCGAGTCACAAGTAAAACGGTCCAACCCCCGTGTCTCTACGATGTTCTGATGTGGAGATATAAGGCTTTGTTTACTCTGTTGCTAGGGTACTGTATTTGGTTGCTAGGGGCGTGGCTTGGGAGTGGCCAATTATGTGCCCAGTGATTACACTCCGAGTCACAAGTAAAACGGTCCAACCCCCGTGTCTCTACGATGTTCTGATGCGGAGATATAAGGCTTTGTTTACTCTGTTGCTAGGGTACTGTATTTGGTTGCTAGGGGCGTGGCTTGGGAGTGGCCAATGATGTGCCCAGTGATTACACTCCGAGTCACAAGTAAAACGGTCCAAACCCCGTGTCTCTACGATGTTCTGATGCGGAGATATAAGGCTTTGTTTATTCGGTTGCTAGGGTGCTCAAATTTGGTTGCTAGGGGCGTGGCTTAGTAAGTCTGTAAGGATCCTGAGAGACTGATTGGATGCCTGAGTAAAATGAGCCCACCCCCATGTCTCTATGACACTGTGGTGCAAAGATATCCATCCAGGCATTTTATAATGGCAGTCTATGGTATAGGTTGCTAGGGTGCCCAAAATGGTTGCTATGGTAACCTTACACCCCATTGTGGGGGACGTCCTGACAGAGTCTAGCACCCTCTTCAAATTTAGTAACCCACATGTTTCTATGAAATCCTGGCTCGGACCTATGACCCGTCAAAATTTTTGCAATGGTAAGTCTATGGGATTTTGCCCCATTGACTTTTCATTGGGGCACTTTTGGGCACCTCTTACACCCCAGGGGTACAACTTATACCCCATTGTGATCCATGTTCTTAAAGAGCCTACCACCCTCTTCAAATGTTATAACCCACATGTTTCTACAAAATCCTCGAGCGGAGCTATGACTCGTCAAAGTTGGGCGCAATGTTAAGTCAATGGGATTTTTTGGGTGGTTTTTCGCCCCCCTTTCGGAAATCCTGCACCCGATCGCTTATAAAAGTCATAGCAGTCCTCTCCTCAATAAGCCGGTCGATTTGAGCCCTAATTTATGGGTCTACGACAAAGCGTGCGGGACGAGTTACGCGCCAAAAAAGTGTCCAGAAAAAGAAGAATAATAATAATAATAAGTATGCAAGATAGTAATAGTGATGCTTTGCATAAATGCAAGCACCACTAATAATAATAATAATAATAATAATAAAAAGCCCAGTAAGAACAGTACAGCGCATTTTCAATGCACTGTAATAACACTCAGACTTGCCTGGTGTCCCTTTAATTAGGTCAGTAATGATTATTTAGACTGCAACTTATTTTGATACAAAACAGTATGAATAAGGTTATATTTGTATTGAACATTCATGTCACCTCTTTATTTATGAGGAGTGTAATTGCCTGACATTTAAGTCTGTTCATTTCTGTATTTTGTATAGAAAACTAAAACACTCATCAACATCACAATATTGCATACTGAATTAAAGTTCTGTTTGATACTCTGGAGTTCTGCACCTCTTTTTAACGTAAGAGATTGGCCAGAGGCGATACCCAGTTAAACACAATATAGCTAACATTACATACAAAAATTTTTTTTGGACCAACATTTTGCTTTTTCAATAACTTACAATACCTTTGTCTGGTGATCATGAATGCAATCAGATTAAAGCTTCTGTGCAGTTCTCTTTACTTTTGCAAGTTAACTCGTCAATGGCAGAGAAAGAGTTAAACATGGAAAACGTCAGATTTTCATGATATGTCCCCTTTAATATGACTCTTTAAAAACTCTATTATAGGACAGTTTGATTTTATTGTCCATATCTCTTAGCTTTGAGGCAAGCGCGAGTCAGTAGTGTACTACTAAATTTGACATTGAGCAGATATACAGTAGATTTACATTTTACAGTCTTTCTCTTCTGGAAAAACAGACCAAAAATATTGATGATGTACTACTTTTTAAATTATTGTCTAATAATTAAAAAAAAGATTAGTAAAAATTTACCTCCCTGTGTAATACCACATGCCAGTGATAGCAGTAGCAACTTATGGTTCATGTATATAACATAAAATAGAGCCTCTATTTTATGTCTTATTTGCTATTAAGAATCCTGCCATATTTATCACCCTAAATTTTCGGTTTCAAGCAAAACACATTTTATTAAAAGATTTGATTCTTTGAGGTACTGCTTGTATCTTAAAGACCAAGAGCAAAAAAAACACATAACACAAATGCTGATTTTTGCAACCATTTTTATATCTTCTGTGCACGTTTTATGAGTGTAAATCAATATTCTTTTCAATGTTTTTTCTCGGTGAAAAACATCATCAGTCTAAACAAAGTTACTCTTCTATTTTCCCTTTCATTAGCATAAAGAGAAACAAAGAGTAAGTCCATATTTCATTCAGTTCAGTCACAATCATTCCATGTTTTCTCTCTATATATATTTATATATATTTCAGTTGTAGGAAATCAGTCACTGATTGGAAACAGAAGTCCAGACCATAACAATCAGAACAGAAGTCTTATCCTGCATTTGCTTCTATACGTTTGTTCATTATTTCTTGCACGTTCTGTCCAACGCAATCTTCGCTCCTCCAGCGGCATTCCTGCCTTCATCCGAAGGGACTTTGTAACAGAGTGTAAACGAGGAGGGATGCAATCACAGTCTCATCTCTCCACAGAGAATCTGCAGAAGGAGGGAAGAAAACCTCGAACACACGCCTCTCATAATAGTGTGTGACGAGCACAGGTAGAGGGGCGGGAACATGAGAGTGCCCTTCTGAACACACGTCTGCTGTCGTGTCGGGCATGCGGTTATCTGTCCGTGGTGACTAATGATGCCGATTGTCACGGTGACTGTGTTGGTGGGCTGCTCTGGGCGGAGCTCGGGGAAAGAGAGGGGCTACAGCTACCCGGAGGCGCGCCTGCGGCCCGTGAGCTCGCCCCACCTGCAGAGCTCTCCAAACCCTCAGAGTTCTCCAACATCTCCTGAATGAGAGGAGGCATGGAGCCTGGAATCTCCATCTTTAGGGTGATCACACGCTCCGCTCCTGAGAGACAGGGGAGATGACAAATCAATTATAGTTATGGCAAAGTACCTGTGATTAATACGAAATGTTGACTTTGCTTTTATTTTTGTATTTAACAATTCTAAAATTTTGTCTTGCACAAAACCCATCCAGAACATCAACTCAAAATCTAGCCATAAAATTAAAAGTTGAATTTTAAAGAAGACAGAAGAATATTAAAATATTCACATTACAATTAAGCACCCTCCCATGCAGTCTGAAATTCTCATTCTGTTTATTGCATTAACATTAACCGGCAATTAAAGGAATATTCCACTTTCATGAAATAATATCCAGAAATTTTACTCACTCCCATGTCATCCAAGATGTTTATGTCTTTCTTTGTTCAGTCGAGAAGAAATGTATTATTTTGAGGAAAACATTCCAGCATTTTTCTCAATTTAATAGACTTTATTGGACCTCAACAGTTTACAGTTTCAAATGCAGTTTAAAATTGCAGTTTCAATGCCGCTTCAAAGGGCTCTAAACCATCCCAATCGAGTCATAAGGGTCTTATCTAGTGAAAATATTGTTATTTTCTCCCAAAAGGAGGAAAAGAAAAATGTACTTTTAAATCACAACTTCAGGGTGACCTTAAGTACTACATAATCACGTCAAAAGGTGACGCATGACGTATGCGAAACTACTGCTCAAGTGTTTACAAGTGGGGAGAAAGAGGACCGTTCTGATGTTGTTGTATGTGTAATAATACTAATTAATGTTTTTATGTCAGTTTATTGTTTAAAATGGTCCGCAAGTTTGCGTTTCACATATGTAACGCTTGCTTTTCAACGTGATTAGGGAATACTTAAGGTCTGTTGGTGCATCACACAGCTAGTGCAACACGAGAAGTTGTGGTTTACAGGGTACATACTTTTTATTTTTCTTGTTAAAAATGATGATCGTTTCGCTAAATAAGACCCTTATGCCTCCGTTGGGATTGTTAAGGGTCCTTTGAAGCTGCGTTAAAAAATGAAATTTAAACTGCATTGAAACCAGTGAGCACCAGTGAGGTCCAATAAAGTCAATTAAAATGAGAAAAATCCTGGAATATTTTCCTCAAAAAACTTTATTTTTTCTAGACTAAACAAAGAAAGACATAAAAATCTTGGATGACATGGTGGTGAATAAATTATCTTTTTTTATGAAAGTGGAGTAATCCTTTAATTCCTGCGTTAACTATTGAAAAGGTATCGGAAGGGCTTTATTACTCACAACAACATCACTGTCTAACTTACCCTTAGCACTGATGCTTCTCAAATCTGTGATCTTCATCAGCATCTTAGGGAACATGTGAGGTTTGTGTGGCCTCCTGTTCCTCACGTAGTTCTTCAGTGCTTCTAGCAAAGGTTCCTGCAGTACATCCACCTTATCTGCCTGCTCCAGGTCCTGACGATCTGTACACAATCACAAATATCACTTTAAATTCTGCTTAGATCTACTCCTATGATGTCTGGCATGCTGATTGTAATGGGTGAGTGTATACACATTAATATGACCGAACGTTAACAAACATGATGAAAAATGTATGCTTTTAAAAAGGAAAAAAATTTGAAATTATATTTGACACAAAAGAAAATAATGTATTTTTTTTACATTGTTTCATGACAGCTAAGCACACTTTCAGCTCAAACCTTTTTGCTATTCCATCATGCAAGTATATTAGTTAAATATGAGGAGCGGCCAAACGTGAAAAAAATGAGATATTAACTTAAATGCTTTCTGCAAAAATTATATGCTCATCAAATACTTTCTTGCGTCAAATCCGCTTAACCCCTGACTCGGGTAATTTCACAAGACTTTTTTAAGATGTCAAATAAATCTTCGGTGTTCCCAGAGTACATATGTGAAGTTTTAGCTCAGAATACCATATAGATAATTTATTATAAAATGTTACAATTGCCACTTTGTAGGTGTAAGCAAAAATGTGCCGTTTTGGGTGTGTCCTTTAAAATGCAAATGATCTGATCTCTGCACTAAAAAGCAGGGCCGTGGTTGGATAGTGCAGATTAAGGGGTGGTATTATCCCCTTCTGACATCACAAGGGGGCCAAATTTCAATGAGCTATTTTTTCACATGCTTGGAGAAAATGGTTTACCAAAACTAAGTTACTTTGTTGATCTTTTTTTACATTTTCTCGGTTGATACAAGCTATTACAGCCCTTAAACATGAAAAAAGACAGCTTTTCAAGAAATGTCCCCTTTAAGAGTCTGATAAAAATGTTCATTTACAAAAAAAAAAAAAAAACATGTTTGACGCTCTTGTCAGAGGGTTTTGTATCTGAGCTTCAAATGCTTTATTTTCTTTAGTACTTAATCTTTCTTTGGTATAATAAGTATATTTTTCTATTTAGATTTTGAAGAAAATGAGATGTGGACATGGTTGAAAGACATTTAATCTTTCATCAACCTCATTTCTTTCACACATCAGGAATGCAATACCACAACCAGACCACAGGGTGACACTAGAAATCCATGAAACAGATGCCATCCAGAGTCTATGCCTCTGTCTAGTAGTTTTTAATGACCGTGTTTATGTTTGTGTACCTCCACACAGCAGGCAGATAGCACTGAGCAATCCAGTCTCAGCGTCGTCCATCTCCAGAGGCAGTAGCTGATTGGCGAAGGCGAACACCAGGTCCGTTAACGGTCCGAATCCGGCGTTGTGCATCTGCGTCCGGTTGAGCGTTAAACCGTCAGAGAAAGTCATGGTGTCCTGCTCGGGTGTGTAGCGAGTGCAGATCCGCAGAATCTAGACCAACAACCACAGACATGTTTGACTTGACCTAATGTACTCATTTTACAGCATGGTGCACAACAACAGCCTATTGAGCGAATTAAGTGGGTACTTGCGGGTCATAAAACGACAAATGGGACATGCTACGATCTCATAGACCTCACAGACACTTCATGTAAGCACCCCATTTAGGACAAAGCCATTCGGGATGCAGGTTCTCACCAGTATGTCAAGGCAGGCAGCCTTCAGCAGCGTGATCTGATCTGCAATGGTGAGGGTGGTGAATCCAGGCAGCTGCTTGGCAAACTCCACCGTCTTAATGATGCACTTGGTGGAGAGCTCGCTAAACTTATCCCACAAATCCACATCCAGAGCCACACGCCGCTCCGAGCTGTTACTCTATACAGGGACAGACGGAGAGAATACTGTGAATGTTTCATAGATGCATCAATAATGACACACAAATGCTGGACATCAGCTTCTGTGGAGACTGTTTTGGAAACATGAGTAAATTCGGTGCAGGGGGTTCTGGGATAGCTAAGCGTTGTACAACAACATCAAGGGTTTGAGTACACAGACTAAGCATAAAAGGTACTGTGAATGCACTGAAAGTGCCTAAATCTCCATTTTAGCCGTGTGATACATACTTTAATAGTGGTCATTTAATTTCCTAAAAATGCATGTTTGAAACTATCCCAGTATACACAACGGTGCTTAATTTCAACCTAATCTCCAGAAAAATCATCATGAGTTTCGCAGCGCTACAGTATAAATAACCCACACACACACTCACCGTGGTGTATTTGCCGAGTTGGCAAAGCGATGGGAAGGTCTCTTGGTGGGCTTTCCTAACCCTTTCAATCATCTGCTCTGTGTCCGGGCTCAGCGTGTAGCTCTCTGTACATTCCTGCTTTTTTTCCTCCTTCTTCTTCTTGTTCCTGTCATTTCTCACTGCTAGAGAGAGAAAAACAGAGACCATACATGCTGATTCTACATATTTCAATGTGTTTAAAATCATTTTGCATTGAATACATATACTGAATTAAAAATGTGCTGTGTAAAATTTTTAAAGTATAGCTCACCCTCAAGTTGTTCCAAATTTCTTTGTTCTGCTGAACACAAATGAAGATATTTTGAAAACTGTTTATAACGGATCCAGGGCACCACTGACTTCCAAAGCATCATTTTTTTCTCACTATGAAAGTCAACAGTGCCCCAGATCTGAGTAAAAGATGACAGAATTTTAATTTCTGGGTGAACTATACCTTTAACGCTAATTATTATTTTACTTTAGCAGTCTTTTAAATAAACATATTTTTAGTAACATGAATATCATAGCACCTATAAATAGATTTATGCACAGTTATCCAGCACAGACAGCAAATATAAAGCATATTTGGACAGGTGTTGAAGTAAAAAAAAATGAAAGAAATATGTAATAGTGTTAATGTTTTTTCAAAATGCAAAAAATTCATATGTGCACTGAAAAGAAGTAAATTATAAAAATGTGACATATAGGAGGAGAAACACACAAAGAGACAAAACTCTGTAATGTGAGAGAGAGCGAGTGAGAGAAATAGAGAGAGAGAGAAAGAGAGAGAGAGAGAGTGAGAGGGATAAATGTGTTAGACCCAATAGAGCACATCTTTGAAGAAAAGCCAAGAGGGGAAAAAAGGCGAGAAACAAAGGTGTTAAAGAGAAAAAGGAAAGACAGGATGGAAAAAATGCCATCACATCCTTTCCATCAGCAACATCTCAAAACTCTCTCTCACTCTGCAGGGGTTGTGTTTGTATTGTGATGAATAGTGCTGGAGGATATAATCATACATAATGCTGATGGATCACCACAGGTTTCATTAGACCCATAGCTAATCTAATCACATTATATCACACACAAACACACACACACACACACACACACACACACACACACACACACACACACACACACACACACACACACACACACACACACACACACACACACACACACACACACACACACAGTCATGGCATTATTTCCTCTCACATCCCTGGCAGCGTTCGGACCCTCTCTGTGTTCTGCTCTCGGGCCTCTGGAGATGTGGAATTAATTCCTAAATAAAAGTGGCCCATCTTAACGTGCATGCATTAGCCTCAATGATAGATCGCCACAGCGATCATAAGCCGCAAAACACAATTTAATGAAGTCATTAAAGAACTATTAGCCTGACTGTACCATTACTCTTTCACAAGCTGTACTACAGAGAGAGAGAGAGAGAGAGAGAGAGAGAGAGAGAGAGAGAGAGAGAGAGAGAGAGAGAGAGAGAGAGAGACCAGGAAACAAATGTCTTTCTCCAGGTACATGAGGGTTGTTTTGTGTGAATGTGTCAGGAAAAGTGACACTGGATTCAGCAATCAGTATTAGAACAGTGCTGATGTAATCGTAATGTCTGTATGTTGAATTCTGATTGGTCAGGAATAGGTGTGCCTCATACATCTTGAAAAGTGAAGCCGTTGGCTCTTTGATCGCAGCCTAGTGGCTGGCTGCAGTACAAGTCATAAACCCCACCCTCTCCATGCACACGAATGGGACTCGACTCTTAAAAAACATAATTTACACTTCCAATAAAATTTTCTGAAAAATAGTTTTGGTCCTTTAAGGTAGTTGTTATCACGCTGATATATGTTGTAGCTAGCAATTTGATGCTATATAAACAGGGCGTGTCGCTATGATTGGCGTGGTTGAATTGGAAATGCAAGCTTTTCTGGCTCCACAGACGATTCCTTCTACCATGCCCATGGCTCCAAACTGACGTTTTTATGTAACATGGCAGCGCCCATAGTCGGGCATTTTTGGCTTCAATTCATTACAATGGAAGGAAGCAATGTCTTGTCGTCCATCTTTTTTTACAGTCTATGGTCAGGAACATATAGTATTTAAACATAAAGGGCCCTATTTTAACGATCTGAAACGCAAGTGCGAAGCGCAAGGCGCAAGTGAGTTTGTGGGCGGATCTTGGGCGCTGTTGCTATTTTCCCGGCGTGAGAAATAACTCTTGCGCCGGGCGCAAATCAATAAGGGGTTGGTCTGAAGTAGGTTCATTATTCATAGGTGTGGTTTGGGCGTAACGTCAAATAAACCAATCAGAAATCTATCCAACATTCCCTTTAAACGCAAGGGCGGAAGTTCCATGGCGGGTTGCTATTATTAAGACGGATTTACCAGGCGCACGCCAGGAGCGGTTCACAGCCGAGGAGACCGACGTCCTTGTACGGGGGAATCCCAAGCTTGCCAGCATAAATCGGGCACGCCGTGTAACGGGAGGTGGATCTGCCTCAGGACCTGACGCCAGCAGAGGACATCGCTGCGTCCACCCTCACCGCTGAAAGGGTTTGGGGGCTTTGAAATTGGACCCAAGAAACGCAAGGTCCAACCCCAAAGTAGACTAACAAATCAAGTTCATATACATTAAGGTTTCTTATGAAAACTTTAAATTTAAAAAAAAAATTTAATTATTATTTACATAAAATAAACGTTATACAGCCACACCACAAACTTATGAAAATATTTTAATCGTTATTTGCATGAGAATTTTTTAACGCAGCCACACAATAAATAAAAACTATCACCACAATGCTCACCACTATGATTCCCCTTATCTCATGTATTAATATTTTTTAGTGTAACAATTTATGATTTGCAAAAATAATTGTTGCATCTGTGTAGATTAGATAAGGAAAGTGTATGCGCGTTGTGCAAGCTATACATTATGGTCAAGCATGCGCCCTTAAAATAGCATAATGAACAACGCGCAACGCGCCACTGACTTTAAACTTTTTTTTCTGGTCAGTGGCGCAATTGTTTTTTGAAACTGCAAAATAGCATCAGGGATGGTTTGCGCCGAAACACGCCTCTTTTGTTGCGCTGAACCGCCCAGGGAGCGCAAGTTCATTCCCTAGTTTGCCGACGTGCGTCTGTGGAGGGAAAAACCCGCTGTGCGCCGTTGCAAAATACGAATGATACATGTGTCACTGACAAAGTCAATTGCGCTGGGTGCAAGATAGGGCCCAAAGCATCACTATGCCCTACTCGTGCCATGTGGTTCATTACATTTATGCATTTAGCAGATGCTTTTGTCCAAATGGACTTGCGTATATTTTTTATCGTTTTATTTGTGCCATAGTAATCGAACCTACGACCTTTGTATTGCTGGTGCAAAGCTCTACCAAATAAGCTAGACATTAACAGTTAAGGGCAGAACATATAGGGGCTGTTTCCAGGACAGGACTTATCCTAATCTCAGACTTAAAACACATTTAAATAAATCGTATACATCTTAAAGTGGACATTTCACAAGACCTTTTAAGGTGTAAAATTAATCTCTGGTGTCCCCAGTGTAGCCTACGTATGTGAAGTTCTAGCTCAAAATACCATATAGATCATTTATTATAGCATGTTAAAATTACCACTTTGTACTGTACGTGTACTAAATGGCAGTGGTTGGATAATGCAGTTTAAGGGGCGTTATTATCCCCTTCTGACATCACAAGGGGAGCAAAATTTCAATGACCTATTTTTTCACATGCTTGCAGAGAATGGTTTACCAAAACTAAGTAACTGGGTTGTTCTTTTTCACTTTTTCTAGGTTGATAGAAGCACTGGGGACCCAATTATAGCACTAAAACATGACAAAGTCAGATTTTCATGAAATGTCCCCTTTAAAATATATATGCATCAAGATGCACACCAGTATTTTTTGTGTAAGATATGTTTGTAAAAACTACTAAAATGTCCTAATATAACTAAGGTCTAATCCTGGATTGATCTTAAACCTGTCTAAGGAAACTGCCCCATAAAGTATAGTGATGATTTGTAACTAAGGGGAGTGCAGGCACACTGTGATCTGGGAAAGATGAGTCATTAGAGGGTCCTTATTCTTATACATGTGGATTGAATTGTACTTGATGCTCCAGTATTACAGGACCAGGACAATTCAAATGAATACACCCAGTTTTTACCGTATGCAGTGCCGGCAACAGAGTTTGCAGATGAGCAAAATGCACAGAAATGTTCTTGGGGTTTCCAGAACAACTGAAGGTTCAGGGAAGAACCAACCTATACTTGCTAACAGGGCCATTCGTCAAAGGAACTCATCAGTTTGGAATGAGCCGATAAGCAGCGTCTCTCTCCTGCAGTGCTCTTCAAGGGCTTATAAACCACTATTTGACATTCACCCGGTGTGTTGATTCAATAAGACCTGCAAGAAGTGTCATGACAATTCAGCATCTTGAAGACTGAGACCTAATCTTACCTAAACTATTATTCTATTGTTGCAGTGAAAGCGCTGATATTTTCTTTAGGAAGTCTCTGGTTAAGTTATGTAAGTGATGCACTGATTTGTATTGTCAAAGCGATGCATCAGTGCATTTTTAAACCCATAATTCCACACACGTGTCTGTCTCTCTGTGTGTGTGGCTCTTGGCAAGGATAATTTGAGAGGAGAAAATTAAAGGGCTGGCAGATCGTCCATCACAAAGATGAAATTCAATGAAATGATAAAAATGTCAATGTTTCCGCTCCCCCCTCGCTCCCTGCCGCTCTTT
This sequence comes from Paramisgurnus dabryanus, assembly GCF_030506205.2. NCBI lineage: Eukaryota > Metazoa > Chordata > Actinopteri > Cypriniformes > Cobitidae > Paramisgurnus > Paramisgurnus dabryanus. The sequence goes on along the minus strand of NC_133337.1, from coordinate 64,474,898 downwards.
TTTCACCATCTCTCCTCCTTCTCAGCAGCAGGCAGATGAGTTGTGAGTCTAATGCATTTGTGATGATAAAAACCATATGTGTTTTGCTGAAAATGTATGCACGCTTTTCATTACAGATGTTTCGAGTGTTGGCATGCATGCGGTTAGTGAAGGGTGAACGTGAAGCTGTGCATAATTTCGTGATGCTTTGTATGTGCTAAGAGCTGTGAATTCATATGAACTTGCATTAATGAAACATACGGATGTCTATGTGAAGTTGCTGTGCTTCTGCTATTGTGAGCGATCACATGGGGGACACAAATCCGCTGACGTTTTGGCATTTTCTGTGCTGTTTGCTAAAAAATAAGTAATCAGACGCATAAGAGAGAGACATGTGTAAATTGTCATTATATTTAAAGTATCTTCAAGTAAGTAAGTAAGTAAGTCCCTATCCCTGACCCTAAACCGGGGGGGGGGGGGGGAATTCCTGGTCCTGTCGGGCCACTGTACTGCCAAGTTTAGCTCAAACGCACCTGAATGTCATTTCGACATAATCCTGCAGCCTTTGATTGCTTTTTTCTTGTGCGTTTCATTAGAGTTGGAGCTAAATTTGCAGGACAGTGGCCCGACAGGACCAGGAATGCCCATCCCTGCCCTAAACCATCACCTAAACCTAGTTTCCCAAAAGCATGGGTAACTTAGTCTAACTAGTAAATCATTATCATCATAGGTTGAACGAACATTGGAAAACTGCATTACAAACTTGTCATCAGAATAGTATGCACACATTGTACGGGCGTCGCTGGATTTTTTTAACTTGATGCCCATGCATCCGCATACACGTGAAAAACAAACTATACTCCGGGCTTTACACAGATCACATTTTTAAGTAAAATAAGCAACCAGTACATTTTATATACATCATTGCAAATATATACAAATCCAAATTGATGTTTTTTAATTTGTCAGGAGAATTGAAGCGCTGCTTTTAAAGTATGCATGTGGCGACCATATGCACATTGTATGTTAAGTGTGCCTCAAAGTGACGCAAGAAGAAACTGGGATGAAACATCAGGAAATAAAAAACAAAAACAGAAGAAAAAGTCATTATAGACGTGATCCGAACTTTACAAACAATACAATGAACAAATGCCTCGTAGAAAATAACAAATGTTTTTGTTTTCTAGGTAATCTATGTGTTGTTTTTTTACTTGTTATATATATATATAAACTACGTTTAAAGAACTTTGTTGTTATTTATTCGAAGCAGAGTTTACCGGAAGTTACATGCGGACCACGACAGCAGCTTGTTTATGTTGTTACTGCTGAAACCGTCTATATGCCATGTTCGTTATTTACCGCAATAACATAACATTAATTTGATCTTAAACTGATTAATTTGTAGATGTTATTACTCCATCATGTACACTACACAGGGTTTCCCGCAGAAAATGTGTTAGTTAAGGTGGTAGGGTTGTGCCAGTGGGCGGGCCAGGGGCGTCGCAATCAAAGGGGTGGGGCGTACGCGTCATGATGATATATATTTTTATTTAAAACACCCAAATTAAACTCAATTTTGAAGAAACTATGACAGAAAATGAACACATACTAAATTATTAATGAATTAAATGTTTTATCAACAGGCTAGTTATCCTCCAGACAGTGACGGACCATGTCTTTCTCTCATTTCGGCCATTTGGCGTGTGCCCGCTCGCGGTGTGAAGCGCGTCCACGCTATTCTCCGAGATGCACTTGACAGCCTTTTGTGCAGCGAAATTCTTTTTTTTTTGACGACCTAGTTAAGGTGGTAGGGTATCCCAGCTTAGGTGGGCCGCCCGAACTGAAAAGTGCTGCGGGAAACCCTGCTACATAACTTCTTTAACTATGCTGTTAAAGCAACATGTTTCAAACAATGGATGTGCAACAAAGTTGCTATGTTTTCAGGAAACTAGCTAGTTCTCCAACGCTGCGTCGTACGATCTGCGTCGTTTCCATTGCACTGGAAACATATGTACGTATGTGCAATATCAAATGCTTTTGTCTTTCATAAGACACCTAATGCAAAGTGTGACCCATTATGGTAACATCCACAAATGGGAAGTGAAAATGCTTAATTGTCCTAAAAATAATGTTACAATGGAAAATAGGTTTTGATTTCTTTTGGTCATGGGGTAAAGCATGAGCCAGCTGTGTTTACATGAGATGTATACACATTTGAGTGCCGAGTATCGGTGTTAGTAAGGATTTCTTAGTATTGTCAATGCATCAGTTTGGAGGTCTGAAAAACAAACACCCATAGCTCCACATTTGCTCAAAACCTGCATGTGTGTGTGTTTATCTCTCACCTTCCCCAATTAACTTCTCAAATCTGACAGAAGCTAGCTGTGTGCTCACATAGCCAGAGGGAAGCACTCACATGTGTGAATATGTGTGCATTATGTCTCTGCTCGATATTCTGGCAGGAGTTTTTTTGAACCATGGATGCAATCTTATTAATGCCTGACTCACATTCTTTAGACATTCCTACTTCGAGGCACTTTTGCAGCCGGCAGTACTGGCATCGGTTGCGCGTCACTTTGTTAATGATGCAGTTCTTCTCCCTGTGGCATGTGTACACCATATTCTTCTGGATACTTCTTCTGAAGAAACCCTGAAGACAGACAAACATGCAATGAGCAGTGCGACTTTCAACGCCAGTCGTGTGTCAGGTAATGCTAAAAGCATCAAGTAAACATTTTTACATTTTCTAAAACATTTGTAAATATGTGGATATGTAAATATGTGGATGCTAGGGTGCTCTGGGATGTTATTTACAGGACTACTCGACTTTTATGAAAAGAAATCCATTTGGTGGCAGTCTGGAGCCCTGAGTTTCAATGCAGCTTCAAAAGGCTCTAAACAATCCCAAACTAGGCATAAGGGTCTTATCTAGCAAAACGATTGTCATTTTTGGCGCAAAAAAAATTCACTTTTAAACCACAACTTCTCGTCTTGCACTAGCCGTGTAATGTGCTAGCGCGACCTTATGTATTGCATAAGTACATCGAAAGGTCACGCATGACGTAAGCGGAACACCAGCTTCAGTGTTTACAGGTGTGGAGAAAGAGGAACGTTCTGAAGTTGTTGTATGTGAAATGATACTAATTAATGTTTTTGTGTCAGTTTATTGTTTAAAATGATCCGCAAATGTGACCTTTCGACATGCTTACGCAAGGTCGCGCTGGAGCGTCACACGGCTAGTGCAAGACAGGAAGTTGTGGTTTAAAAGTACTTCACTTTTATTTTTCTTGTCGAAAATTACATGAAATCGTTTTGCTAGATAAGACCCTTATGCCTCGTTTGGCATCGTTTAGAGCCCTTTGCAGCTGCATTGAAACTGCAATTTTAAACTGCATTGAAACTGTTGGGTCCAATAAAGTCTATTAAATTGAGAAAAATACTGAAACGTTTCCCTCAAAAAACGTAATTTCTTCTTTACTACACAAAAAAAAGACATAAACAACTTGGATGACATGGGGGGAGTAAATTCTCGAGATTTTATTTTGATGAAAGTTGAATATTCCTTTAAAAAATTTTAGGGCAGTCCATTGGTCAAAGTGACATTCACACATGCAATGATGTTGTCGCAGAAAACTACTGGTGGCTTTCACCAGGCAATAACTTTCTAAAGTCGGGTCACAAAAAAAATTGTTGTCTGTCATAAGAGCATTTTGTCATGTCTACAAAATGTCCTAAATGGTAAAAAAAACCTTTTATAAACCTATCAATAATTCTGATCAAGGATGATATTAAAAAGTTGGAGTTGGGGAGGAGGAGGGATGCCAGAACACTTAATGCCAAAGTAGCATTTTCTGGACATGTTTCTAAAGATTCATCCATATATGTGTGTATGTATGTCTCACCTTGCAGCCTTCACAGGCACTGACGCCATAGTGGTACCCTGAAGACTTGTCCTGACACACAAAACAGGGCTTATAAACACGAGGAGGAGGAGGTGGAGAGGGCGGACTGGGGACGATCTCTTCCGAACTCGTACTCTGCGTCTCAATAGCTGTGTGAAGGAGAAAAAAAACAAAGAAAGTTTAACCATTTATATGGAAACTAGAGCTGCACAATATATCGTTTCAGCATCGTCATCACAATGTGCACATCTGCAAGAGTCACACTGCAGAGGATTGGTAGGTATTTGCCAGGGTCTGGTTTGGTTGCTTGACAAGTGGTGTGCAAAATGTCCATGCAACTATTCAAGTTGCCATCCCAGAGCTATACAGGAAATGCAAGACAAAAGTTATTTTTTCTCAAAAAGAGCTTTTCAAGTCCATCCAGTATTTCACATACCCCAGCCAATGTCATCCATCCCGTCCTTACAATGTTATACCCTTTTATATTTCAATCTGCATTCAATGCGCACAACTGCAGCGACACAAACAGCTGGTGTGTGATGGAAAACATTACAAGAGAGATCAAAGATGAAGACCCGAATGAGCTCCTCTGGAGAGAGAATGTTTCCATCACAGAGAGAAACGGTATGAAGGAGTTTGTCTTGAGGAAATATGTTTCCAGACGGAGCAGATGATCTGAATGCATTCATGAAACACGTGCAACACATTTGTGCTGCTCATAATTATTTTATCATCACACGTCCAAACAAGAGATCAGCACTGTTAAACACAGTTAAAACCAGTGGCGGCCCAGCGCTGATGTGTGAAGAACAGACGCCGCTCTGATCCTGACTGTTTTACTGCTGCTCCTGCGGTGGGCAAATACAAACATCTTTCACTCTTCAACACTTAAACAAATCCATAATGAATACTCAGCAGCAGCTGATGTCTGATTTCATGTGGTTAACAGCATGTTAATTTTGTAGATACAGATCTTGTTATGCAGTGGGTTGCACTGTTGCCTCACAGCAAGAAGGTCCCCAGTTCAAGCCCCGGCTAGTTCAGGTGGCCTTTCTGTGTGAAGTTTGCATGTTCTCTAGGTTTACTCCGGATACTCCAGTTTCCTCCCACAGGCCATAAACATGCAAGTCAGGTGTGGATCGACTTTTGCATGGATTAACAAGTTCTCGCCATGATTATAGCCATAAATGCTGGAATTACTTGTTTTTATGGTTCCAAGCTGTAACCAGAATAATTCAGGATGATGAGTTAAGATTCAGAATGGCCCATGTTACTATTACTAGGGATGTTACTATTGACCGGTTAACCTAAGTGGGAATTTATGATCGATTATTTGTTAACGAGCAATGTGTGTCGACATGCCTACAGACATTTTACCAACTTTCTATTCTTAGGGCTAATCACACCAAACGCTTTTTTTTTAAGGGCAGTGCGACGGGGCTTTTTATATTGCTAAGCAACCACTGAGTCAGCTGTCTTGTCAATCAAATATTGAAGCGTGAGCGCTCTTTTGCTTTTAACTGTCATATTAGCAGAAAGGACACTTGCTCTGACCTTGTTTGATTGTGAGAGGGGCACAAACAAGCAGGAGACAGTGAGTGAGTGGAGTCCGGTTGATCCAAACAACCGTAAACTTCCGTTACCACAACGAAAGGCCCGTCTTTCCCCTCATTTGATTGGACAATGGAATGACGCGAATGACGTCAGGCGCTTTTCCACTCTCAGCGCTCCTTCAAATGCGCCTCCTGGGCTGGCGACAAAAACTGCAAGGCGCTTGGCGCGAATTAACAGCGCACATACGCTCCCTGCCCATAGAGTATCATTCAAAAAGGCACCTGCCATAAACGCGTTTGGTGTGATCAGCCCCTTGATTTGTAAATGGCCTGGAAATTATTGCTGCCCTAATGTTCTGGTAAAGTAATCATTTGTATGAGAAATCATTTGTACTGCATATGCTACCCTATCTCACGGCAAGCCTTGTGCACGAATGTCTTTTTCATGTCACTCAGCATGAATTTCTATAAATGAAGAGTTTCGTTGCAAAACCAGATAACGTTTTTTGGTTGTGCATTCCAATAAATATCAATTCAACTGCAGTTGGTTTGTTTTGATTTAAACCTTCATAACTTAAAAAATACAGCTAAGTAGCACCATAAAACAAAATAATAACATGATAACATAATAATAAACATGTTTTGAAAAAAATGTTAAAAACGGAGTTATCTCGTTTTGCAATTAAACTCTTCAAATAGTTTTTGTGTCCGTGGCACGACTTTCCTCTGTGTCATTTTATGTATTGTTTTCTCATTGTTTTTTCCTATTTTTAAATTATCGTCGCTTGGGGTTAGATTTGGAATTTGGGTCAGGGTGTAATTTTATGTATTGGTTTTTTTTCCGATTTTAAAACTATTTTCACTTGGGGTTGGGTTTAGGATTCTTACCCCAACCCCAAGCAACAACGGTAAAAAAAAAATAGGAAAAAACTATGAGAAAACAATACACAAAATGACACAGAAAAGAAACTCACGACACAAAAAAGTATTTATAGAAATTTGTGCTCAAAAAAAGAAAAAGCGGAAAATCGTGTCCTCCTGAACACGAAAAAAATAATCAAATATTTTATTACTATAACACAACTTGCCGTAAGACTGGGTTGGCATATGTTTCCATACTTTAGTGTGGTTTGGAAGCTGCACAGAGAGAATCTTACAAAAGCGTATAAAAAAAATAATGAAACCACACTAATCATAATCACGGTTATTTTGATGAAAATCATAATCAAGATTACTCAGTGGCTTTGAAAACATGCATTTATTTAAGCTTTTTATTTAGTAGTGTTGCAATTGGCCTAAACATGTCAAGCAGTGGTGCCTTCGAAGTGCCTTACAAACACATCAGTCCCGCAGCACGCAATCTATATTTGAATCACACAATGATTGTTTTTCCTCAATAATATTATATTAAAATAGAAAATCTAAGACGAATAATTGCACAACCCTATTCACTACTATAATTTGCTACACAATACAGAATTTTGTCATGGTGACATAAACAGCATCTGAATGTGCCTGCCCTGAAAATCAAATCTGGAGAAAGATTGTCATGCAAGCTTGAATATAATCCCATGCTGAAGAACATATGAAGGTCATAACAGACAGGCAGACAAATACTGCTAGTGATATTATTGAGTTCCCTTTCAGTCGGTCACTACGACGTCACGTCGTGACCGACGAATTGGGAACTCGCTTAGAGAGACCAATCTGCTTCGTTTACTACAAAAACGCCAATGAACTTGGCATTGAGATATTTGCATAATGCTGGCGCCGCCCCGCCAGGTGCCTTTATAAGCAGCAGGTGCAAATAGGGAAATTAGCTTTTTCGCTTCGAAAGCCGGCTTTATCTGCTACTGAGAAGCTACTCTCTGCTCTTCTGGGAACGGTTGCTGAAGTTGATTGACAAGCAGTACTAACACAGCGGACGCTCGCAGTATTCCACGGCTCTGCATCTTTTTTGTTTTGAGTTTAGTGTGTGCGTTGCCTTCCCTGTGCGCATCATCAGCTGAGCACCCAAAGAGTGATTTCCCTAATAGAGTGATACGTGAGAGCTCTGTGTCTTTTTAAAGGCAGCCACTCTCTCGTATATGCGGAGATCAGCGTCCTTTTCAGGATAGCTTTTCGCCCGTGCGATCTTGGATGCGAGAAGTATAAGGGTTCCAGTGACGGTCACGAGCGCTGTCTTCGTGCTCAGGCATCGAGCACTCCGGGGCTGCGTTCGTGGAGAGTTTCTGTTCTCTCTGTGAGAGCATAACCCTCTTGGATTGCGGAGACGACTGTCGTTTCTACGGGAACGCTGTCCGCGCCTTTGCAGTGCTGACGCCGCCATGGTGCGGCTGTCAAGCGCTCGCAGGGCGCCCTTCGCGTCACTACGCTGAGTAGGATGGAGGATGCGTCCTCCGCCTACCGGCCTTCTCATCCTCAGCCGGTTGAGGCTCCGGTGGAGACTGCAGAGTCGTGTTCTACGATGTCTGCCGAATCCATTGGACCTCCTTCTGGTCCCGTCACTTCTGCAGCATCAGAGGGGTGTCCATTTTTCCTCCGAGGCAGAGTCGTTCCGGAGATGGCGGCCGTGCCCGCGAGCGGCGGAGACGGTAGAGTTGGAAAGGTTAACCCCTTTCCGCCCGAACCGTCCCGCCCACATGATTGGTACTTCGGAGCTGCTCGGGCCTCTCGGTCCTCTCCTCCTGTGCCTTTCTTTCCCGCGGCACGAAGAGCTGACGTGATTTGCGGCCGTCCGGCCGTTCAGCTTCACCCCTCACCTCCCTCACCAACGGAGCCGCTAAGGGCGGGGACCCCTTCAGTGGAGCGGGATGCGTTCCTGGAGGGACCACCCAACCCTTTCCTCCCGTGTTTGTAGACAGTCGTCCGGTTACGGACGCTGCCCATCAGGCATGCCGGAGAGGCGGCTTCGGCCCTGCACGCAATAACGTTGCTGCAGGCTCACCAAGGATTTACGAGGGAGCCCGCGACCTTCAGTCGTGCGATGTCCACCACAGTGGTTCAAGATCGCCACCTTTGGCTGTGTCTGGCTGACATGACGGACGCAGACGAGAACAACTTGAATGCTCCTGTCTCACAGACCGGCCTCTTCGGCGAGCCAGGGGAGTCGGACAGCTCCGCTGCGCAGACTGAGGCGATCTCCTAGGTCATGCCCCGGCGGAAGAGAGCTGCCCTTGGTCCACCACGCCGGCTCCTCAGTCTGCCTCTCGCCGTCGGCGTCCTGTGGCGACCACCTCCGTTCCCCTCCTCGGACCCCATCTCGGCAGCGCAGGGGAACCGGTCATCAGCAGCTCGCCCCGCCCGCTTAGCCGCTTCCCGTGAAATTCGGGAGTTTAAGTGGCCAGTGAAGGGCGACCCGGATTGGCAGAGGATCACTCTTCAGGAGATGGAGCTCCTTCCCCCGATAGAGGGTCGGGTGGAAAATCCTTGGTTTGCATATGTTCCACCGGCTGTTCGGCCGGTACCCACTTAACCACACATAAGAGTGCATTCCTCTTCCCTCTCTAGGTCTCCGGAGGATCGAGAGAGCCGTGAGCGGGTACACACCAGCTCCCCTACCTCTCCTCTATCGCCAACGGGTGACCTGAGGAGTCCGAGCTCTCCGCTGAGGAGACCGGACCACCAGCACCCTCATCGGAGTCTGCGCCCTCCGTAGAGGAGACCAGACGACCGTTACCCTCAGCGGGCTCAGGTCAGTGTCACACACACATACTGTAGATGTTTATGCTGTCACAGCAGATGCACCGGCAGTCCCACCTGTCTCGCTTCGCTGCCCCCCCGCGGGTACTTCGGTAGTGTCGTTATTTCTCCTCGTACGGTGCCTGGGTGCTTGGCTTCAGTTCCCAGCCCGTTTCGTTGGGTTTTACGCACGATCCGCCTCGGTTACGAATCCGGCACACCCCAAAATTCGGGCTTTCGTTTCACTGTGGTGAAAGCGTCCGATGCACATGTACTGCGTGCAAAAGTCGATATCCTGTTGGCGAAGGATGTTCGAGCCGGTCCCTCTTACCGAGATGATGATGATGGGGTTTTTCCAGCCTTTATCTCATAGTACCCAAAATACGCGGCGGGTTACGATCGATTTGATTTACGCACCGGCTCTACGAAGGTGTTCTTTTTGGATGATAACGCCGAGGCTCGTATTTCAATATTCAGATCGGTTTGCAGCCTTAGACCTGTAAGAAGTGTACTTTATGTGTCCATCTCCCCTCGCTTTAGACCGTTTTTTCGCTCTGCGTCGTGGGGTGGGCATATTAATACTAAGTGCACCATTCGAGCTGTCTCTCTCTCTCCGTGTCTCCATAGTCACGGCATTAAAATGTCAGAGAGAGAGCGTTGTTCGCATTCTGCTTTTAGCTACGTCGACTTATAATAGCCCGTTCTTGGCAGACGTGCGCGAACACAGAGTTAATGCTTCGGCATCTCGCTCGTTTAAGTCTTCAGGTCGGCTGGGAAAGAGCAACTTTGCCCTGTGCAGAGGATCCTTTTTCTCAGTATGGAAATAAGACTCGATCGACTAATTGGCGTGTTTTACAAGAGCGCGCAACCAGTCAGTTCTGACTTGCCTCGCTTTAATTCGAGGGAAGTACGCGGTCCCTCTGAAACAATTTCAGAAGCTCCTGGACATATGACAGCATGCTGCGGCTGTGACGCCGCCCTAGCTGCTTCATATGAGACCGCTTCAGCGTTGGCTTACGATCGAGTCTCGAGGAGAGCGTGGCACACCGACATACACCGTGTAAACATTGCACCTGCGTGTCATTTCAATTTTTCCCCGTGGTAGACCCGGCATTTCCGATAGAAGATATGCCCCTGAGGGGTCTCCTGGCATTCTGTATATTGCAATGCCCTCAGCACGGGATGATCAGCCACGTATGACGGGCTTGCAGTCTCAGGGGTGTGCATAGCACCCCAACTGCCGCGAGCGGTGCGCTGTATATCTGGGACTTGTACGCTCCGCTATGGAGATGCGAGGGAAGGATGTATTAGCCGACACCAATAATATTGCGACTGTTGCGTTATTTACCGTTAAGGCGGTTTTGCGCTCTCGTCACCTGTCGCATCTCGCTCGTCATCTCCTCCTTTGGAGTCAGAAGCATCTGAGGTCCCTTCGTGCCATTTACATCCCGGGTACGCTCAATACAGCGGCAGACGCGCTTCCCGAGCTGCGCCCCCGGCGAATGGCGACTCCACCCCCAGACGGTCCAGCTAATTTGGAAGAAGTTCGGTTGTGCGTAGATAGATCTGTTTGCGTCGCCGGACGATACCCACTGTCGCCTATTTTATTCACTAACCGAGGGCAGCCTCGGCGTGGATGCGTTGGCACACAGCTGGCCGCGGGGGGTGCGTTAATACGCATTCCTTCCAGTGAGCTTTATTGCGCAGACTCTGTGCAAAGTCAGGCAGGACGAGGAGAGCCTTTTATTAGTCGCCCCGTACTGGACTCCAGGAATTGGGTTTCAGAGTTAATGCTCCTCGCGACAGCCCCTCCTTGACGATTTCCCCTGAGGAAAGACCTTCTTTCTCAAGGAAGGGGCACATTATGGCACCCGCGCCCCGACCTGTGGGATTTCCATGTATGGTCGTTGAGCGCGCGCAAGGTTTAGGTGATTTATCGCAAGCGGTATCTAACACCATCGACGCGGTTCGAGCACCGTCCACAAGACGGGCTTACGCGCTTAAAGAAACCTTTCTCGTCACCCGGTGCTCTTCGCAACGCGAGGACCCCAGAGAATGCCCATTAACATTGTGCTTTTATATCTTTAACATAGGTTAGATGGTAGGCTGTCCCTCCGCCATTAAAGTTGATATCGCCGCTATTTCTGCTCATCACTCTCTTATCAATGGCAGATCAGTTGGCCAGCATGATTTAATTATTACATTTAAGAGGCGCTCGCAGGCTAAACCCCTCGCGCCCTCCCTCTTTCCTCCTGAGACCTGTCCATGGTGCTGAAGCCTTCAGGTCTCCCTTTTGAGCCTTTGCAGTCTACGAGTCTGAGGTTTTTATCAATGAAAACTCTGACCCTGATAGCATTGGCCTCCATGAAGAAGAGTAGGGGATTTACATGCATTCTCTGTTGACGATTCGTGCTTTAGTTTGGTCCTGCTGTCTCACTGAGACCCAGACCAGGCTACGTGCCCAAAGTTCCCACCACTCCCTTCAGAGATAAGGTGGTGAGCTTGCAAGCGCTGCCCCCGGAGGACGCAGACCCAACCATGGCTTTGTTGTGCCCCGTACGCGCACTGCGACTCTACGTGGTTCGCACGCAAAGCCTCAGGACCTCAGACCAGCTCTTTGTTTGTTATGGTGGCCAGCAGAAAGGGAAAGCTGTCACTAAGCAGAGGATGTCTCATTGGATAGTTGATACTATCACCCTGGCTTATAATCTTCAGGGTATTCCTTGCCCCTTTAATTTGAGAGCGCACTCCACACGGAGCGTTGCCTCATCTTGGGCTTTAGCTCGTGGTTCCTCGCTAACAGACATCTGTAGAGCTGCTGGTTGGGCGACACCTAATACGTTCACTAGATTTTACAGTGTTCGTATCGAGCCTGTATCCTCTCGTGTTCTTTCCTCCACCAGGGGGAGCACGGAGAGCAGTCTCGCAGGTCGGCTTGCAGCCTCCAACTGATGCTTCATAACTGTGTCAGTATGGAAGGCCTTCAGAACAAAAATGCGTAATGGTTTGAATTGTTCTTCCTCCGCTGCCCTGGCAGCCTTTGTTGCGGAGCATTGGCTGTCAGCCTTTCACTAGCTGTATCCTCGCGAACCTACGTGTCTGGCTCGGGCTCCACATTGTGTCCCACCGGGTTCCTTTGTGAGTATTTTTCCGTGGGGTTAATCCTACCAGCCCACGTTTCCCTTAGCAGAGCACTGCTTTGCTTACACAGCCACGGCTGTCTTTATTCCTCAACTACGGTTGACTTTCGCCCACCATTAGCCCTTAAGACGGGTGGTGGCTTCCGCAGCGTTCCTATCCCGCTCAGGTAGGGCGCTTCCCAGTCGCTGGCACTTCTGTGGGGTTAAAGGAACATCTAGTGCCCGGCCTTCTGCCCTAAAACCTACCTCCTCCTCCTTAAGTGGAACCGGAGGGCTTTTACGCAGTCACTGGAAGAGGTCAGCCCCTAGTGGCGTTTTGATAGGGATTCCCAATTCGTCGGTCACGACGTGACGTCGTAGTGACCGACTGAAAGGGAACGTCTCGGTTACGGATGTAACCCTCGTTCCCTGAAGGAGGGAACGGAGACGTCACGTCCCGTCGCCACAGGTGCTGCCACCTGCTGTTACGACCGGTCACTTTCTCCCGGCTTTCTCAGCGAAAAGAAGCTAATTTCCCTATTTGCACCTGCTGCTTATAAAGGCACCTGGCGGGGCGGCGCCAGCATTATGCAAATATCTCAATGCCAAGTTCATTGGCGTTTTTGTAGTAAACGAAGCAGATTGGTCTCTCTAAGCGAGTTCCCAATTCGTCGGTCACGACGTGACGTCTCCGTTCCCTCCTTCAGGGAACGAGGGTTACATCCGTAACCGAGACGTTATTAATAACACAGTGTGTGTTATAAAGACAAAGGTGTATCTAAGGTGAATGCATGTTTTCTTCTCTGGAAAACTTGCCGTTGTGTATGCGTGTCAGTTGTAGGGTAGCCGAAGTTGTGTGTGCTTGTTAAATTTAGAAGTTTTATTTACACACCACTGCAGTTTGGCCCCGCCGGGCACATCACACACATAAATACACAGAATGCGTGTGCAACAGCATCCACAGACACACATAAAGACCAGCACACACACTCGATGGAGTGATGGAGTGAAGGGCTGACTCAGCCACCAGAAGAGAAGAAAACCAGAGCGGGAGACATGTGGATATTACAAGCTAGAAAAGCACATGCACCCAGCCTCATAGAGCAAAACATCCAGGACATAAAAAAGACGAAAGTAGTATGTTGGAGCTAATCTTGGCCCCGTACACACTTAAAAGTTTCGAGAGTGAAAAAATGTGGAAGTGAATCCCCTAAGTGTTCGTTCCATGTCTGTATGGAACAAGACTTAAAATGCAATGATTGACACAGAGGTAACCATAGTGACATTTTGCCGTCTCGCATGGTTACCATTCACTGCTTTAACCAAAATATTATTACATTGTTATGCTCTGCAATAAAAAAACTGCCTTGTATGCATTTATGAGGCTGTTTTATAGAGAGCTGTCTTGCAGGGTTGCCATGTCCACGTCTTTTTTGGGCTTACATACCATAGTGACGCTTAACTGTTTTTTGGCCTTGTCTCATCAAGCGATCAAGTTTGTGTGTTAATAAAGTGGGAAGGTGCTGTTCCTGATATTTTGGTCTTTGAGGTAAAGCATTTGGACTTTTTACCATGGCATTTTTCTTGTTCGCTGTATTTTTGCAACACATATAAGTAAACGCTCATACCTGCACTGTGCATAAAGAAAAAATCCTTTTAATAGGAGAGAGACCTGTCATGACCATGATGCACGTTTAAATAATTCATCAGCAACTAGTTGTTCAATCAAGTTCTGTACACACTACACAGAGTTTCTGTTAATTCGGTAGTAAAATGCGGTTGTCACTCCCGTAATTTACAGAACTGTGTGTGTACAGAACAGGATTAACCATTAAAAGGTAAAGTGACAACCAAATTTAGCTGCAGTAAGTTTGTGCGAGGCCCATGTTGTGGCCAACCTGACAGTATAAGGCCTTGTCCATTTACATTATTGTGATAAATGAAAACGACGCTTGAAAACAAAGCTTTTTCGAAAACACTCTCTGAATTACAGATTTTAACGTGCTTTATTGTTTTTTCTGATATCACATCGCGCCACTCGCTTCCGGTGCAGACACTATATTACATTATACTCATGGGTAGTACATGAATGTGCATGGATTAGGGTAGATATAGCCTGAAAAGGGTTGCAAAGCTCAGGAATTTTGAAAATTGTTGGAAACTTTAAGGAAATGATTTGGAAATTTTTAATAATTTATATAAGCTGCATCACATACAAATATAAGCTTCCACGACATCTGACTCAACTTCATTCACGTGCCACAATTCTCATATATTCTAGTGTATTTTCTATGGAAAGTTTACAAAATTCCCATAATTTTGCAACCCTTAGCTTAAATCATAGAAAGACCCTATGGACATACAAACAACATTAGGTAGAGGACGTCAACATGATGTTTACGATTCTTCAATTGCTGTAAATGTAATCACTTACTCTGTCTTTTAAAACAACATATTGTCTGCTGATGTAATCGAGGCTGTGTGCACAGAGAAAAATAATACTGCCAAACTAAAATAACTGCAACTAATATTTGGCTGTTTTGGTTGCCAATGATACCGGGGAGCTGACGTACTTCTGTAGAGTCTGGGCCTTGGAAACTGGGATAGGAAAATGTATTTTAATATTGAATTACACGTCACAGCTATCCAGAAACTTAAAGTCAAATAAATTTTGACAATCCTCATACACCCATAATACACACACAATGCAAACACACAATTTCACACATACACCCACAGCATCAGGCAATAGAGAGACAGACATAAAAAAAAATGAATGAAGTGAGACAGGGAGTTAGACAGAGTCTGTGTGTGTCTCATGTCAACCGAATTACACACAGTACACTTACATAATACACCACATTACTCTCTGTCTCTCCTAGCGTGAGCTTCCAGGGCCTAAAGTTGAGATGATTTTTCAAGCTCTAGTGTCACTAAATTATATTTCAACTTAACCTGACATTGTTTGGACAAACAGATCTGAGCTGATTGAGATGCACAAATGGGCCACATGGTCACTTTCCAAAAAAATGAACCTATCATTGGTTTACTAACCACATATAAAGCTAGAAAAGGTGACTTTTAGAGCCCAAGTAATTCACACATCAGCTTTAAGCATTTATATTTCTTGTCGGGATCAAATCCATGCTCTTTATGCTGTATTATGCTGTAAAGCTCTATTTAGCTTTGCAAAAGTATTCACGCCTCTATTCTAATCAAACAGGGATGGTGGTGAATACTTACGCCCACTTAAGTTAGCATTTTTGTCTTAATTAATGTTTGTGTCAAAGTAAAAAATATTCTGCACTTTTTGGGGCTAGATTTACTTAGCTTGCGGCAGCATAAACCATCATTTTGGCGTTATATAACGACTGTCAGGATTTACTTAAGACGCGCAGTGAATCATTAGTGCTGAAAAGGTGTGATCTAGTTATTTTAGTGACTGACCTTATTGCATATGCATTTCTAGGAGTTTCCCTTTCAGACGCTTTTTTGGAATTGCGCTCGTTCACCATTTTGTAAATCTGGCCCTTAAAGTGGTGTGGATGTTATGTTTATCAAATAATACAAGCTCCAAATGAAGAGTTTGGTTCCAAAACGAGATACCTTTTTTTCTTAAATCTCGTTTTTTTGCATTCCAATTAATATCAATCAAACTGCAGTTGGTTTGTTTAGAAACATACAACTAAGTAGCACAATAAAACACAATAAAAACATGATAATAATAATAAACATGTTTTGCCAAAATCTCGTTTTGGAACCAAACTCTTCATATATATGCATATTTAAATACACTTAATTGACATGGTTATGTGTTGACTACCCATTAAATGATTTAAGCTGCTGCTACAAAATGACACATTGAATATGTCATTTTATCATTTCTATAATGTTCCTATATTTAAATAAACCTGGGACACACACATAAACAGAGGTCCATTGAATATCCACTGACATTAGAACCACAACTGTCTCTCTCTCTGCCACTGTCTCGCTCCCTCTCTGTAGGTTCAAGCGGAGGTTACGTTCCTAATGTTCTGACGACCAACAAACAATGTAACTTAACCTCTGTTTTCTTCGTCGCTTCATCTTCAGGAGATTTAAACTCCTCCTTCCTGACAGACAATTTGTCTTCTTTTCTGTCTGCCGAGCCGTAATCACTTGGTTATTTATCTGAGGGTTCAGGTCTGGGTCTGGGCTTGTTTAGCTCTCATTACGAGCGGTCCGAAGAGCGCTGGGAGAGGACGGGAGGGGTATTAATCAGATTTGGCTTGGTTAAGCCCGGCTTAAGTGTGTTAGCGGGCCAGAGACAGGCCCTATGGGAGAGCAGTCTCACACACATACACTTATCTTGCTATTAGATTATACACTGCCTTATAGTGAGAGAGTGCTTTGTGCTTAAAGACCCAAGGCATTTCTTGTTTACGATGCGATCAAACCTTTAATATCATCCGAGACAAACAGAGACCACCTTTTTGTGCCGGCAAGCGTCATTCTGTCTGCTCTGTACTATTTGGGACAAACAAAAGACAGCTTGAAAATCATTACCAAAGAGTTATTACTTATGTTACTGGATGAAAACATAGTGAATGCACCAGCATGTAAATAAATATTCAGATAGAGTAGGTGGTCTAAATGTAATAATCTCCATGAGGCATTTTCAAGTATTTTAATGTAAAATATGTAGGTACAGTATGTAAATACTTACTTTAATATACAGTTAATGCAGGTTTTCCAGGTGCATGTATTTAAAAATCGTTTCATTCTTTATTGAGCGAATAACAGTGAAGAAAAGTGTAAATTATTTTAAATCAGTGTTTTACTGTTTAGGTTCCAACAGCGCACCTTTATTGCACATCTGTAGCTTTAATGAAATGTCTAAAATAGTAAATTTATATCTAAAGGGGCCTATTTGATCTTATTGTGTTGACTGTGATCCTATCTGTGAAATCCAATTTAAAGTCTCATAATCTTATGATAAGATTTGATTTCAATCATCATTTTCACATTGAGTTTAATCTTGATCTTACTCAGTCATGATAAAGATATCAGGGTTATATTTTCACAGAATGTTTTTTACATTATGTATGAGTTTATGTAGAAAAAAGTAAATCACAAAAAATTTCCTTTAGCTGGGGTTTCACAAGCAGGAACACATATTTATTTATAATAACTTGAGTACAGCATTAACATATTAAGAGTATATGGTGGTAACCAAAACTGCAAGATAAAATGTATCAGATTAGATAGGAATAGATTTTATACTAATATGCAAAAAGCATAGAAAACCAAAAAGCTCAGAAGAAAAAGCCATTGACTACAGTTATATTTAGTTGATCCTCTCTTGTTGTCGTCATTGTCCTGCACCTTGACTCAATAGGCTTTGTGCATGTGTAAAATTTTGCCACGGGCTTCAGTTTACACCACAAGCACAACTACAAAACGCGCATAAAAAAATCTTAAATACACAATAATTTGTTTGAATAAAGGGCGAAGGCGTTGACTGTCCTAGGGCGGACATCACTTTTGGCTATCAAGATCTACACTATAAATTATCAAACGACTGAAAAATATCATGACATAATATTTCCAGAGCTAAATGGCCTTGATCTAATCATAATGTCACAGTTATCTCTTTCTCTCTCTCTGGTTACAGCATGTGTTCAAGCTGAGCGGAGGAGATTAGAAGGCTCCCTACCTACACACACCTCCTGTTTGTATTAATCACACACACACACACACACACACAAACACACACACCTGTATTCAATGCTTCTGTAGTCGGCCTGCATCTCTGTTTCACCTCTAGACAGTGATCTCAAATCTTTTAATACGTTTTGACACACTGGCACAAATGTATTCAGTGCACGTCAAATTTTGCATAAACATTATTAATGACTAGAACTTGCTATTCCGCTTCTAGCCAAACTGTTACTAGAAGCCCATCCATCAATGATGAATTATAGTAATGACAGACGGATACTTAGTCAGGTTGATTAATTGTCTGCTATTTGAACTTGGGATGCATTTTTTTTAAGAATGCTTATGTAAATACAGTGTTAAATATCATAAAAACAAAAAATTAAATCCATCTGTAAATGACTGTAAACTCCTTCTCTGATCCTGTATCACAGATTGCTTTTATAGCTCAACTGTATAGCATTGCATAATGCATTAGCAGTGCAAAAAGTTATGGGTTCGAACCTAGGGAGCACACATACTGATAAAAACGAAAAGTATAGCTTGTAATACTTTGCATAAAAGCGTCTGACAAATGCATGAATGTAAAATGTCATAGGTTTGATTCCAGAGAACACATGCTAATAAAATGTATACCTTAAAATGCACTGCAAATCATTTTGCATAACTGTAAATGTAAATCACTGATCTGCAGTCAGTAATCTCTGGTGTTCAGCCTGTCCAACTGTGTTCTTGGGCATCTTCTAGTGCAGGGCAGAGGTTGCCAAACTTTTCATTTGCAACCCACTTAAATAGGTATAATCTATCCCGGAACCCACCAACATATTTTATATAGAAATATGATGAAAGACAGCTATAATTCTCTTTATTATAAAGTATATTTTTTTTATTTATTAGTTTTTATTATCCTTGTCATTTATTAAAGAGCACCTTTTGTGTGATTCATGATTTTTCATTTCCTTTGGTGAGTAGTAAGTGTGTATTAGTACATGTTAATGATATGCAAAAGGTACAAACCCAAAAGTAAATGATGACGCAAGTTATCGTCTCCAACGTAAATCTCTTTTCTTGGACTACAACAAACACACGGATTGTAGGCAGCAGTTTAATTCCTGGGATTGGTGATGTAGACAAGAACGACATTATCGTAATTCATCCCGCTTTGAACTCAGCCTGTAAGTAAACTCCTGTTAGCATTGCATTGTGAGCTAACCTTTCAAACATGGTAAGGAGCGTCACACTTCCAGCAATTGTCAGAGGTGACAAATCACAACGTACAGATTAGCTGGCCAATCATGGACACAAAGCTTTTCAAATCAGTGCGCTTCAGGACGAGAGTGAAATCTGGATCTACAAAAATTTACGGTATGTGGAAAATAATGTGGGTTTTTTTTACTATAAACCACGCAAACACATGGTATTGTACCAAATACACAAAATAACATTGTTTTTTAGCAATGAAATAGGTGCACTTTAATGAAATGTAAGTTTATTATACCCTATGGTATATAATATGAAAATAATTGCATGTCATTAGTTGAACTGAACAGTTTTTTTTTGTGTCATTCACTGCGACTTTGTGAGACCCCACAAGTATTTTTAGATCCCACTGTGCCACAGCCTGACCCACAGTTTGAAAACCCATCTTTTATCTAGCTATTGCATCGACAATTACTAACTGCTATCAGTAAACCACTTGGCTATAGTGTTGTAAAACCACAAAAAATCATTCTTCATAGATTACAAAGAGCAACTCCTCCAGACACACAGCGCTGACATAAACTAGATTGCTCTAGTTTCCAAATTCGCTGCTGTCTCCTGATTTCAGTGTCTTTGTAAAGGAAATTGGGTCAATTATGTTCCCAAATCAAAAAGCACTCAAAGCAGCTCTTTAAACCCTTTACTGCCCTTAATTATTTTTCCATTAAATCTCTCAAACGAGAGACGCATCTATCTACTCTATGAGCATGTGGACAAATACTGCTGACGTGTGTCATATCAGGTCTAAAGCGGGTTTGATAGCGTATAAAGGGTGTGGACATGAATCATTGCTCGAGTCAACAGCTATGAAGTAGAAATGGCCAGCGTCATTATTAAAACATAGTCAAGTGTTTACAGTGATGTCTTAAGGGAAAGAATATATAATGGGACACCCTGAAAATTCTCATTAGTGTAAATGATCTGTAGGGTTTCTCATTATTTTAAATGATTCACAATCATTAAGCTCCACATACAAGACAATGAAGACATGCAATTAGCATCCATGTACTCTCCTTTCTGAACATAAGCTCCATTAATGACGACTATTGGCACGGTTCACTGGGGGCAACTGGCAAAGAAAAAGCTTGAATGAAAACAGACAGAGGCCTCTCTCTCTTTCTCTCTCTCGTTCGTCCTCAATAATTAAATAAAGCAAAAGAAGACTGACCCCATTCACTGGCACATCTGAACTATATTTCCCATCATGCAACTCTCTCAAAGGTACACATGCAGACTGTTTCAGAGGTCACGGGTTTTGCCAACAGAATAAACAAAGTTTAACGTTTTCATGTGTGTTCGTTTATAGGGATTAGTGAGGATCAGACGATCTCGGCCCCTCTTCAGACATCAATTTCCTGCATGAATCCAAGTTATTTGGCCCCTCGCACAAGTTAACTGATATCAGACCCTCTCATGATGATGACGGCCACCATATCAGCAGCCCGAGTCACAATTTGATTCACAAACAAACATGCATCATTGTTGTCACACACCTAACATAACAAGACCTGAACTATAACAAATTGAGAAAGAGATAGGAAGAATTCATTTGATAGGTAAAAATTATGCTAATACATAATGCAGCATTCAATCTAATTTAATACATTTATTATTTAAAAAAAAACAGACTATTTTGTTTATTCATCTAGGTTCCTTAGAATCCACCGTGACACACCATTGTGTCCCTGAGCAAGACACTTAACCTCTAGTTGCTCCAGAGGCGTGCGACCTCTGACATATATAGCAATTGTAAGTCGCCTTGGATAAAAGCGTCAGCTAAAATGAATAAATTAATCTAGATAAACTTTATTTATTGCTGATGATATTTTAATGTCTGATTGGGTTAATCAGTTGATTTTTATTGATTTCTTAAATTGTTGTGTAAAATTTAAAAAAAGATTAAATTAAACCATTTTTATTTAGATACTTTTGCACTTTGAACAAAAAACAAAACAGCTAAATGGATCCATAAACAAAGAAACTTTAACATCTTTTTCAAAAAATGTTCTCTGAGGTGAAAAAAGGTTCTTCAGATGATAAAAATGAAGAAAATGTACTTAATGGTTCTTTGAGGTACCAAAATAGTTCTTCTATGGCATCATTGAACCTTAAGCACGTTTGTATTTAAGAGTGAACATAAATAAGTGAATGCCTTTTTTACTTGAGTAAAGACTGCTTTACCACAAAGGGGCTTTATAATATATGAAATTGAGCTAAAAATGACAGAATATATAAAAAGCTAGGGTTAGGGTTTTTTTGGAAGTGTACTGCACAAATGCAATGCAATATGCAAACGCAGCCCTAAAAATATTCACTTCACACAGTGTAAAAAAAGATTTGTTGGTTTAACTTGAAAAAGGTAAGTTACCTGGGTTTTTTTTATCAACTCAGAATTACAAGTTATTTCAACTTACTATTATTTATCTTGGCTAGAGATGTGTTGTTATAACTACAGAAGAGTTGTTGAAGTTTTTTCAACTATATTTTATAAGTTATAGCAACTCAAGATAAATAATAGTAAGTTGACATGACTTGTACATCTGAGTTGATTAAAGATAGGGTTTCACATTTTGAAAAATGCTAACGGTAGCCGCCTAGCAATGAAATCACGATCCCACCCTCCAGTCAAATCGCCATTCAAAGTCACGCCTCTTTCAAAACACATTAACACCCACAGATCAGACGGACACATCTCATGTCTCATTCACCATTGAGAAAACTTTGCAGTACAAAGTGAATAACATTTCCAAAATAACCAACCTAAACAAATGGTTTACATCAGAATTAGTTAAAGCACACTTTCGGTTGTGTAGACGTAGTAACTATATCGTTACGCTAATCCGTAAACGAACACAAATTTTGTTCTTTGCTGATCCAGGCAGTTGTGCTGTTGTTGTTATAAAAGATGTCTTTTTCAGCAGAAAAGTTTGCCATTCTCGCTGTTTACAGAGAGGAGGTGAGCGCATGTGAACGAGCCGATGACGTATGGTGTCTGCGTGGACTAGCTGCGCGGTGGGTATTCAAATTAAACTTACGTATGAGGGACAGAAAAGGCAAAGTCCGTTCGGACCGAACTCTATGATTGGTTGAACATTTTTTGGTCCTACGTCTTTCACAGATGACATAAATTTCTACAAATACATATAAACAACTTAACACAGTGATTGCTATCAGGATGCGAGGAGACTTTTAACCAGCATAACTAAAAATGTTTCAGGATCAAATCTGTTACCCTACCTTTAAGGCAGCAAAGTATATCAATAAGACTTTAGTACTCTCTGCTCTGTTTAATACACTGTACCATGTTTAAATCCAATCCTCTCAAATCAGCACAGGAAAAACATCTGAGCACAGATCTCAGGAACGTATCATTGGAAAATAAGATTACTTTATGTACAGAAATAAAAAACTAACAAACAGACAAGCGTACAAGAAATTCTGAACATTTCTGAGATGAGGCAAGATGTCAGAGTTAATGTACTTCTTACTAGAGAAACAAAGAAAACTATAAATCTTGATGTATAAAATATCTGTTTATACTGTGTGATAAAATAGTGTCATGTGTGTGATATTAAGATAGCATGTTTGCAAGTCATTTGTTTTTGTCAATACAGTTGCAAGGACAAACTTTTTTGCTTTGCTTTGATTCTTTCTTACAAAAGTAATTTTAACAACTTATTTAGAACATTTTTTAAACATTTGTCCACACAATTTTTCTTACACCAAATAATTTTTTTAGGATTTTAATTCAGTCACACACACATAAACATTGCACTCTTAAATTCTGTAAAAACTTTTTCGGCAGCACAAAACTAGCAACACCTGCATTAAGCTCTCGAACAATCATGCGTCAGCCACTCTTAACATATGTCATTCAAGTTTACATGAAAGATTTTGATCTTCTCTTCTGTCATTCAAATTCATACCAAAGAGTCTGAGCTCCCAAATGTAATACTATAAAACTTGGGGATCATCAGAGATGCTGACACACAAACTCATTTATTTAAGGCAATGTGTGTGTACAGGCTTTGCTATGCATTTGGAGGCCAAATGCTTTAAATGTCCTTTTAAATATAGCTTAGATAAAGACCACATCAACACCAAAAGTCTATAAGTCAAACATCCAGCATTTCAAAAGTTCAGCGGTTAAGGCATCTAAAATACATTAAACCAACTGACCAAATTACGTCACACGTCAATATAACATGCACCCTGCCATGTGTGTGAGTAAAGGCTTGTTGTTTACTAGTTAACATCAGATTATAATGTTTGGTAACTGATAAAAGAATGCATCCTTATGTGAGATGCTTCAAAGATGAGTGCAAAGTGCAACACAATGACCAAAGATGTCCATCTTAATGTGTGTGTCTGTGGAGCTTCTACAGGGAACATTGTCAAGAACAAACCTACATAAACAAGTCAACCTTGCTAATACCCCAGTCTGTTGTCAGAAAAGTCACCCATTGTGACCCATCTGAACCAAACACATGGCACATGAGAGGACAGAACAGTGAATCAAGAGGGTAGGAAAGAGTGGGACATGTCTGCATTAAAGATTCATATGATATGAGACATGACTCTATAGGGCTGTGGTTGCCATTATATCTGAGATATGAGCGTAAAGTTTTGAGTAACTTTTGTAATCACACAGGGTTACAAGAGACCAAGCTACAGAGACTTGGGGGGTGCAAAAAGAAATAAGAAATCAGCTGCTTGGATGGAAATGTTAGTACATAAACTGCACTAAAAATATTAAAACACCTCAGCAACTGTTTAGCAACACCTTTGCAACCATCTTATCAACCACACTGCAATGCACACAACTTAAAGGAAACTCACTCAGTCTCATGCCATTCCAGATGTAGCTTTGTAATCTTCTTATTATGATGCTCAAAAAGGTCAAATGTAAAAAATAAAAACTACTACCGTCTATCTATCTATTATTAAAGCAATCCAAACAAGATGTTTGTGGGAGAAAATGATTAATATGTGGGGCAAATTTAGAGAATAACACGTCACATATTAACGTAACATCAAATCTGAGTGCAAAATTCACATATGGTGGCACATAGATAACTTACAATCTCATTGATTCACGTGTTTGATGTGACTAGTTGTCATATCTTTGTTTTATCATCTTACTATATAATTGTAAATACTACAAAACTACTAGTGCATTGCATTAGCATTGCAGAAGACCAGGGAACACATACTGATAAATAAAATGAATACCTAATGCACTATATGTCGCTTTGGATAAAAGTGTCTGCCAAATGCATAAACATAATGAAACCGTGCTTGCACAAATCTCATGTTACTCTTTTGCAAAACAACAAAGGAGGCTTATCCATGTCCCTGTATGTACAACATATTTTTTGTATTTCCTGTATTAAGCAGATATAGTGTAGCTTTACTGAAGATTTGGGTCTTTGACAGTAGCATACACATATAAAGATGTCTTATCCATACACCTCAAACAAGGCCTAAGCTAAGCATTTTATTGGCTGACCTAGTTGATTGTTGCTATGGAAATGTTTAATACTTTGAATGTTTTGCTTTATTTACACCCAGTGCTTTTTAACAGGGGGTCCATGGACCCCTGAGGGATTGTGAAGTTACCGCAGGGGTCAATAGATAAAGACATTTTTAAATTAAGACATGTTAAAATAATTTAAATGTGTTAAATACAATGCATAACATATTCCTATATCAAGTGAATAAGTAATAATCTCTAACATCATCTGCAGTTTCCTTAGCATATTGCATTTATGTTCAAAGTTCACAATATTGCAACAGCACTATTAAATAAACCAAAGAAAGAAACTCAAAGAATGCAGAATCCCACTGGAATACAGAGAGTCAAGTAAAATAAGTCTTATGAGCTGATGGCTTGTCAGAAAATCCTGCATTTGTATATTTGGAAATAGGAATTGTGGGTTGGCTGCGAGTGTACAGTAGGTTGAGAAAATGGCTATTTAAGACATGAATATTGTAGTTAAATTGTAGTAGATGTGTAGATACAATATTGTAAATATTTTGAATAAACATTTAGCACACTCCGTTAAAAAGATTGTGCGGTGTCAGAGGTCATGGGTTCCGTGACCCCTCGTGACCCCGTCACCATCCACAACCACCACAAGGTGAGTATTAACCATCCGTCAATCGCTTACATATTACTCATAAACAAGTTAATAATTTACTATTCTGCATAATCAGGAAATTAAAGTTATAACTGTATACATATCTGATTTATTAGGCTAACGCTTAACATTTCGTCATAAACTTTCATAAACTGTCATAATAGGAATGAATATAATGTTTTCGTTGTTTTAAGTAATCACTGACAATAAGATCTCAATGCAAATAGCTTGAAACTTGTTGTAAACAGTCTGTCGTCGCTTCTGATTTTAGGAAACAAACGTGCACGTCAAATACAGAGTCGCGCTCTCTGCAGTCAGTGCTTGCGTGCGTGCGCGCGCTTGTAAATGGGTCACCCAGTTCGATCTAAATGTCAGTAAATGAATAACTGACACATAGAGAATCAGAACATAAAAACACAAACTGAAGATTGTAAACCAAGCAAAACCACATCGATAACCCTACAAACATATGCAGGTGTGCTGTTTAAAATAAAAATGCACGTACAGTGATTGGATCCGCTCCAGTGCTGATGTCTGATTGAAGAGCTGAACGGATGAGGCATCTTGTCCGGGATCAGACATCCTCTGCTCTGATTATAGTAATCCATCACGAGGAAAGGGTTCACGTCAACGCTCTCGTACATGATCAGATCGGACTTAATTCCTCATACACCTTCTGATCCACGACTATACTTTTCACATTCAACAGAGAGGCTGATCCATCCCAGACGCTCCCAGATATTCCCGGAGGAGATCAGGAACTACAGAATCATTTCAAACTAAAGACGAAGCCCGTGTGCATGATCCGGTTCGGTCCATACAGCGTCTGTCAAATCGCAACTTTTTTAGCAAAAATATATATATATTCACACCACAAACATAAGCAGTCTTTGTTTTAAAAGTGCAAATTATATATCAGTTATAAAATACTCCAATCACTCGCTCGGTTTGTTAATATATTGATAAAACGCTGAATAAACGAGACAGGAATGCATCCATTGAATGTCCAGTGTTCAATGATGAGTTTGATCCGATTCAGTGATGTGATTATTTTGTCCGGTTCATGTCTTCTGATTTGCTCCGTGATCTCAAACCATGTTTCTTTTAAAATGTCTTCTCGCAAACAGAAACGGGACACGGACCCTTGTGTAATCTGCTTGTGTGTGTGCGTGCGATATTAATCCGGGCGGCTGCCGTGCGTTCCCGAGCTCGGAGCAACAGAGAGTGCGAGGCTGCGAGCCGACCGTGACGAGAACGGGCAGCTGTCTGTAAGCTCCGCCCACGAGCGCTGACGAGACAAGCGACTGCCTTTATGCACGCCCACATCTACCTTTCCGCTTTATCGCCACCCTATTAAAATCGCTGTCTACTCGCATTGCCCCGCCCAAGTCGCGTCAGTCAAACAACATAATTAAAAAGTGCTGTGTGTGAAATATATCGCACATAAAACATCCGTATTATCTGACAGAAATAACTAGAACTTCACGTCTGTATTAAACAACAAACAGCACAAAAATAATACAATATAATTATTTTGAGGACTGGCTTTTTAACCAATCCAAATAGCTTTTGATTTATGTATAGATCAGGTGGGCTGACATATTCTATGAATGCAAGGTTTTACTTAATACAAAAGAACACCGGAATTTGGCAAAGGATCTGATATGGCTTACAGTTCCTGTTCCTAAAGGGCCACAGTCCTGCAGAGTTTTATTTCAGCTCTGCTTCAACACACCTGCCTGTAATTTTCATGTATTCTGGAACACCTTTATTAAATAATTCAGATGGGTTTAATTAAAGTTGAAGCTAGGCCTGTGGAGCTCTATGAGCAGAACTTCTGGCTTACAGCATCTTCCTTACTAAAAGTATCAGAATCAGAAAGAGCTTTATGTGTGCTTGCAAACACAAGGAATTTACTTTAGTGATGGAAGCTTCCAGTACACATATCCAAGTATTATAACATCAAGACACAATAAAATGAAACATCTAAAAACTTTACCTTTTCTGTCACTGGGGCTCTACCCTAAGTTTCCGTTTGGTTCCTTTACAGGAATACAAAACAGAATACAATTTTGGGTAGATTACCGTACCTTAAGGACCTACATTGTTAGAAAAAAGTCAAAATGTGTTCCCTAGCTGTCAGTGGGGCAGCATCCTTTAAAAAGGTAACTGTATGGACCATTACAGATATGTAAACATTTAGTACCAATATGTACCTTTGAGACAGTGACAGTGTATGGTTAAACTTTGCAGGACAGTGGCCCTCCAGGGATACATAGAATAACTAAAAAAAATAAAATTTGCCTTTGCCCCAGTGACATTGGGGTAAGATGCAGGGCTAGGTGTGGGGTTTTGTTTTTGTTTTTTTATGATAAACAAACATTTTTCCATAACTTCGTACAAAATCATATGAATTAGCCAACTTTTAAAATATGTATTCAATCTTGTGAAATCAGGATTGAAGAACCTATTAAGCACCTATATTTTTAAGTGCACTGTAAAAACACACCTGCGACCACATAAATGATTTATATAAGGCACCGAGTTACAATATTGTTTGGCAGCTACAGTAAGCAGCATTTATTTACAATAATATAAAATTTAATATAACAAAATATCATTTATTACCAAAATATAATTAAGTTATTACCGGTAATCAAGCACTGCTCTTAAATAACACATTAATACTGTAGGGACTTCTGAGACGCCAGAGGAAAACACACTTAGTTAATGGTATTCCCAAAAAGCTGTTTTAGCATTTGGATTCAAGCAGAACAGATCTGCACAATGATCACAGCTAAACAGTTCACAAATACATACAGTACATGAGTATATACACAATCATTGGATTTCAGAATAAGCCAGCAATAATACTTGAAAGTTTTTATGATTATAGCATAAATCACTTGATATTTTCCATACTCTTTAAATTGTCAAAGTTTGTTTTTCTTCCATTAACATCTTTAAAGTTTCTCTTTCCCAACTAGTTTTGCCCCTCACTAGTTCTCTCATCGCTCATTTACTCTCTCTCTCTTTCACTAATTTGCCTAATGTTATGCGGCTGAACTTTTTCTGAACCCATGGAAGCAGGCAGTCTCACCTCTCAATGACCCATTCTATGACACCGATTCGCTCCCATGCCTTTCTCATCTGACATCACACAAAGGCGTTCCACCTTGCTCACCAGTCTCACACAACCGCGCTCAGCAAGAAGAGCTCGTTCCTTTCAAAGACCCACTGGAAGTTTCCGCAGAAAAACACCTCGAATGAGGCAAGCAACAGGCAGCGCTTTCATCTGGAGTTGACTTAGTCACTTTCTTATGTTTGCACTTTTCAAATATGTGAAGTATTGATTCATGAGTTACAAGAAATAAAGAAAGTTTGAGAATAAGAAACTTTTGCTCTGAATTCATCATGTGAGATGAAACTCACACCTTATCAACAGCACAATGTACAATTACTCAAATGTTGCATGTTAAGAAGTTTTATGATCACAGCAACCAAACCAAACTTTTGTGTAGTCCCGAGTGAACTTAAGCAGGAGTGATTCAGTGTTTCTATTTGAATGTGTTCGGGTATACATGGTTAACAAATGTGTAGAGTAATGACATGTGTATAACAACATAAACAAATATCTTAAAAACATACTGAATTGTCATTTTTATAAATTTTATAAAAGTTTTCAGAGGGTTAGGTTTTGAGGTTGTGTTATGGGGAGAGGATGGAATAGATAGTTTGTACAGTATAAAGTCTATCCCGTAAAGCACATATACAAGCATGTGTGTTTGTGTGTGTGAGTGTAATAATGCAGTACCTACAGTAATCTGATCTGTTTGTACCAGGTGATAAGATAGCAAACCCAGCATTCCTATACAACACTGTTCCTCCTCCAATCCTGACAGTTAAACATCAGATTTGTTTTACTTATATCTTTCATGTGTACCTTGCTCTCCTAGGTTCAATTGTGCACTGATTTTAAAAGTAGTGGATTGGTTACAACAATAAGTGTTAAACTAATTAAATTTAAGCTTATGCAGCATTTGTTGATCTAGACCTTCTTTTGATCTTTAACCCTTATTCTCATTGTGTGAGTAAAAAATGTTACATCAATTCCTTTTCAGTTAATAAATCCTTACTATACAACAAGCATCATCAGTTGCTTTCAACAGAATTTAAAAAGCCATAAAATATTTTTAAGGTAACATATAGGCCACTATACGCATTACACTGTTTAGATCTATCTTTTAAAGAAATATTCCACTTTGATAAAAATAGATCCTTATAATTTACTCACCCCGATGTCATCCAAGTTGTTTGTGTCTTTCTTTGTTTATTTGAGAAGAAAAAAATTACATTCCAGGATTTTTAAACACTTTATTGGGCCTCAAAAGTTTCAATGCCATTAAAATTGTAGTTTCAACACAGCTTCAAAGTGCTTTCTCCACACTTGAAAACATAGGGGTCATTTACACTGGGGACGGTGGGGACATGTCCCCACCACTTTTTGAAATGGCTGATTTTGTCCCCACCACTTTTTGAAAGCATTTGGTTAAAATGTTCTGAAAAATCAAACAATACTGACTTACACTGCAAAAATGACTTTCTTATTTAGTATTTTTGTTTTGTTTTCAGTAGAAATATAAATTTTTTTCTTGATGAGCAAAATAAGTCTAGTTTTTAGACAAAAAATATACAATTTAAGTCAATTTGTGATTAAAACAAGCAAAAATATCTTTCAATGGGGTGAGAAAAAAAAATCTAAAATAAGATTTCTTTTTTCTTAAACAATTAATTTAAGCAAACTTTTCTCACCCCATTGGCAGATATTTTTGCTTGTTTTAAGCACATATTCACTTAAATTGTATAGTTTTTGTTCAAAAACTAGACTTATTTGCTTACGTCATTTTGCTCATCAAGAAAATACATCTTAAGAAGTAAAAGAGATGCTTTTTCTTGATGAGCAAAAATCTAGTTCATAGACCAAAAATATCAAATTTAAGTGATTTGTGCATAAAACAAGCAAAAAAATCTGCCAGTGGGGTAAGCAATTTTTTCTTGAATTTTTCTTGAATTTAGTGTTTAAGAAAAATGTTTAAGATTTTTTTACTTACCCCATTGGCAGATTTATTTCGCTTGTTTTATGCACAAAATCACTTACATTTGGTATTTTTGCTCTAAAAACTAAACTTATTTTCTTAGGTCATTTTGTTGATCAAGAAAAGCATCTTAATTTAAGAATTTTTATATATTTTTACTGAAAACAAGACAATACTAAGAATTTTTTCATGAAAATCATTTTGTACGACTTGTTTTGTGGTCCAGGGTCACATATGTTGCGTTGTGTGCTTATGATGTGTTTTCTTTTACATAATAATGAATTTCATTGTAATCATTGACTTAAAGTGCTGCTGTTTTCTACAGTATGGTGCTTTGGCACTGTTATGTTGAGCTGGTGTTGCAGGGACTGTTACATGTGCAGTCAACATTGTTGAGGGATTTATGCTGAGTATTTTCGTGTTGTTGACCGGTCTACGCTATGCCCATTTTTGATGCGCCGTTATTCAATATTTTTCCCGTCCTGTTGTAATGTTTTTTATCTGATCTTTTGTCCCCACCACTTTTCAACACAAACTGACGCCACTGCTTGAAAACACTGGAGCGTTAGTTTCGCATAAATCACGCATGACCCTTCGACGTGCTTACGCAATACGTATGGTCGCGCTGGCGCATCACACGGCTAGTACAATACGAAAAGTTGTGGTTTAAAAGTACATATTTTTTATTTTTCTTGACCGAAAATGACAATCGTTTTGCAGGATAAGACCCTTATGCCTTGTAAACTGCATTTAAACTTTAAACTGTTGGGGTCCAATAAATAATTTTAAATTGAGAAAAATCCTGGTAAGCTTTCCTCAAAAAAATGTATTTCTTCTCGACTGAACAAAGAAAGACATCAATATTTTGGATGACATGGGGATGAGTAAATTATAGAGATTTTTTATGAAAGTGGAGTATTCCTTTAAATAACATATTTGTTTGTTGAATTATGGGGATGTTCCCTTTCATATAGCAGCACCATAACATGGCACCTTATTTTTTTCTGAGAAACTCTTTATATTTCCCATCCAAAAGGAGCAATTTTAGGAGGAATTCAAAAATTTTCTATACTTTACCCCCTAACAGAATAGTATTAGTACTGTAAAAAAGCAACAAGAGCAAACTTTCAAATTAAAACCAAGTAATGATTAAGGTCAAGATTTGAAGTTTGGTGCCCCTGATTCATTATATGGACTTGTAGTGTAAGTATGTGTGATTCATAAGCAACATTTGGGAGGAGAGAAATTCATCAGAAAGAGGAAATGAGTTTTTGTTATTGGTTAAAGGTGAAATATGTAAAGATGTAACTGTGTGAAACACTGTATTTCAACACTGAGAAACACTGACATTCCTCTTTGATGATGTGCATTTATCTTAATTCAACCTCTTGATCTAAATACTGTTAGATTACATTACACGCACAGAAAGCCTCTGATGAGTGGCACCCCACCCCCATGCCAAGGTGCTCAGAGTGGTGATAAAGGGGGTTGAGGGGCTAAATGTGGGTTTATGAGCAAGGCTTATGGCGGTAATAGTGGATAGTACTTTTAAGGGTGTTAAACTATTTTTATAACCCACACTAAATGTATCATTTCCTGGAAGTTAAGAGAGGTGCCCTAAAACAGGACAATAGTGTTTGGCTTACACATGACACATATTGTCACTGGCCACATGCAGCCTTATCACATCCATTAGTTTGATGTTTTCAAGGTTGCTTTTCTGACCCGAATTCATTTTCAGAAGGTATCTCTCTAGGTAAGCGCAAAACGATCCAAATAGAAGCTTGTATTGACGTTCAAATATGGTATTTCTGAAACACTACATCATTACTTCCTAGTCCCAGGATCGTGATTCTAAACCCTATAGCTCATATGAGAATTAATAACATAGATTGGGGGCTCGTCCAGGATTTTCTCTGACCTTTGAAAATTTTTATAAATTAGGGGAGTACACAGATAATATACTTTCCAAAACAAGTATATTTTGACTCTTTGTTTGAATTTAAGAAAAATTGAATGTTATTTTTTTCCTAGCACAACAGTCTCTGAATTAATAATTCATCTAAAGCAGCAACAATAAGAAATGTGAGCCATTATTGTGTGTTAAGACCACTGGAGCAACTCATTGGAGCATAATTTAAGGTCCGGCTTCCCCTGATGGCCATGTTCCTAAGCACCACCCTGTTTGTGTTATTTTCATACCAGTAAATCCTTTCTCAAACCAAACACAACGTTTCATCTCTTAGTAAAGGAGTCAGCACTGTGAGTTATGAAAGGCTGGAAGCTCTAGTCAAGAACCGTGTCCATAGGGACGAGCTCTGAGTTAGTCTGTTCTTGGATCATTGAGCTTGAGCATTAGATTTTAAGATGTGGTTTAACTAGGCAGGATGAAATTGGGAATCTGGAATTGAGAGTGTGGGAACATCTCTAAGCCCATAAGGAACAAGGAGAAAAGTACTAAAAACTAACTAACATGGGCAAATTTAGTAGATACTTTACAACAGTACTACTACTGAGCTTCAGGACATTTAGGAACTTTCCTTGTTACAACGTTTAAGCCAACAACTACAGTTACTACTGTACGATCATTAAAAAATATTTCTCAAATAATGTACACGGCTTTCTGAATTTGTCATTGGGACAAAGCTCAAGCCGTGTATGAATCAATTCAGTCTGATAATGTTTACATTACTGCATTTATGCTTTTGGGATCTTTAAACAACTTCCAATGCATTTATACTCCAAATTGAACACGCGACTTTAGCGTTGTTAGTGCTATAAGTTAAGCTACAGCAGCACTGCGATAACTGTGAAAGTTAGCACTCCGGCGGGTAGTTAGAACTTGGCTAAGTAAATCAAAGCTATAGCAGCCAGTCTAACAGGGTGGTGTGCTTCATAAATTTAGACACACAACAGACCTCCACAAGACGTCGCGGTGTAGTTTTATTCTCTCTGACCTATCATTCCTCAAACACACAGAGGCATGGCCCCTTTAATGTTCCCTACAGAGCACACTCAGGCATTTATGGCACACTCTGGAGCTCTGGCGAGAGCTCTTTATAGCACAAGACTGATGTATGGCAGCCATAACCTGCTATAATGCTCAATACACACCTTCAGCCAACCAGAATCCATTCTTACGGAGGAAATTGTGTGAGTATATATCTCGCACACTTAGGTTTACACCTGGTTTCGAAGGTGCTGTAAGCATTTTTTTTATGCCCACATTGCATTTATACTAGTATACACAACTCCTGATGCATCCTGCATACTTACTATATACACAGTCGTTGCTCCAAAACGTTTTTTTTACGTTGATGAATAGATTTTGTATTTAAAGGAAATAACTGTGGAAAATGCAAAATCAGTATCTGCTTCAACATACCAGATATCAACATTTTTGATAATTATTATTAATACTATTATAACACTAATACAATGAGGATGTAAGTGATGCATTCACATGTGGACTTGGCAGACTGGCAGAGAGACAAAATTTCTGTGCTGATACCAATATTTGATTACTTAGAATGACATCTACTGATTCTGATAGATACCAAAAGTTTTGCTTTGTTCTCTTTGTTTTTAAGTATTATGTCATGACATCCCAGACATGCAGAGCATACAAACTGCAAGTCAATTATCAGTTATACATGTGTTATACAGTATGATTTCTGATCTGTGTTTTTAAACAATCACCCGATATTGAAAAATGCTTTTATTTGCCGATACAGATTATGGGCTTGTTAAGTTTGACGTCATGCATCGCTTTCAGGTCAAAACGATCTCAACTCCCATAGGGAAATAACAAAACAATCACGCTAACTACACTCATATTATACCGCAAAACTCCCAAAAACTCCCAATCTTAGATGACCAGAGACATGGACTCATATATTGCTGTCTGTGATTCAGTGAGCCTCCAGACTGCAGTGTACACTGTGAGCTTATAAAATTTTCACTCAAAGGGGACATATCATGAAAATCTGACCTTTTCCATGTTTAAGTGCTATAATTGGGTCTTCAGTGCTTCTATCAACCTAGAAATTTAAAAAAGATCAACCCAGTAACTTAGTTTTAGTAAACCATTCTGTGCTAGCATGTGAAAAAAATAACTCATTGAAATTTGGCTCCCCTTGTGATGTCAGAAGGGGATAATACTGCCCCTAATCTGCACTATCCAACCACGGTACTGCCAATTAGTGCAGAAATCAGCTAATTTGCATTTTAAAGGACACACCCAAATACTGCACATTTTTGCTCACACCTACAAATTTTAACATTCTATAATAAATTATCTATATGATATTTTGAGCTAGAACTTCACATATGTACACTGGGGACACCAAAGATTTATTTTACATCTTAAAAAAGTATTTTAAAATGTACCCTTTAAATGTGTAATATGATTAAAATAAGTTTAAATAAGATCCTCAATTGAAATCAGTGGAAGCTCGGACCCGGAAGCTCGGACCCGGAAACTCCAGCGGTATTCCTTACGTCATGACCTAACAAGTCCATAGGCCACCAGTATTTCGGTCCATCAAAATCACACAATTTCATACCAGCCAACCCTATTATACAGAAAACCAGACATAAACATTCATACATTGGACCGACTGTGTTATCCAAAGCGACTCAATATATAATTTTTTTTGTCTGTTCCCTCTCAAACCCACAACTTCGAACCCACAGCGCTGCTAATGTGACTTCTTCCTCAAGGACAAAAGTACTTGGAATACTGTTAAAGTGGAAGAGAAATACGACAAATAGAAAGAAGTTATTCAGTCCAATCATCCATCTGTCCATCTCAAAGAGCCCGTAAAAGCCCTTCCTTGTGATGTTGAGCTATAGTAAGCCAGCACGCAGCCAAGAGCAGAGGAAGAAAGATGCTTTTGGCTTGAGTGCTGTTGAAGAGGATTAGTCCATGCTGAATGTTGGATGTGAGGCGGAGGGTTTACTTTCCTCTGTGCTGGTGCTCAAGGCATTATGACACCCCTACGTGACATGCACACGAGACCAGCAATGAGCCATCAAAACACCTGATACACAGCACATATAGAGAAAGTGTGGACTGAGACACTTTGTTCTTTGCTCAGGGGTAGAAAGATGTCTGAAACAGATGAGCAACAGTACAGTTTGAAAATATTCAGAATAACATTCCAATATCTGACATGTTTGCACCATAGTCTGAGCCCCAGGCTAAACACACTTAATATTTAATCTTAGACCAATGCCAGTTACAAGGTGTTTAACAACCAGCTGTTGTCTACAACTAAAACAAACTAAACAACTGATTTTTCCCCCAGATTTTATTCTTAATGACTGTAGAGACTTTGCCCGCAGACAAACACTAGAATAAAAAAATGAGTTCCACCCGTTGCACAGCAATAAAATACTTTACACATGTGTATGATATAAAGCAGATATTCAGTGTCATTGATATCTCTGTTGTGAGCGCTCTGTTCTGAATAGAAGTGAGATGTAGAGATGTGCCTGTCAGAAGCAGTTCAGATGCTAATAGCACATCAGAAATCTAACAAACAAAGGCCCATCACGGCCCCATGACAAATAGGCCTGAACCCGGGGGGTGTTTGTAGGGGAACAGGCTGGGGGTAATGAAATGGATAACTTCCAAACCTCTTCATTAAAGAGAATAGAAAAAGATCAGCATATCAAAGAGGAGAGAGAGGGTGTGCGTGTGTTTGGGTTAGATAGTGAGATCTGTGACCACATATAAGATCATACTTAGCCTAAATCAACTATAAAATATTTTAAACTATGTATGTATACTGTATGTTTACCTAGTTTGTTATATTAAATTAACAGCATTGGTTTAATTAATTTAACTGCATTTTTTTATTTATGGGTCAGTGAAAGAACAAGCTTCTAAAACAAATTAATTTAAATATTTAAAAAATTGATGTAATGCATATTTTTGAGTCATATTGTGTAAAAAAGGTTTCATTCATTGAACAACATTTCAGCGCATTTTAATGATTTATTTTCGCTATATCTTTGATAGCCCCATTCCCCAAAAAATCAGGTGGTACAACAAATCATTGTCTATTTGCTAGATACATTTTTATGCGCTCCCTGCATCATGCTGATTGTTTGTTTATTTGATAGTGACATTTAAAATTATAATCCTAAAAATAGTTTAAAATTTTAAAACAACTTTAAAAATAAAACTAACATTTGAGAACAATAATTTTTATAAGTATAATAACAATTTTATAGACAACCGTATAGTAAAGCTTGCATTTATTAAAACAAAAATTATAAGCAAAATTGTTAGCTTTTTAAAACTATTTTGCTTGATGTTTTTTTATTTCTTATCAGTTGCACCATTTCTGGTTGTACCGCCCGACCTCTGCATTGAATTAACATTTAACAGACTTTTATGGATGCTGGTATAAGCTTTTGCCTGTGATATCAAATTCATAAATATACTTAAATAATACAATAAAATCTGTTGGATAGAATAGCATTTTTCTAGTTTTGGTTGTGCCACATGACACAGGAAGTGGACCAGCCTACCCATTACATTTTCAATTATCAAAACATCCCAACAACTGATATTTGTGAAATTTGTTTATAGGAAAGGGGTTTAACCATTTAATAATGCCAAAGTTGTTAGGAATTGCGGACGAATGAACCCAATAGCAGACGGGGATGGGGTTAACAAAAATACTTTAATATATAACACGACAAAACAAAGGCCCACGAGGGGGCAAACAGTATAGACAGACACAAAACACTAGACTAGACTTGACAATGAAACACTACTAGATACTAGACTGAATTA
The DNA here is from genome assembly GCF_030506205.2 of Paramisgurnus dabryanus. Lineage (NCBI taxonomy): Eukaryota > Metazoa > Chordata > Actinopteri > Cypriniformes > Cobitidae > Paramisgurnus > Paramisgurnus dabryanus. The sequence continues at coordinate 64,437,660 of NC_133337.1, read as the reverse complement.
CACAACTTGATGACACGGACGATACAAAATGAACCTGCACAGAAACAAGGACAAGAGAACATTATATAAGAGAAACTAAACAAGATAACGAGGAGGGAACAGGTGATGGGAATAAGTAATAATTAACAATAAGCAGGAGGACGAGGGAGCGGGGACAAATGACAAGACACCGGAGGCACATGCCAAAGACAAAACAAGGCATGAACCTCCACACAAGGCCAGGGACTGCCAGAACTCTGCCACCATGACAAAATACAAATATAACAAGACTTCAAGGCAGAGTCCTGACAAAAGTATCTTATTCAGAATTTTTAATAATTTTAATATGATTTTTAACATTTGTCTTAAACTGCGACTTTGTAAGAACGGATGCCCGCCTGACATTTTACAAGTTTGAGATACGAAAACATGCATTAATAATCATTATTAAAATAACCTGAAAATGTATTTAAACTAAATAGGTTTTATAAAAGAAAGTGACACACCATAAATGCATCAATTTATTTTTAAAATACATAATGCCCCTGACACATGCATGCCATTGACCCATAGTATTACTAGGCCTATAGGAGTGCTTAGGAGATACTGACAAAGACTTCATAATGTGAAATTTAATGCAAGTAAGAATTTTTTAGTTGGTTATGGTACCGGTGTGATTTTAAAAATGGTTGAGGGAAATATATTTTTTATCTTTAAAATGTATATCCCCACAGAAGAAATATACAGATAAAGTATATCAACTGTTACAGTATATTTATTAAGCACTTCACGTAATACTGTCATTTTTTTATTGCTTACCAGTAATACTGAAAAGATTTTGACTAACATTTTTAGCATTTATTCTGTTTAAAGCAAAAGTCTAAGATGGAACTTGTAAATCATTATTTAAAATGGGTTAACTATTGTTTCTATAACATACAGCAATCAGCTTTTAAGTACTATAACAAATAAAAAACAATCTTACAATTCAGCACACTTTTTTGTTGTTGTGCCTTGATCCCATAGCCCAAATAAAATATTGTATGGTACCAGTAACAAAGTCAGCATAATGTCATGTTAGAATATAAAATCAAAGGCTTATAAAACTGGACAGCACATTTTTTTATTTCTTACAAAGTTATACCTCATTATCTCAGGCAGAGAAAGAACTCTACTGAGCATGTGCAGAGTATGCATCATCACTCCACTCCGGTAATTGTAATTTTAGAATTGCGATCTATTGAATTAATTAGCGTACATTTTACATGACTCTGACATGTGACATACACTCCAGGACACATCAGATAATAGAAACCATATCACAGTATCATGTTGGGGGTTACTGCGGACCTTGATTAGCATTTAAATGTCTGTGATAAGAGCCGAGAAGACACAGGACGCTATATCAGCAGATTTAAGCCACTCTAAACACACTGTAGTATTCATTAGCTTATCATGTTGATGGTAAAGCTGATCATTAGAGCAAATACAACCATCACCCACAGAGAAAGACAGAGAGAACCTAGCTGATCAGCCAGTGATAGAGACCTACTGTAACATAAATTCAATTGGTGGAGTTGGTATATAAACATATTTACATTATATACTTTAAGATGTAAAATTTTACAACACATTTTAGTGCATTTTCATATTTCAGTAATTATGGCAGTGAAATGGCCTGTTGCATAACGAATGTTGTTGTTTTTGCAATGGTTATCTGTTTGTTTCACTGTTATTGAAAAGCTGCATAAATTATAATAATTATCATGAATTCCAGCATACATTCTGATCATGCAGTGTAAATAATTGAAGACACAAGGCACATTAAATCCACACCAAAACACTTCTGGGCAAACATTAGCTTTATATAATGTGTAATGGTGGTCATGTTCAAGAGATATTTCACGACGTAAAAACTAACCGACCCAGAACCAAATAATAAATGAGAAAATAAAAAGTGTAAATATTACAATACATTTGTGTTTTTACATGGCTCTGTGAAATACTTTATTGTTGTTGGGCATTTGTGGCATTCTTTATATTTTTGTATAATGAATAACAAACTGTTAAGCTGACCTATAGTCATCTGAAGTATACAGCTCTATCAGCTAATCTGTCTCATATCATATTGAGTCTTTTTCTTCTCATTTAATAAAGTGATTTCAACTCAAACCCTGTTCCTGTCCAATGCAATAAATATGTGACCGTCTTTGAAAACAGCTGTGATTTAAAATCATCCTACATAATGTAATGAACATTCAGTGAAAACATAACCTTGATATTGTTAATACTGACTGAGTAAGATCATGTCAAAGATTGAAATTAAAGTGAAATCAAACTTTGATATTCCTAATCCCATCATTGGATTATGCACTGCAAAAATCAATATAAAAGTTTAACTCACCAGACCATCAAGAACAGGCACTGACTGGAGAAGTCGAAACGAATTTGAGTCATTTTAAAAACAATTTTGGATATTTTACAAAAAGCCTGCAAATAAACCATAACTTAGCACTTGCTAGAAATTGATATGTAATTTAATGGCATATGAGTGCCATTAAATACATAATTTTTTACAAAAAATACAAAAGTTTGATTACTTTGGATTAATAGTCGTCTGACATGATCCCTCTTGTAATAATACTTTCACTTACAGTAACTGGCCATTTACACAATAATGTTTCCAACAAGTCTTTTTTAGCTTTTTGGCAGCTCACTTTCTCATATTTTGGGGTCCCGATTCCGAGAACATAAACATTTTAAAGAGCAGTAATTATCCGATTCACGGTTTTACATTTTCTTTGGTGTGTAAGTGTGTACGTTAACCATATGCAAAAGGTACATACTGCAAAGTACATGATGATGCGAGTTATCGTATCCAACATAAAAAAAAATTCCTGGACTACAACAAACACACGGATTCTAGGCAACAGTTTACTTCCTGGGATTGGTGATGTAGAAAAGACCGACACTATCATAATTCCTCCCACTTGGACTCACAGCCTGTAAGTTAACTCCTGTTAGCATTGCATTGTGAGCGAATCTTTCAAACGTGGTAAGGAGCGTCACATTTCCGGCTGACGTCAGAGGTATTCAGACCAATCACAACGTACAGATTAGCTGGCCAATCGGGGACACAGCGATTTTCAGATCAATGAGCTTTGTACAAAATCAGAGCATTTCAGGAAGACAGGGCAATCTGGAGCTACAAAAATGTACGGTATGTGGAAAATAATGTGTTAAACCATGCAAACACATTGTAGTATACTAAATAAACAAAATAACGTTTTGTTTTTTGAAAATGGAACCTTTATCCTTTCAATGTAAACGACAAAAAGCGCAAATTTGTGAAAGCGATGGGGTCAAGCACATGCATGTTTCGCGTTCAGTACAGACATGAGCATTTACACACAACATTGATGAGGGACTACAAGACCGTGTTTGTGTTTCTAAAAAGTTGAAATAACAAACCAGCCTCATCATCCATCCATACAAAACTGACAGCTAACTTTAACCATGTTGCTTGTTTGAAGGCGTCTTTCCAAAGGCTACTCCTCGTTCACTTTCCTTAAGAGTCTTCGGTAGTGTAAGTTACACTGTTACCCATTGGCCTGACATGCAATATAAAGTATTTTTAGTCATGTTTACATGGAAACTGTTCAATGAAAATAAAATTGTTCAGAAACGCAAAGGAGAAACCTTTACGTTTTCAGTACAATCGTTGTCGTGGAAACTTAGCTTAAGAGCATAGTACTCTCTTCTCTGTTTACCACATTTTACCTTGATTTAAATTCAGTCTGCAGAAATCTGCAGATTTCCCCCCACAATCAACACAGAAGAACAAATCTCTGCAGAGAAACACACCACTGTCAGAGAGAGTGATCCATGAGCGCACACACTGATAATGTTTAACCAGCACACACACACACACCCTTTCAATGTACATTCCCCTGGGCGTAACTGTTGTCTCTCTTTCAATGGATTTCTCTGATATTTCAGAGCTTTAGAAGTTACATTAGTGCAGGACGACGTGTTAGAGTTGCAACATAAGCAGATATTCAGCCAAGGCTCACAAAGGTTTGGACAAAAACCTTTCACAATACACACACACACACATTGCTGACCTCTCTCAAGTATAGACACAAAAGCACATCATTTATCTACTCATACTCATGAAAACACTGCTTTGCGTTCCCAAACACACAACACTGCTTTGACAACATCGGAAACAAATTCAGTTTTTATCATATTGTGTAGGGTTGGGATAGTGTGTTAAAGTGCACCTATTTCATGACTAAAAACAACATTATTTTGTGTCTTTGGTATAATACAATGTGTTTGCGTGGTTTATGGTTAAAAAACACATTTTTTTCCACTTACCATACATTTTAGTAGTTATAAATATTCTGCCTTCCTCAAATGCCCAGATTTAATAGAAAATCGATCTGAAAAGCGTTGTGTCCCTGATTGGCCAGCTAATCTGTACACTGTGATTAGCCTGAATACATCTGATGTCAGCCGGAAATGTGACGCTCAGGCTGTAAGTCCGAAGCGGGAGGAATTATGATAATGTCGGTCTTGTCTACATCACCAATCCCAGCAAGTAAACTGTTGCCTACAATCCGTGCGTTTGTTGTAGTGCAAGAAAAGAGATTTGCGTTGGAGATGATAACTCGTGTCATCGTTTACTTTGGGGTTTGAACCTTTTGCATATTGTTGACGTACTAATACACACTTACACACCAAAGAAAATTAAAAAAACATGAATTGGACGATAGTTGCTCTTTAATATAAAATCTAACATTACTGAATAAAAGATTGTCATTTACTCACCCTCAAAGTTGTTTCTTGATTTTCTTGGATCTGATCAACACAAATTCAGATCTGTAATGAAGCAGGAAACAGATTGACTTCCATAGTAAACTGCTATGGAAGTCAGTGGTGCTCAAAAAATGGTTTGATTACAAACATTCCTCCAAATATCTTCCTTTGTGTTCGACAGAAGAAAGAAATTAAAGAGCACCAATTATGCTAATAAATTGGCACGTTAGCACGTTATTGCAATATCCCATAGTACATACATGTTATTAAAACTTGAACTAATGCATTGTGAGTCTTATAAATTGCTTACATACCTCACCGATTTCCCACTGTCTGGAAAACGCTCGGTTTAGTTCCTGTCTCCGCCTCCCAAAATGTCTAGTGTAATCGGATTGGTCAGATGACTACTCAACTGTTATTGGTCAACTGGGTTCGGCGTGTGTTTGAAAGGTTACGCCCCTGACTACGCGTGGGTTGACACAGATTCTGACTGAGAGTCACAGCCTCAGAGGCATCGTAAACAAGCGTTATATTTCTCTATAAACGATGGTGTCTGTACTGCCTTACCACTTCGAGCTCGATCCAGAGAGTTCAGAAGGCCGTTACGATATAAACGATCTCCGTCAATGAATGCGATTGGATTTAACTTTTTTAGGTGTCCTTAGCTCTGCCAGAATGCTAAACGAAGACGAAAATGTGTTGCAAAGACATCCAAAAGGTAATTATAACGTACTACATAACTATATGGAAACACCAAATGTAGCACATAGAAAGTATTTGTTGAAATGATTATAAAACGATTTCACTTGGTAATTTCTACATTATTTTACTCTAGTAAAATTTATTATAAGACTGCTTACATACTGTATTACTGTGCAAACTATATGGAAACACCAAATGTAGCACATAGAAAGTATTTGTTGAAATGATTATAAAACGATTTCACTTGGTAATTTCTACATTATTTTACTCTAGTAAAATGTATTATAAGACTGCTTACATACTGTATTACTGTGCAAACTATATGGAAACACCAAATGTAGCACATATAAAGTATTTGTTGAAATGATTATAAAACGATTTCACTTGGTAATTTCTACATTATTTTACTCTAGTAAAATGTATTATAAGACTGCTTACATACTGTATTACTGTGCAAACTATATGGAAACACCAAATGTAGCACATATAAAGTATTTGTTGAAATGATTATAAAACGATTTCACTTGGTAATTTCTACATTATTTTACTCTAGTAAAATTTATTATAAGACTGCTTACATACTGTATTACTGTGCAAACTATATGGAAACACCAAATGTAGCACATATAAAGTATTTGTTGAAATGATTATAAAACGATTTCACTTGGTAATTTCTACATTATTTTACTATAGTAAACTTAATTATAAAATACTGCTTACATACTATTTTACTATGCAAACTATATGGAAACACCAAATGTAGCACAAAAAAAGTATTAATTGAAATGAATGTTAGTTCTACATTATTTTACTATGGTAAACTTTATTATGAAAGACTGTGCTATGTTTTTACTTACTAGGTTTTAAGGAGAATGCAACAGGTTCCAGGGCCTCTTACCTGCGTGATTCATCATCCAGGTTTTGCACAAATTGTCTAAATCCCTACACACAGAACATTTATTGTACCGACTATAAGCCTTTGAGGCGCAGGACTAGAGTAAGTTTTATTACATTTTTAAACCAATAACACTAAAGTATCATTATAGTAACAAAGTACCCAAAAGAACAAAAGATGTAACTTTAAAGAAAATATAAAAGTCAGTCAAAAGTTTATTTATTACAAATATATATTTAAATGTTAAACAATATACAAATAAACATACTTTAGTAACCATATTGTGCTCTTCTTTCAAAAATTTTTCAATTCACTTCTTACAGCTATCTATTCAGATAAATGGCATATCAAAGCTTTGTCAGCTGATGCTATCTAAGATGACACTTTAGGGTTATCATCCTGTCGTGTGTTGTTCTCCAGATACGCTTGGAGCTTCCTGATCGGAATGTTGGCTTCCGACGACCCCTGCACTGAAGATGGCATGCAATCACGTCCTCCTTTGAAGGTCTCTCAAACTGTGATGCCAGGTCCATTGGAATCGGGGTTTCCTTCAGCTTATCTTCAAATACCTCAGCAAACACAAGCCTGATCACATCATCCACATAACTGTACAAATATTGCGGTCAATAAATCTTTTGTTTTGATCATTTATTTCCCTGCTTCATACATTAAGTTTTTAATTATGAATGTATTTGAAATAAAACATTACTGCTTACGGTATGTCATTTGTGTGTTTTGGGAACATAGCCTTGTACTTTCCCTCTCCTGCTTTTGTTACGGCTTGGTGACATTGTAATGGATGGCTGCAAGGTACAACCTGTAAAAATATAAGCAAGCATAAATTTATTGTAAAAGTAAATACTACTTTATTTAACACAGTTACTAAAATACTTAAATACCTGCATAGCATTCCAATAAATGAGAAAATCAATTTTTTTTGCTGCAAATCTGAAATCTCAGGCTACGGACGGCAAAGGCATCCACTGATGATGGTGATGGAAACATTGTGAAACGATGCTACTGTCTGGGTTCCTATGATTATGCAGAGAAAAAAAACTTTGTCATCATCAGTTATACATTTAAGACTGGTAGTGGTTTCATTAGCTAAATACATCATTTGTGTTACACACCTTTGCTCCTCATATGCCGGTCTGACTCCTTGTACTGTGTGTTATGATGTTGCATGTTTGCATACAGTGTAGAAGGATGTGTCCAGCTGCGAATCTAAGATATAGACAAATAAAACAAACATGTATTCAGTCAAAAATACATATTATAACAATAGAGTACAACGACTATAACTCGTTAGACTATTCATTAAAACGTAAATGTATTACATGTTACATGGCCCAACATTAGCAACACACATTACGTGTTTACTTCGTTTCAAAATCTAAGAAAGCTTCAAGTAAAAACAACAGTAAAATACATATAACTTTAAACAAATCATCTGTACTTAGAGTTTCTTGAGTTTGAACATGAGAACAAATTTTACCGGTAACAGTTTAGCTGGTAACTTAGCAAGTTTGTAAACATGTCTTAACCAACATCGATAAAAAAACGATAGTCTGCATAATTCAACATACACGTGTGTAAATATGGTACGTTGTTTATGAAATACAGTATTACAACACAAAACAGTTCGCTTGCAAGCTTAGCTCTACACGCACATTATGTTAATCTCCGGTTACCGGTTACGTAATGTACAGTAAAAGGCAAATAATAAACGTGAATACTTACAGCCTGTGATCCAGAAGTGCACAGTAATCCAATATTCAGAAGGAGACGTCCAGCTTCGGTTCATGAGAAGCAGTTATTGTGAAAACTCCGTGAACAACTTCTGACTGGATTTTTCCGGAACCGTATTAAACATGATGTCCTCTGTGGAAGTCCATAAAGTGCTATTTTGCCCTCGCATCTAAAGAGACAGCGTCTACTCGAGAGATTTAATCGCTTAAACAATGAAACAAGAGTTTGCAAACAGAGTCAAAGCAGGGACTCCCAACCTCCGCCATTTTAGCTCTCTTCTGACTCGGCGCTCCCCACCCCACCCTCGTCTTTGAGGGCGTACCCAAGCAAAGCAGAGAGGGCTGAACTATGATAATGTTGGTCTTATCTACGTCACTAATCCCAGGAAGTAAACTGTTGCCTACAATCCGAGTGTTTTTTGTAGTCCTCAAACGTTAGAGACGATAACTCGCGTCATCGTTTTCTTTGAGGTATGTACTTTTTGAATATCGTTAGCATGTACTAATACACACTTACACACAAAATGATGTTTAAAAACGTGTATCCCATAATAGGTGCTCTTTAATACAGGTTTGAAACAACATGGGAGCGAATAAATGATGACAGAATTTTCATTTTTGGGTGAACTATCCCTTTAAACTGTCTACTAAAGGAGTAAATGAATATTCTCATTCACTTCATTGTAAACAGTGTGTTTGTGTTTTATTCACTGTGCATTTTATGTGGAATATTATTCAATTTGCTTGTGTTTACCCAAAGCGTATTACATGAGATTTGAAATCATAAACAATTGTAACAGTTGTGCAAACACACACAAGTCAACAGCACAAGCCATGAGATCATTCCAGGACTGAGAGAACTATACGGCAGTTGAATGTGTGTGCGTGCGCGCACGATTGTGCATGTTTGTGTAAAAACAGCTGAGCTGCATATGCTCTGTTTGTCTATGTATCTATTTCCACAGTATAAACACAGTAAATTAAAAGTTCTTCAAATGAAAACGATGCACTGTTGCATTTAATTTGGCTACATCCTCTCCACCCACACACAAACACAGATTTCTACATTTCAACACATGTTACTGCACATCAGATGAATCAATGTAAAAACATGACTTCAGGATGATGACCTGGTAACCATAAACAACTCAACTCTGCTTTCTGTTGTGCCTAACAACAGCGTTTATAAAGTCTCATTCACACTGACGCAACAAGTGACCATGAACACGACTGTTGTGTTTTGCTGGATCAGTGTTAACCCGCATGCTGTTTCTTGAGTCAGTGTGAATATGAGAGTTACATCCAACTTCAGAATGTCTATATTGTTAACAAGTTCTACCTCACCTTGACTTAACCCACTTGACTTTCACATTACATCATGCTTCATGTCTAACTAGTTAACACATTGCTACTGTCATACCGCCCAGCCCTGCTACTTTCCTCTATATATCATAAGAGTGTGTGTGAGTTGTTTGCAGACATTCAATCATGATGAGATAAATCTATGCCATACTCCAGAGATCTGCTGGAAAGTCACCATACTAAATCACAGCAACTATTATGTGTTAATCACTTTTTTTTAACTCGCCTCCTGTTTTCCGTTTCCCTTATTCCCACTCTCTCCCTCTGTGATCCCCTAATTCATCCCATGAAATACAGAGAAAGACAGATATTTCAGTGTGAGCGCTCCAATTAGATAAATCATTTTCGAGACCCATAAAAACTCTGAACGTGTTTATGCGTGTTTATCCCTAATACTTACTATTTACTTGTACCCCTTGTCAGGTGCTATGCTACAGGTTTCAATGACTAGCGTTAATTTGCTAGTTTACACTGAAACCAAACATGATGCACTCACAGCACTTTATCACAGCCAAACACAAAGGCAAAATATGTGGGATTTTCTACCAATGAGAATTTACTGTAGGTGGGGGCAAGGGTACACAAATAAAATACAGAAGCAAAAGAATGTGCTGTGTATTATAAACACAATAACATTCAATATACTGTATGTTAGTAATATTAATTGTGTATATGTCACAAGGACTTCAGCTGCTTTAAAGGTGCTGTGTGTAGATTGTTATCGGCATCTAGTGGTGAGACTGTGAATTGCAACCAACAGGCTAGGTCCACAGCTCACCCCTCCCTGGGTGCGTTTCACTCCAGTTTTAGACACGCACTTGCAAACTTCCCTCGGGGGAATTCCTTTCGCCTTTTTGAAGTGTGTTCCACTTCGTCAAGTGGACGAGGGAAGTTTGTATGGACAGACCCTTGCTCCCTCGATTTTGACTGAGGGAGTGAGTCTACTTCATATGCACACTTCATGCAGCTCCATATCCCACAATGCAACACGATTGTGAACTCACTTCAGCAACTCACACTTTGCACAGTTCAAATGATGGAGGGGGCGGTCTCCACTTTTCCATGTGATCAAGGGCTTAGGGCGATACATTTGAACCCACTTCAAGTGTTTTAGCAGTAGTGGGCACTCGTACAACGTAAGCAATACCGTACATCCGAGTGAACGAGACTGAGGGAAGTTAGCGAGGGAAGGTCATAAAAAACAAACTGGAACGCAGGGCCTTTCAAAACGCGTAGAGGTACTATGGTAGCCGCCACAAGACAAACACGTCATTATCTGAGACAATGTACTGACGAAACGCGCTATGAAGAGCAGTTTGTCCATTTAGGGCTACCTTAGAAACATGGCAGCAACTTCCATGTAAGGATACCCACGGTGTATATGGAGACAAAAACGTTTCATTCTAAGGTAATAAAAACAATACAATTCATTGTGTATGGTCTTAATACACAACTGATAATATAGTTATGTGTATTATATTGCATTTCTGTCAAGAGATAAAAGTTACGCAAGGAATAATTGACGACGGGCCATTGAATTATAAGAAAATAATGCACACCCAAGGTGCAATGCGGCACGACACCAAGCGGATTGCCGTTACACCGCGGGCGTGCATTATTTTTAAATAATTCAAAGGACCGGAGTAAATTATTCCTCTTATACTACGGTTACCACAAACATTGCTCTGGTGCCTATTTTTAAAAGATTTGGTAAGTTTGGTTTGCGGTTATCAGAAATTAATGCATACCCACGGAACATTTCTCAGTCAATCAGAATACAGCATTCAACAGACCTGTGGTAATGAGGCTAAATATATTTCCTGTACCCTAAATCAGGGGTCTCTAACCTTATTGTGAGCAAGGGCTACCACAATGGATAAAACAATCTGGAGGGCTACTTTTTATTAAAAACTTATTTTATTTTAGTTGTTGATATGTTTTAGTACTGTTTAAAATGTTAACAGATGTAAACCATGCCAAGCTAATATAAAAATATGTAAAAAATAAGTATTAATTGAGACTATAAATAGAATGTGCTTTTTGGGCACCTCGCAGACTCTGTGCGGGCTACTGTCCTAAACCATATGGGGTGGTTTCCCGGCAGGGTTTATCCTTGCCCCAGACTAAAATGCATATTTGATCTGCATTCATTTAAAAACATGTACTGAAATATCTTAGCATATATCAGTGCCATTGTTTAGTTTTTTTTTTGTAAAAACTACTTAAATTTCCCAAAATAACTAAGACCTAGTCCTGGATTAATCTAAACTGTGCCGCTATGTTTCTTAACTTAATGCTTGCAAAAGTTTACCCCTAAACTTTTTCTCTTTTAGGGTTCTCTTTATTACGCCATTTTCTAACATAGCAGCATTTGATTCCCACAAAACCTGAAATACATAGGGAAAATCTCAGTGAGACCCATCGCAAGCTGCTTCCTGTGTTTAATTTATTTACTGAGTGAATTCCCTCTCTACTTTCCTCCTGACTTCCACTATAATCCCCAATCCCCTGTTCATTTGCAGCTGGCCTTTCACTGCTTATTTGCTGGCCTTTATACACTTTTATAGTTATGTTTTTCAGCTGAAGTTCACTTATAATGATTTTATAATGATAGTAAGATTATTTATTAGCACACTTTTTTTGAGAGCACGAGAGAAAGTTAGTTTGTGTCTGTTTGGGGGATTCAGTAAATGCTTTTTAAAGGGATAGTTCCCCCAAACATGAAAATTCCTAATCTGTTCCAAACCTGTATACATTTCTTTGTACAAAAATTTTAATATTTTGAAGAATATTTGTGACCAAGCAGATGCGGGGCACCACTGACTTCCACAGTAGGAAAAAGTAATACAATGGAAGTCAAAGGTAGGAAGTGAATGGTACCCCAGATCTGTTTGGTTATTAAAATTTTTGCAATTTGGGGGTGAGTAAATGACAGAATTTTAAGTTTTCGATAAACTTCCCCGTTAAATGTATTGCATGTATAGGATGTTTTAATGTGTATTCTTCAATCTTTTCCAGTTGAGCTACAGGAAAGGTGTAATCTAGAAGAAGCGCATTTAATAAGAAAAATATGTAGGTTTATTTTCTAGGTTCCACCTGTTACTGTTTACCTTTTTATTCTTGCTTGAAGCTGAAAGGAACGATATTTATTTGATTTGTGGTTTCATTTTTCAATCTAATAAATCACAGGCTTACATAAAATATTTTTTTCTTTATAACAGTGGACACAGAGTTTTATGTACCATACATGGTAAAGTAAAACATATTTCGATTTCACACATCTTTTTTGTGCACTTCTACAACACACCTCTACACCTTTACAACACTGTCATTGGTAAACGCAATATCTACACCATTATGCTTCAAAAAGCATCTTTCTCCACTGATGGCTATTTGAAAGTAGCTGTGATTTTAGATGAAATAAAATATAGGTGTATAGTAATCGTGTCTGCAGGGCTCCTAAAAGCCTGAAATGGACTTTGAATATTGGATAATGGACTTTGGATTTTTTTTTAAATATATCTGTTGCCTTCAATGTCACAGCCCATTTAGCAGCAGGATCATATCTAGTGAAGATTCGGGACTGTACGTGTTCCTGCGGCGCCATCTGCCAATCGGTGTTGCCGTGATATGCGTCTCAATGCCATTTACGGCTCAAACGACTGGCTCGAAAATCAGTGTCCATGATGCAAAGATGACAGCAAGCAAGCAAGACGCAGCCATTCAAACCTGCATGATACACAACTGCAGTATAAGATGGGGAGAGGCAGGAATAAAGAGGAGGAGCAGAAGGAAAGAGAGATGCCAATGGGGAGCAGAGGGTCAATTAGATCCAGCAGTGAACTGCCTCACGCGGATGGAGGAAAATTAGCCATGTCTACCCCGTCTGTGCGTCTACACATACACACATCCTTCAGCTCACACACACTAAAAGCTGCTTTCAATTAGCAAGACGTATAGCATGTGGAAAACAAAAAGAAAGAGAGAAATATAAGACACTGACAATAGGAAGCCATAAAGAAAAGTTAACGCCATTGTTCCTGGTCCTAAAGAATCAAATGCAGATATGATGGACTTCAAATCAAATCCTGCTGGGTGAAACCAAGACACCCGACATGTGCTAAAAAGCATCGGTGTACTAAACCAGATCAAGTCCAAAACTGAACAGTCTAACAATTTAACAGCTATCTGTGCTAGCCATGTACACGTACAAACAAAACTGCAACCGCTTTCTCTTCGACCAAAACACACAGACACAAATTCACAGGCACTCACTAATGAAAGCAATATTGGTATAAATCAAAGCAGAAGGCTTGGTTCACTTTCACACTGTGTTAATGCCGCAATTATCCAATCAGTTTGAAATAACACACTTTACACACACACGTCCGCATTATTTTCAGCCCTGCCTTCCTCTATTTTTGCTTTTGAATTTACACACTTTAGATCTCAGAATATATTGGATGATCATGCGGGTAACTCTATACAAACTGGCCATCTTTTAACGCATCAATACTGTACAAAACTCCACACATTGAAAAGTTTATTCCCTTTTTGGAAAATTTCACATGCACATGACAACTCTGTCAAAAGATCCTTGTTTACACGAGACCACGATTACAACTAAAACCCTGCCAGGTCAGTAGATGGCAATGTTACTTTGTAAAAAAAACACTACACGCCTGTGTACACATTCGTCTAAAAATACAAACAATCATGATAGCAAATGCATCAAGCAGTTTTCTGTAGATGGACGATGATGCAGGTTTATTTCTACAAGTGACCCTGGATTATAAAGCGTCAAAATTTAGTAAACTTTGTTGGCGAAGCATTATTAAAAACAGTATGTTGAACAGCACAAACAGTCATGTAAGTCTCCATTGTACTCGCACGTGCCTAAACTAATGCATGCGTCACCGTTATCACAGATTCCTGTTTACGTAATTTTCACAGAAATGACATGGTATTGTTTCTAAAAACAACAATTTGAAGCCCATTATCAAAAGTTTGCATTTTAGGATGCAAAAACACCATTGTCATGTAAATGAACATTCAAACCACATAAAAATGACTGGTTTTGGTTGAAAATGTTTACGCGTAAATGGCATATAAAGCTACCAAAATACAAGACATTCTTAACAAATACAGTTCTGAGCAAATTTTATGATTTACAAAAATGTTTTTAAGTATGTCAGTAGGATATACAGAATCAATAACAGACGGTATGAGCCACACAGGTGATCTCACCATCAGCAAAATGAAGAAACAAGAACTTGAGATAGAAGTATAGTTATGTTTTATGCATACGTAAGGGATTGCGAACAGTGAGTGAAGTTCGTCATCAGAATAATACGGGCGCACATTACGCGCACCGACAGATTTTTGTAACCACACTTACTTTTAACCTGTAGGTAGCGCGTGTAACATAATGTGGTATGTAGCCCAGGAGATTTTTTCTCAATTTCGTCACAAAATGCCTTGCGTTAAAAGTCTGTGTACACGTACGAGTCAAATAAACTATGCTTGGCAAGGCTGTGTGTTTGACCGTGTGGGTACGTTTGGGTACACGCAAAAAACAAACTATATTCTGATCTCTAGATTGACTCTATACAAACTTTGACAATTCTTTAACCAAGATTCTTGAAAAAACTGTGGACATTTGCAACTTAAATAGAAAGTAAAAAAACTTGAATACATTAATAAAAAATGTTTATAGATGTTTTCATCACGATTACGTGTCTGGACAGAAGTTAACTTTTAGTCTCTGTTTGTTTAAATGGGGGGTTCAATGGTATTTCATGCATTATGACTTATTAACAGAGTTTAAGAGTTGGTTTTCTCATGCTAAACAAATGCAAAGTGTCAAAAAAAGCAGTTGGACTTGTTACAGAGTATTTCTGTGGCGAATGCACTTCGCCAGGGTTCTTACAAGTTTCTGAAAGTTTTTTTTCCGAATTCTGGTACAGCTGATATTCAGGGGTAAGCCATACGTATCACTTCCCCTGGAAAACCACGCCCGCACGTCAATCAGCGGGAAAGAGAGAACTGATGACGCTAAGTTACCAGCATCTCTTCACGAGACAGCTTTGTTTTATATCAAGACTCAACAATGGCATTAAAGAAGAAGTGTGTATTTGGATGTAAGGAGAAGAAAGCCAGCATTATGGAAACAATGGATATAGTTTGTTTATCCGGGATAGCAGCGGCGTTTTGCGTGTGTTTGTTTAACGCTGGATTTCATTGAAAAGTCCCAACCGGGTCGTGAGTTGCATGCGGTAAGTAAGACTTCTGTGTTATGTTGGAAATAAGCCCTTGTATATAAGCCTATATATATGTCACGAACATGTAGTGAATCATAAGTTATCCAGTCAGTGCTGTATAAAGTGTTGACTCGTGACTCACTCCTCCCGCAGTTCGTAACTCCTACTTCTGAAGTTTTTTTACTTTGTTTGAAAGAATCGGTAAAGCTAATCTGTCTTTTATAAGTCTGATAAAACTAAAGACTCTTCAGAGATATGAAGGATGTAACTCTGTAGGTGCTCCAGATTAACATCAGATACGCAGACACAGCGTGTGTTATGGATGCTTAAATGGTCTGGCTAGTGGAGCAAACACCTCGTCGAAAATAACAAATGTTTTGGTTTGATAAAGACGAGGGAAGACCACGATCATGGATCAATGTTATGTGAAGGGAGGTTTGGCAGCCGAAATCAATCAACATTACTTCCTATACTGACAACTGCTATTGCTTACTTTATTCCTTATTAACAAGCCTATAGAATGTCATAAGGATTTGATAGCACAACTCTTGCAACAAAGACAACCCAATATCAGCAAAACAACATACAGACCAAAATACATACTAAGAAAAAGGTTTTTGAATGAGCAGAATTCCGTTCTTTGGTTTTCCATAGCTATTTGTTTTTTTGTAATTCTGACTAGAGACTCTCGAGTCAGTCCAAACATCGAAAGTGTTCCCAGCATTCCACTCAAGCCCCGATTGCTGTTTGCTTTGGCCTCTTACGGCTCCATCCCTCCCTCTCATTTTTCAGGACTTCCCCGCACTGAGGAAGGTGTGGACATTACAGCGAGTGGAAGGGAAGATCCAGCTGACACTGAGAATTCCCTCCTCAGGGGTGATTCTTTAGTGAAGGGTGGCTGAAATTTATAGCACCTGGAGCCCTCATCTCCTTCACCTCCCACTTCTCACTGTAGGAAAGTGGAATGATGGATGGGAGGAGAGACACAGAGAGTTTTGTCAGGTCTATAAGTTGATGAGTACCTGTGTCAAAGACCTCCAGCTCTGTAGACATGAGCTCACCTGACCGCCACCAATGAGGAGAGATGCTACAACTTTACAGGGGTGGAAATTAAAAAACACAGAGCCCATGAAGATAAATTGAACAACTTGACGTTGAAGTCAATTTTACGAGAGAACCGGAAACCTGCTGGTTGTTCAGCCAATTCATCAGAGACTGCCTGTTTCTTTTTGTACAATGTGACCACAATGAGATCTTAAATATCGGACTGTTCAACATTCATAATTATGTGGTATATCTACATCCCTCTATCATGTCATTAAAAATGAATAGTTCACTCAAATATTCATTTTCTTTCTTTAGTTACACAAATGAATCATTAGTTCTTGTGTGTCTTGTGACTAATTGTCACATGCATGTTTTGCAAGAACAAATGAGATTTAGCATTATCAACATTTCCATGGATGTGTGATGTATCGATCACTAAGCTAAGTTTGCTCTCACAAACATATTATTTCCTTCAAAGACATTTATTTGAATGAAGGATGTACAGTATGTGCTTTTTGAAACATTACCATGTTGAGGCCCTTTTAAGAAGATAACGCAACAACAATTTGTTTGTGTACAGTTGAAGAAAGAAAGTCTAATAGTGCTTTTCTATTGCATGGTACAGCTCGGTATGGCTTACTTTTGGTTATTTTCTAGTGTGGTACTTTTTTAGTAGGCTTCCACCTCAGACATTTCAAGTGAGCCCCACCAATACTAAAATGTGATGAGTAAACATTGCTGATTTTTGATTGGTCACAGATAATCATCTCTACTGCATCATTGCCACTGAGCACCGTCAAGCGAAACAAGTGAACCAAGCTCCCAATTTTTTTTCATTGAAAAACATCCACATGCTGAGAGTCAACACCATGCCATCGATATGCTCCATTGCTCTTGTATTGTGCATTTGTGTCATGTTTTAACTATATAATCATAAACCATCTGGAGGGGAAAAAGATTTAATGTTACTTTGTGAATAAACAACACCATATTTACTCACAAACACAAACATTTATAATATGTGCTATTATATTTGTATTTATACCAAAATACAAATATTTATTTATATTCTATATTATAAATACAAATATAAGATATTATGTTCATTTTTATAGTATGTTTATCAAACCTATTCTACCAAAACCCATGATTTTGCTGTTGATAAACCTGAAGTAAATTTAATTTAAACAAACTATATTCCCAATTTACATGGATTCTTTTAAACAACATTAACTGAATGTTTCAATATACTTTAAGACAGACAAACACCTGAAAATATACTTTTTGCCATATGACAAATTCATGCACCAAGATCAGATCTATTATCAGGTCAGGGTCAATGTGTGGTTGGATTGTGTTTTCTCAGTTCAGCTGTAGCACAATGGAAATGATATTGATCATTTTAAATGACCCTACTGTCCTCAACTACTCAGATCATCCTTCACATTTACTGTTGTAGCTATGGGAGGCTGTACTCTGTGTAATGTTGTTTCTGACAGTAAGCTTTATTTACAGCTAAATTCCCATAGGGCCTGTGTGCATAAGTATGCATGTGTGTATGGAGGACTCAGCGCTGAATAGAGTCATCCAGGATTACAGGCTAGCTGCTCAGTCTCTCACAAAAGAGGAAAAGCACAGGCAAATTTGCATAATCAGTGGAAAAGCCTGTAGAGACAACTCTATACGTGTGTGTGTGTCTGTGTGTCCTACTGTCAGCCTGGTCAAGATAAACACATGGAAACTTCAGCTGTAAAGATTGCAGTCTAGGATTTCATTTTTTTAGATCCATTATTTTTATGTTATTTTAGTGTATGTAATTTTTGCACAATCAACTCAAAAACAAACACCCAGAACAATCGACAACCAACAGACAACAACAACAAACTACGGTGACAACAAGGCTTCAAACGACCTGCTTACATTAGACTAGTAATTTCCATAAACATAATACAGTGTATGATTTTTATTTTAATCGAAGCATCTAACCAAAAACATACCTAAAGGAAATAACAAAGTCACATGTAACTGGGTAATATATAGGACATATATATGTATATAAATGAAAGATTTTTCAGCAAAGAAACTTTGCAAAATTCATTATAGGGCTTAAGATTTTTAACCAAAAACTGTAAACTAATGCATTTTGGTTATTCATTTATACAACAATGCCCTTTTTGCTTCCTAAAAATGCGCACTTTTGAAAACGGGTTTCAACATGTACATTTAAAAAAGAAAAATGTGAATCTGTAAAAAAAACTGTGATGTCATATGCATTTGTACGTGATAAGTCTATAGACATGCACAACCAAACACAACAATGGTGGACTACATGACTGTGTTTGTGCTCATACTGTAAAAAGTGTATTGCTTCTCCAGCAAATTGTAGTTCCCTTTCAGTCACTAAGACATCACGTTGTGACCGACGAATTGCGAGTTTGTTAGGGAAAGGTGATGTGACATCTCCGTTCCCTTCCTTCAGTGAACGAGGGCTACATACGTAACCGAGATGTTTTACTGCATCTACAACTTTTGAGTTATTTCCACAGATCTGTGTGAATGTGGTTTGTTTTAACAATGTTGTGTGTACGTGTGTACATTAAACTTTCAAAAACATAAAGAAAGAAACTCTTCCGATTTTACTACATTGTCGTGTAAACTTGGCCTTACTACAACAACTAAATAAACGTATTTCTCTTAGTGGTGGGCAATAATCAATCGCGATTAATCACATACAAGTTTTTGCATAATATTTGTGTGTGTTTGTGTGTAATTATTATGTATATTTAAACAGAAACACAGACGTAAACATTTTTTTTATAAAAAATATATATACACATGTAACTGTTTCTTAAATACATACATGAATGTGTGTGTTGTGTGTGCGCAGGGGCGCCGTTAGGGGGGGTGCAGAGTATGCAAGGCATATGGGCCCATGAGTACGCTAGGGGGCCCCACCGTCATCACTTTTCCATTTTTTTTTTGTTGTTGTACACGTTTAATTATTAACACTATAGTAAAATGTAAAGTAAATGAATATAAAACTAATGTAAATGACTTTGTGATAAGTAAAATTGAGACACTTTTTAAAACAGCGTGCAAGCATGACCTTGTAGATGCAATTACATTGGCGGTTCTGGTGGTTTTTAATTTGATTGTGCAGGGGCCTCATTTATAAAATGCTGCGTAAAAACCATCCTAAATTTGATCTTGCGATCATTTAACAAAAATGCGTACGTGTGATTCATAAACCGAACGTACACGCAGAAAACGCGCGTACCCCTTTCAAATCTATAAATCAGAAATGAACTTGAACTTGTGCGCTCATCCGAGCAGTTTCAGATCTCCGCCTTTAAACGATGCGTAATTAATGTCAGACATATAAAAAGCGCTTGTCAATGTTTAAACCCAATTTCAAACAGCAAGAATGGCTTATATTTCCAAAAACCTGCAGCAATCAGACAAGCAAAAGTGCGTACATCTGCTCAGACCCTGACGTGGCGCTAAGCACTTTTCCACGTCAAAGACGGTTTTTATAAATATGGACTTTGCCGTGGATTTTCGCCTACGCACACTTTACGATCAAATCTGTGCGTACGCAGGCTTTATAAATGAGGCCCCTGGTATGGATATGGGTGGGTAGGCAACATTTTGGTTTGGGATCAGTTTGGTGGGTTTGCTATGCAATCCTTTTAAGTTACCACAAACAGTCGAAAGCCCTACTGTTTGGCATTTCAAGGTAAGATCTCACATGCCACTAAAAAGCGCTCATGCTGATCCGTAAACTGTTTGTTTCATGAAAAATTTAAAATATTTGTGTTAAAACAAAAGGACAGCAAGGCCTTTATTTAAGGAAATATTAGGATAGCGACTGCTGAAAAATAGGCCATTGCATTTCTAAGACGGACAATTACTTAATAGGCGTAGTTAAAAATATTATTTTCTGCAATTGTGGAATCTTTATTAAATAAACATGAAATAGGAGAATTGTCTTAGCCATTGTAATTGAGTTAAATTTTAAATGACTAAGAGCTGGATTTAATGTGACAGCGCATCATTTTCAAAGTGAAAGTGATTCATTTTTATTCAGGTTTGCAACGGAGGTTTAGCCCTTAGTACAGCTATTATAAACGCTATATCAGATTGTTTTTAACATGTATCCGAATAGAGAATGTCTGTTCTATATTTATGTTTAAGTATTGTTTTGTTTAAATATTGTTGTAATGTTGTTACTGTTTTGTTTAGACTGTATTATTAAGACCGATTATTAAGACTGTAATTTTAAACGCTATATATGGGGCGTTGTAATGGATTGAAGGCTAATATGACGGTAAAAATAGAGTGAATCATAAGACATAATTTTCGAGTTTAATTTAAGTTTTGTTTGCTTTAAATGTTTGCTTAAAATAAATTTCGTTTAATATAATTAGTCTCTTAATTTTAATGAATGTTTTGTTGATAAGTGTTGTGAATATTAAAGAAAAAGTACATTAAAAAGAACACCGTGGATCAAATATAAACTACTGCAATATGCTATCAAATGCCAAAACATGCAGTATTATTTTTGTAATAATATAGTTGTTGTTGGATGTGCAAAATCATATGGATTGCGGCATGCTTTTGACTGAAAATCAACGTCGTCATATGTAAAACTTTAGCCGATCGTGCTTTTTGCAATTTCTGTGTCACTGGCTAAGGGCGTGTGTGGGCGAGGCACACACTTTAAAAAAAAAATCAACGTCATATTAATTTTTAAAACTTTTGCCGGCCACGCTTTTTGTCATGAGCGGAGGACGCGTGTGGGGGTTGCGGGAAACGCATACCACACGCACAGAGAACAACGACATAAAGAGAATAAGTTATTTGGTGTTTTCTGATGAATACAATCGGTTTGTAAGAACATTTTTAAATGGACTAAATGGACTATAAGATCGTCAATATGAATTGAATTGAACTCTGAAGAATGAACTTAAATAGGCTTAACGTACACATTTCGCTTCAGATCTCCGCCTTTAAACGATGCGTAATTAATGTCAGACATATAAAAAGCGCTTGTCAATGTTTAAACCCAATTTCAAACAGCAAGATTGGCTTATATTTCCAAAAACCTGCAGCAATCAGACAAGCAAAAGTGCGTACGTCTGCTCAGGCTCAGACCCTGACGTGGCGCTAAGCACTTTTCCAATATGAAGAATGAACTATTATAGGCTAAACATAAATGTACACATTTCGCTTCTAAAACCGCACAGAAAACTCGACTGGCGCGACTTTCAAAGCGCCTTCCATAGATTTCCATAGATTCAGAAATGCATCTCCATGAATTCTTCTTCTTTTAGTTATCTCTTTAAAATCAGTCATGTGAATGTTTTCTGCCATTCCAGATTAAAATGGTATTCGTTTTTCGAATAGCCTAAATCTTTTTTTTGCTTAATGCATTTATTTTTAGGTGCAAATGCGACTTGTAAAATTAAATAAACGCACTAAACTGAGTAATTTTCTATAGCTACACATTATGGTATGAAAATCAAACAATCATCTAAAGAAAGGGGCCCAAAATTTTGTCTCGCATACCCCCCTTGAAACAGTTCATTGCGCCCCTGTGTGTGCGTATGTGTGTATTTATATATTAATAATATATTATATTATATTATTATTATTATATATACATAATATATTACTCATATATTATCCAAAAAAATCACTTTTTTTTGTATGCGATTAATCAAGATTAAACGTTGCTCACCTAGATAAAAAAGATCTTTTTTTTAATTTTATAAATGTATATTTGTTTTTAAAAGATTGGGGTATAACAATATTATTTAATCCATAATAAAAGTCTTGGAAATATATACATATTGTTATATTCTTTTGATGGTGTGGTATGAGAAACATTTGCCAGAACATACCATATAGTACTACCAAAGTACATGTTTGCACTGCACTATATTTTACAGTACAGTATATGCACTCAAAGTATACTTACAGTGTACTTACTTACCCAACAAAATACGTAATATTATGTACATAACAAGGGCTAGGTTTAAGTACCTTGTAATTACACAATTATACTTAAAGTAAATGGTACAGTACATACGTGTAGAGCAAGACTGTAAAATAAATTGCAACATAGTTTTGTAAGGATTGCATTTATAGTAATGTCTTGTGTGTCTATCCTCCATTTTTGTATGTTTCTTCACATATAAACACACACATACAGCACATGACCAGCGCAGCTGTTGACCTGCACACTGCGTCCAGACGAAGTTCTGAAAAAGTGCCAATCTAAAGAAAAGCCAGATTTCCGTTTCCATTTTGCTCACCATGAAAACCATTCAGCAGAAAATAATAAGTGCCAAACGTTATACCAATAAATACACATAAAAACAACATGAACTGCTTTGCTCATGCAGTAGATTCTCAATATTCATAAACCGTCACATTTGTGTGTGAGTTTCCCTTGGCGTTTAGTCTGGATTCAACCACCCACATGCACCCCCTTCATCAGGGACCACCAAGGCCGAGAAAAACCAAACAGGCTCTACAAACACACACACACCTTAAAGTTACCACGTTCACCACAGCCACCTCGCCACCATTCACACACCAAATATTTACCCACAGAATCCTCTAGCCAAAAACATCATACAACACACACACATAGCTAAGATAAGTGTTTTTAAAAAGTACGCTTTGTTACTTCTAGTATCCCTAACTTCTGCCATCTGAAGCTATTTAAGCAAAAACATGCCTCTTTATTATATATAACTAATTATGATATAATATGTGATCATAAGAGTAGTTTTATCTGGCGTAATAGCATAATAGCATTACGTTTTCCCTGAAAACACTTTACTATAAGGTGGTATTTGTTAACATAAGTAAATGCATAAACTAACATGAACTAACAATGTCCAATAAAGTTTTTCAGCATTTATTAATCTTTGTTAATGTGAGTCAACGTCAATACAATTGTTCATGTTGGTTCACTGTGTTGAATAACAAATGTAAACAGTTACAACTACTGATTTAAAAAAATATATTACTAATTGCTGAACTGAACATGAACTAAGTTTAAAAAAAATGTGATATTGTTGGCTCTTATAAGCTTATGCAATAAAGGAATAGTTTAGCCAAAAAGGAAGATCACCCCATCATTTACTCACCCTTAAGCTATCCTCAATGTATAAATGAATGAATGAATGGATGAACTCTCGTCTATGTCTCGTACACTACATCCTAAGTCGTATGCTGGAAACACACTCTCTCATTGACGCACGTCAGTCTTACCAGAAGCTAGTTATTTTAGTCCAAAATTATACGAAATCGCGTCACCATTTTTTGTGTTTCAAATCAGAAGCACCATTTATTATCATTATAAAGCTTGAAACAGCCAAGACATTTTCCATTATAACTCCGATTGTGTGTGTCTGAAAAAAAGATAATCAACACATTGTTGATGGCTTGGAGGGTTAATAAATTGTAAGGTAATTTTCATTTTTGGTTGAACTATCCCTTTAACTAATGTTAACAAATACAACCTCATTGTAAAGTGTTACCAACACGACTAATATCAACTACATCAAAATATAACTTTGGTGTAAAAGTTGGTGTGAAATACCATGATGGGGATTATTATTAAGATATGAAAGGAAACCACTTTGCTAAAATGAACAAGTTGACACTAGTTGACAGTAACATGTAAAACTGTGATATAGTGCTAACAGCAGGTGCAACACTTATGCTAGCTGTAAAAGTCACATAGCAGAGAAATGTGTTTGTGAGACACAAATCCTCATGACGTGATTTAAAACCCTTCCTATCCATTACAGAATGTGGGATTGCACATTGAGCCAAACTAAACCATCATAATCACATTTAATCAATCACATTTATGGAGCAGTATTAAATTAGAGATTTGAATGTGATACTCACTGGCTGGTGAAGGTGTGCTGTATCCGCTGAGAGGTAAAGTAGGCAGAGAGGTGGGAGAAAGCCCTCCTAACATGTGCGGGAAAAAGTAGGAATAGTGGGCCATGGGGAAGCCATTGAGGTGTGGGCTAGGGTTGCCTTTACCAGACATGGCTGCATGGAGTTCATCCACAGTCACACGGGATAATCCAAAATGCCGCTTAATGTAGATGACCTGAAGGGATTACTCCCCCATAGGGGTGTCCAGAGAAGAAAGAGGAGGCATAAATGGTTATTTTGTGCGTCCTTTGTAGATAAAGGCTGATGATGTCTTGAAAGATAGCGATTCTTCCAGAAGTCTGGTTGAGCGATGGGACGTTCATTGACTGCTGAATCTTACTTTAAAATTTGTGTTCTTAAAAGATGTGCTCCGTAATTCCTACAGGTTAAGAAAGAAAGAAAGAAATTAGTCTTCAGAAAAAGTGATATCAACCTTTTTGTTGACATGTTAAGTCGGTGGTTCTCAAACTTTTTCAGCATGCGGCCCCCCTTGTGTATGGTGCATTCCTTCACCCCCCCCCCAAGGAAAATTTATGACAAAAAACAGTTCTAAAACTTAACATTTTAATTAAACAAAACATTAATTATACAAAGTAGTGCCGTTGGTTAGTGGCCTTATTTTTTTTAAGGTTTATTTACACAGAATTCATGATACATTTATGCATTTTGTAAAATGTCATAAAACTGGGGCCCCCTTGGCACCATCTTGAGGCCTCCAGTTTGAAAACCACTGCGTTAAGTGGTCAACCAATGTTGTTGTTGTTTTTATTGACACCGTACTGTAAGTCTCTTTGAATAAATGCGTCTGCCAAATGCCTCTTTAAATGCTCAAATATCAGCCAATTGATCAATCTGGCCCCTAGTTCAGTCTATCCCTTGATGTTTTCTTGTCCAATAATGTTCCTTTATGACTTTTAAATAAAAAAGTCTGTTAAATACTTTTAAACAAGAAAGCGCAGGAATATGCAGGGAATATTTGATGATGGCCCGTTCTCTATTATTATTCGAAAATAATAATAGTGTCAATTATTCCACTTATACCACGGTTATACCACCGTTAAGGCTGGTGCCTATTTTTAAGACATTTGACAGGTTAGGTGTGCCTTTTAAAGAAAAATAATCAACACCCATGAAACAATCAGAACAAAGCATTCAACAGACCCATGGTATAACAGGATGTATTTTTAAGTAATTTCAAGTATGATGTAATCACCACTGTACATGTATTTGGTAAATATTAGGTAACATGTTATAACCATCTGATGGTACCATCTCATCTGTCACAATAAATGTACTGGACACGAATGAAAGTTCCTTTCTGCAACCGTAATCCTTTCTATTGTTTTGAAAGGGAGTGAAGTGCTACAGTATGTGAAGTGACCCCAAATGATGTAAGTGCCCTTAGCACTGCGTCAAATGTTGCAAGCAATGACTCTGTCTAGCTAACCACATCATTTCATAAGACGGCTTACGGGAATGTGTCCCTCACACATACATGTTCGAAAGGACAACAAATAATTTGTTCCTCTTTTTATATAGGACAGGCGTTGACAGTGTGTGTGTGCCGTTTCATCATCTGAGAGCATTTTTATAGGGTCAGGTCACTGTTAAAAGCTAAACAAGCACACACAGTGAGACTTTGTGCATGTGCATCATCCTGGACAAATCTTGGTTCAATGTTAAGATGGAATTACACAAACTACTAATGCATTACAGAATGATGTAACTGGCATTTGTAAGCTATAAGTGTATCATAAATTCATGTGCTGTGAAGGGTGCCCATATGGTCTAGTTAGTTAAAAGCCATTAACAGTGGCTCCAAACAGTATCTCACACTTAAAAATACATCAATGTAATTTGACAAGAAAGTAGTAACCCAAAAGTTGCCTCTTACGAAAGTGGAAGCGATATCACATTAGATGTTTCATAAAAGTTTATTTCAAATGAGAACACATAATGAACACGATGCAAACAGATGTCATCATCTTTAACCAACTGGTGTCAGTGTGGCTGTCTAAAGTCAGTTTAAAAGAGTAGTTCACCCAAAAATGGGGCCCACTGACTTTCTACATAGTAGGAATACAAATTACTATGGTCACGTAAAGCCATTTTTGGGTGAACTACTCCTTTAACTCTTTGTAAAATGCTGCCTTTGGATTCAAAGTGAAGGAATCAAGGGACATTGGAATCCTATGTTTGCTTCACTTGCAATCTCCTTAAAGGCCTTCATCTGATCGATTTTGGTAGTCTTGGATCATTGTCATTACTGCCACTGATATCCCTGTGCATGTGTGCTTTAGCATGAAAGGTTGATTGGTCAAGCAGGGTCAAGCCCAAAAAGTTAAAATGGCAACCGAGAAAGCGCTTGTAAGAGAGTCTTTGTATAACCACAAGTTTCCGCAAATGCTTTCCCCAAAGTGACTTTATCTGTAAACGCTGCCTGCAGAGCCAGTGCCTGATAGGGCAGTTATCGCCTTATGTCTAATGTGATGAACCGAGCACAATGTTTTTACATCAGACATGACTTGTAGCGCAAACCCAGAGTGTTCAGCACAATCTTTAGATTTTCTTTGATAAAACTAAATATTTATATATTTAGTTGTGATGGTTGAGGATAGGGTAAGGGGGTAGGGATTGCACAATGTTTATGAGTGTGTCCTCACAAAAATACCTATACAAGGTGTGTGTGTGTGTGTGTGTGTGTGTGTGTATTGGCTTGCATGTTGTAATATTCACTAGGGATGTCCCGATCAGGTTTTTTTGCCCTCGAGTCTGAGTCCGAGTCATTTGATTTTGAGTATCTGCCGATACCGAGTCCCGATCCGATACTTCTATAATACATAAAAAAAAGAATAAAGAAGAGCGAAAAAACAGAACCAGGATGTTCCTTATGTCATGCCGCACGCATTGCTGTTTCTGTGTGGAGTCAAAAGAGTCTAACTCTGTGCCACCGCATAACTACAGATGTGTTAAAAATAATGAATATATAGTATATATGTTCAGGGGTTAAATTGGGGTTTGTTTTGTGGGGAGGCTCTGTTGGGAGGGAGGGTTCGAGGGGTAACATGTTTAATCCTGATGACAGCAAAGCCACTGGGT
Source organism: Paramisgurnus dabryanus (assembly GCF_030506205.2). Lineage (NCBI taxonomy): Eukaryota > Metazoa > Chordata > Actinopteri > Cypriniformes > Cobitidae > Paramisgurnus > Paramisgurnus dabryanus. The sequence continues at coordinate 64,409,782 of NC_133337.1, read as the reverse complement.
GTGCTTCAATGACATTTTGTATCTCTGATAGTATTTTATAAGTTTCAGTTTTAAAGCTGTGCCACATGTTGACTCAAACTTTAAAACCTGAACTTTAAATTATGCAAATCTATGAGTCTGACACCCTATATGCATTTGGTGCACATGTCATTATGCACAATTGATCAAACTTTGAATGAAGTTATAAGACTCAACCTCCTTGACTCATTCTAGGCATAAGATAGGCTACCCAAAAAGACTCAATTAACAAGAAAAACAACATACTGATTCAGCAATATATCTTATAAATTAGCCATAGAGATTCCCTAAGCTGGTCAGCAGTTAGTTATAAAATACCTATAGTTAGGTCGTGATTCATTTGTATAATCAAAATACATTATTTTATTAAACTATACAATCAGTTGTATCCAGTTATCTAGTTAACATTTTGTAATGAGATGAGTGACATGGCTATACATACTTTAATACTTTGTTTCTAGACTTCTATTAGGTTTTTTCGACATGGGCACCATTCTTACCTCTCTTTCTCTCTCTCTCTCTCTCTCTCTCGCTCATCTCTACAGTAATGTCAAATGATCCTGCGCGAATGCGCATTCTTGAGGTTCTGAGTGAGACGCGGAACTGCGTCTGAGCAAATGTTGACAATAACGATCAACGCGTCGTTTAAATGAGCGGTAAAAACGCGGTTTTGTTGTGGGTTCCTTGCACGCACGAGTGTGAAGCCTATGAATGAAAGCACATCAATAGGCTTGTTCGACTTCATGCGGCGCCGCAACAATCGACAGCCGGGTGACTTCAAACTACCGCGAGAGTGATCCGCGAAATCATACGGAGGAGTTTGCTTTTAAATCGTTCTCGCGGAACTTTGACGTCATGCATGCAGCACCACAAGAACCAGCAGCCGGATGAAGTCGAACAAGCCTATTCTCTTCAGTTCACACGCACCAGCGCAGCGCGTACACTGGCGCGGAGCAGAGCGAGAACTTAATGGATTTTAAACCCTGCATATGTATCCGAGTCCTGATCGGGAGGTAACGTCCGATTCCGATCGAGTCTGAAACCACGTGATCGGGGCCGATTTCCGATCACGTGATCGGATCGGGACATCCCTAATATTCACACACTGGATGGATCTAATGTGGCAAATACAGAGCAGTGTGTAAAACCCCAATGCTCTGCCAACACACACACATAGACACACACAACAGATACTCCTTCTTGTCAGATGAGAAGACCCCTTGACATTTGTTCCTCTATTAGAAAGGTCAACCTTTAATTACGTGAAATGCCAGTGAGCAAGCACCTGCAGAAATACAGCCGACATGATCTGTGATGTATGTGTGTGTGTGAGGAAAATAAATGATGGTACTGTGAAAATCTCAGCATTGATACATAAAAATAAAAAAGTTTTGTTTAACATCTGTCTCTGAATTATCATTTGTCTGAATTAATGCCTAATTTGCATCATCCAGAAAAATTAGACAAACAAAAGACGCTGATAAATTGTGTATCAATGTGCTGAATTGAGGCGCCCGGCTCTGGGATTTTGCATTATATAGACATTTTTAAAGCAAGTTAATAAAGAAAAAATAAAAACTACAATGTGTTTTACAATGAAAATATTGCTCTGTATTGCTATAAAGCAGTAAGTGTTCAAAACATAAACTGATGTTTTTATAATAAATGGTAACACTTTACTTAAAGGAGTGTTCATAAGACTGACTTGACACCTTCATAATCATGACATGACACGTGCCATTAACATGAAGGAGATTTTATGGATGTTTATGACAACTGTCATTAAGTGTCATTCAATCAGTTATGTCATTTTTATTGCAACGATGGCATTGTTTGAGATGCCTTGTCATGACAACTTGACATTACCATTTGTCATGACATTACCAAGACATCACAACTAACCACTTTTTATCAGTGATACAAATAACATTTGTCATTAAATGTCATTAAGTATTAATATTCTGTCATAAAGTTTTGTAACAGTGTCATGAATATTTTTCTTGACCTCAACTACAGTGGTACAAATATAATTTGTCATTAAAATGTCATCAAGTGTTAATACTCTGTCATATAGTTTTATAACAGCGTCATAAATATTTTTCTTGACCTCAACTAGTGGTACAAATATAATTTGTCATTAAAATGCCATTAAGTTAATACTCTGTCAAATAGTTTTATAACAGCATCATGAATATTCCTCAGTTCATAATGTTTTTTTCAAAATTTCCTCCATGTGTATAACAAATAAAATAAATCATTAAATAATAATAATAATAATAATTTAAATGTATAAATTATATTTTATTACATTTGGAGACAGATTCACTTAAAATTAAATGAAAACAATACAATAATTGGTTAAACCATGCAGCATTGGGACACTGGAAAAACAGTTAATTACATTAAATTTATTAATAAGTATTAATATAGTATTGACATAGTATTAACACTTAATGGCATTCAAATCACAGTTTAATGTAATGTTAACCAATAAAGCTAAGTAGTTTCTTAAGTTTGATAATTATTCTGATATGTCATGTTTATGACAGATTTATGATAAGTTATGATGTATTGGTTTATAGTTTATAAGTTGTCATAACATAGACATCTCAAACAATGTCATCTTTGCATTGAAAATGACATAATTGAACAAATGACATTTAATGACAGTTGTCATAAAATCTCCCTCATGTTCATGACACGTGTCATCAAGGCCGCGTTATCCTAATGGGCAACATGGGCTGCAGCCCAGGGCCCCGAACACTAGGGGGCCTCCGAGACAATTATATTTTGAGTTTTTAAAAACATTTTGATTGACGTAATTATGCGTAAGTGCTACCTAGAGCAGAGGCCCCCAACCACTGGGTCGCAAGAATGTTCTGAAAAAAAAAATTGTATAATAGCTTTGTAATAGCTTATGGGATATTTTGTCCTTTAAGAGCCGACAAATAACATCGATCATTTCCACTCTTGTACAAGGCCGCGGTCTCTCTGGGACCTTCAGCCCACCAGGAAAAATTATAAATGGAGTACTAGATTAAAACCTTGGATACTGTACATAATCTATGCAGACAGCATCCAAGACATAATCTAAAGACTTCTCCCTGTATTAATTTCGTGTAAGAAGGCTGTGTCTTTATTTCTTGTTTGTGTATGGAATCGGATCGACTTTTTTCTTAGTTTAACTGTTGGATGGATGCATGAATAGCCATCTTCTGTGGTAAGTCCTTACATTAAAAAAATGTATATGCAAAAGCGAAGTTGTAAGATAAGGCAACATGCATGTTTATTCTGTTTCATGTTTATTTCGTTTCGTTTTGTATAGCCCTTTTTATTTTTTTATTTCTGCACCCGTTGCAACTGCGAGCAGCAGAGCAACCTGCCTTCGCTTTTTAAAAATAGTATGTGTTGATAATAAACGTTTAAACTAACATTGTGATATGCTGAAAATATTTATTTAAATAGTTGTTATTATAGGCAAGTGTTGATTTGAGAGGCTCAATTCATCATACATGTCGTCAACTTGCTGTCGGCCGCTAACCACTAGTTATCATAAAAACTTTAACAAACAAAAACTGCTCTAAAATGTAAATAAAAAAGAAATATAACTATTTTGCAATTTAAAACAAAACTGAACTGCTTTAATTGCTGCAAGAGTACAGCTGTACAAGCTGTGTAAGCAGTTATGTTTTGCTATTTCTGCGGATTTCTTTTGCAAAATCTATGCGGAATTTTGCAGAATGATTTAAAATGTTTTAAAACGATCCGAGAGAATGTGTGCTGTGAATATTACAAAAAAATAAAATATTTTATAACATGTTATACATTTTATTAAAGGATTACGCTGAATTAAACTAGACCAACATGAACCAACAGATAATGGATAATGTGCTTTCACGTCCATAGAGTTTTATATAATATACATATATTACTGTCTACAGTGTAACAGTAAAAAGAAAAGGCTTCTCATAATAAATGTAGCGTATATAGCAAGAAAATTTCATCAGTTTAACAATACAATGTATATATATTTATCTTGTAAACGGATTTGAAATAATAAATAATTTTCGCGTCGCGTAGCAAGAGAGACGATAGAGATCTCATTAACTTCTCCGCAGTAAGTTTTATTTCAAATTCAAGTTTTACATATTAAATAGACTATTAAAAAGTTTGTGCTGCTCTCATAAAAACCTCACTGCAGACAGCACAGACTTCTACTCACAAACATACGCGATGCAGTAACTATATCTGCTACCTGCGGAAACAGATTCCTAATGGGGAGAATTAAAAAGTTCGGACTCGGGTCGGACTCGGGCTGAGAATTCTGGGCTCTACTACTTTTGCATCAACTTGATTTTAATAATTTAAATGAGGAATTATATTTAAAGAAGAACAGACAGAAGCACTTTTAGTTGTGAGTTGCATTTAATAAATGTTATTTTCTGGGCTGTTTCTGATTGTAAAATTATTACTTGATAATATTGTTTAATTTATTTAAATAATTTCAGCCTACTTTTGCGTCAACTTGATTTTAATAATTTAATTGAGGAATTATATTTAAAGAAGAACAGACAGAAGCACTTTTAGTTGAGTTGCATTTAATAAATGTTATTTTCTGGGCTGTTTCTGATTGTAAAATTACTATTTGATAATATTGTTTAATTTATTTAAATAATTTCAGCCTACTTTTGCGTCAACTTGATTTTAATAATTTAATTGAGGAATTATATTTAAAGAAGAACAGACAGAAGCACTTTTAGTTGAGTTGCATTTAATAAATGTTATTTTCTGGGCTGTTTCTGATTGTAAAATTATTATTTGATAATATTGTTTAATTTATTTAAATAATTTCAGCCTACTTTTGCGTCAACTTGATTTTAATAATTTAATTGAGGAATTATATTTAAAGAAGAACAGACAGAAGCACTTTTAGTTGAGTTGCATTTAATAAATGTTATTTTCTGGGCTGTTTCTGATTGTAAAATTATTACTTGATAATATTGTTTAATTTATTTATATAATTTCAGCCTACTTTTGCGTCAACTTGATTTTAATGATTTAATTGAAGAATTCTCTTTAAAGAAGAGTAGAAAGAAACACTTTTTGTTGTAAGTTTTATTAAATAAATGTTATTTTCTGGGCTAATACTGATTGTAAAATTATTTGATAATATTGTTTAATTTATTTAAATAATTTTAGCCATTTAATGTTGCACATACGCTGTAAAAAACACTGGATTTACTAAAAAATATAGACAGTGCAAAATTTTTTCGCAATGGAGCACTTAGTAAATCCAGCCTTTATTTTTTTCAGTGTATATTGGGGGGGGGGGGGGGGGCTCAAACCAGCGTTAGCCCAGGGCCTCACAAAGGCTTAACCCGGCACTGCGTGTCATGTCAGTCTTATGAACACCCCTTCAAGTAAAGTGTTACCAAATAAATTACATAAACACATAACTATGTGTTACTATTGTATAGTACTTACACAACATGTAACACTTAAACATTTAATGTATGTCACATCAAAGGATTGTAGATAAATGTCTCTGTTTTTTGAGTAAGCTTAAAGAAAATACATTTTGCACTAATATAACATTTCAGTTTAACCAAGCATATCTTTGTATTTATCTGTCTCCATCATCACTGTTTAAAATGCTTTATTGAAACACGTGTAATGTCAAGCAGTCTTAAAAAAACTCTTTCTGCTGTGTGTCTCACTGTATACACAATGACACAGACGCCTTTTGACCAGAAGCCGTGTGTTGTCACACAGATCACACAATGTACTCGTTTGAAAAGGTCAATGTTTGTGATAGAGGCGAGAAATGTAAACGCACGCACACACACACACACACACACACACACGCACGCACGCACACACACACACACACACACACACACACACACACACACACACACACACACACAAGGTACAGAGTGTCAAATGATTTCTGAAATTTACCCCTCCGCCCCATGAGTGTGTGTTGGTTGGCGTGGCTATTGACACAGCTGGCTGAACGGAAAATATTGCTAAACATGAAATCTTAAGAAATCTGTGAGGTGAAAATGAGGAAAGAAAACCCGAGATAAAGAAAAAAGAGAAACAGTATGTGTTTCTTTTAGAGATACACACACTCCATATGGTGTAAATTTACTATAAAAGCAGATCAAATATGACCTCTGGCTTACACCTTTACCAGACGTTTAGATTTGAATCTGTCATTGTGAGCTGGTGATGGTTGTCAGCTCATTGTTATACAGTTGCTAAAGTGTTGTGTTCTGTCAGTGCCATTATTTGTGCTTTCCAGGATTGTTTAGAAATGTTTATATGACGTTCCTACAGTAAGATTTTCTGGGTTACAAACTGGCCCAGGTCAAACCAGCCCAAACCTCTAAGTCTCTATCATGTTCTGGTTTAGCACAGGACTTCAGGATTCCTTTATTAACTTTAACTTTCAACATCATCTGCAGTCCAAATAAAATCATGCCAATGTCACTAGGGCAGTTCTTTTTAAAAAGGTCCTAATATTTACCATTTAGATACAATTGTAGGCAGAATACGTGTGTTGTGTTTCTGTCTGGAAACGATAAAGATGACGTTTTGAGCTGAGGAAGAGGCCACTGACCTACGGTACAGTACAAACTTTTCCCTCCCTCTCTTCCAGGAAAAGAAGTGGGAAGGCGTTTCCAGGGTCCGTCATAATCTTAAGACGAGGCCCCTTTTATAATGAGAAACATATTTCAGCAAGACAAGACCCCATCCAACATGTACAGAAGTAATAATGCACATATTCAAAAATCATTCATTTGTTGTAGCCTATCAAATATTTTTGAGTATGATGCATCATAACTAATACTTAAATCAACTTATTTTTTAATTTGTAGGCTATAGTGATATTAAAAATTCAAATCCATAATTTAATGATTTATTATAAAAACTATTTTTTTTTTTCAAAATGCTATAAATCTATTGAATCAATATATAAATGTGCATTAATCTTTACCATGTTATATTGATTTAGTTGACTAGTGGTATACACTGATTAAACAGGTAACACTTTGTCATATTAAAAACACTGTCATTGCTGCTGTAAGCCTTGGAATGTCGTCTCTGAACTTTTTTGACAGTAATCAGCTGTAAAATGTTTTGGTCCTGCTCGATTTTCGTTGACTTCAAGTAAAAAAATGGAAAGTTTTTCATAAGATCCCATGGCGTCAATGTGTTATCATGAAAGAAGCTATGGTGTGAGAACAGCTGTCGTTTTTCCGTCGCCCGAGTGGCTTACGTTTCTTCCTCGCCACAGAAAACCACCACAGGTTTATCAATGCCATCAAAATTACTATTTTGTTTTTGTTTGTTTGTTGATCACGAAGTACAAAGTAGATGAGGAAAACTAGGATTCCTTGTGTCCTTGTGTGCACCCCCATTGTTGTTTACAGTGAGTGGAATGGTGCGCTGTGATTTGTTGAGCGGATTTATTGCATTCTGCAGAGAAGGAAGACAGGCATTTATTGCTTTTTGGGAGAAAAGATGACAGAATAAAACGGCGGATATCGGATTTTGCGAAAAATTAAGAATTGACTTTTTAATACTGACCAGATACAATACTGATTTTGGCGGTAACTAATAAAAAAGGCGTTTATCGTGTTTTGGAACCAAATTCAAACCAAACTGTAAGCACACAGTTGACGGTACCCACAGACTTCCATAGTATGATAGATAAATAGATAAACATGATGGGCAAGTGTCTGTGTTATCATTGTGACTGTTCTAGTACACCTTATCCCGCATTAAATGGGATAATCGAAATGTCCCAATGAAGAGCCCCTATAACTATTTATCAGGGAACTATGACAACAAACGTGTGTGTGTGTGTGTGTGTGTGTGTGTGTGTGTGTGTGTGTGTGTGTGTGTGTGTGTGTGTGCTTGTGTGAGTGTTTTTCAATGTCCTCAGGGCTCTTTAAAGGCAGTATTGATCAGTTAATAGATTTATTCTTGCTGGTCAACAGCATACACCTTTTATGCTAGACACGACTATAGTATAATAGGACCTGTTTACCTGTTAAAACCTGCAAAACAAAACAGCTTGTGTGACCAAAACTTGGTATTTAAAACATAAGATATACTGTAAGCTGTGATTTTACACACCGTTTGTAAAATGGCACACAAATGAGTACAAGTACAAGTGCAACTCTTTTTGGAAAAGAGGCTGTGTTGTATCGTGAATAGGTCAAGGCTAAAGGGCGTTGTTTTGCACAATGTAAAGTCAATGCAACCCATTCAGCCGTGACTTATTCAAGGTACAGCTCTCACCTCTGGTATCTTATTGCTTTTATAAAACGGTTACCACACAGTTGACAGTACCCACTGACTTCTATTTGTTTATCCTACTATTAAAGTCAGTGGGTACCATCAACTACGGTTTTACATGAGGGGGAGTAAACTATCCCTTTAACACTGGAATTTCTCAAAAACATGATTTTCTGAAGATTATCAAGGTGATGGGCCCTAGTTTAACGATCTAAGCGCATTGTCTAAATGGGCGTGTCCGAATCCACTTTTGCTAATTTAACAACGGGAAAAATGGTTTGTGCGCCGAGCGCACGGTCGAAAAGGGTTGGTCCTATTTTTTTAATGAGCAATGGGAGTATTTTGGGCATAACGTGTAATAAACCAATGAGAGTCTTATCTCTCATCCCCTTTAGAAGCCAGTTGCCCTGGCGCTATGTCTAATCCCGATTTAGATTACGGACTTTGTAAACTGAAAAACTAAGTGGAGGAAGAAGATCCCCAGTATAAGATTAATGTTAAATAATTGTGTTGTTTTTTACTATTGTTGTAAATGTATGGCTATCCAATATCATCAAAAAAATATTTACAAGTATTTAAGAAAAGGTTTGCACTGTAATATTTTATTTGTAACAAACAGGGGATAAAGAATTTACAAACGGCTCTACGCACATTTCAGCACTCGGACAGCGGTATGAGTTTTTTTTTAAGCATTACTTAAAAATGTTTCTCATCTCATCATATCCACAGGTACAGAGTCATCATATACAATAAATCTGTGTGGTAGCATTTACAAAAAAATATATAAAACAGATGCATTTGTTTAAAGCAAAGCATTTATTTACTTACCAGGCTTTAGGTGAAGCAGCTCTTTACGCCTTCTAACGTCTCATAATCGATCCTCATTTATGCCCGATATTTTCATCACTTGTAAACTTATTCAAAAAATGACTTTGGTTTTTAAAGGCAGGGTCATAAATAGTGTCTGAACAACTGTGAACAGTAACAGAATGTTTTGCTAAGTAAAATCTGATAAAGCTGCGTTTTATCATAAATAAAAACAGAATCAAGAATCAGAATCAAGGACTGGAACAACATTATACTATACATTAAGTATAACCAGGAACATTCAGAAATGCAAATTATAAAATCAACGATGTGGTGGATTTTTCTGTCTGTTTTACTTCCACGCACAACATCTAATAAACTCATTTACTTTAAATGGAAGACATCATGCGTTGGCAAACTGAATTGTGGATCCGTCGGCGTCACGTCACTGCCGTTGCTTACGCATGTATCAGCCAATCAGATCACCTTATGCAAATAACCTACTGCAAAGCCAGCCAATAACGTTTATGCAAGACCGAGAACAGAGGAGCATGTGTTGTCACCACTGTGATTGGCTGTTGGCCACACTTCAAACACACCCTCCGTAAAGCGTTAATGCTGGCGACCCGTGTGAATGTACCGTAATAGTGTCACTGCACCATGTAGTGTCCCCTAAGGTTACTGTGTGATTTAGGATAACACACACTCGATTGTCAAGCCTCATGTTGACTTCCCACCTCTCCTCAGGCTCCTCTATCCTTTAATCTCATTGGTTCAAAATGACCTTTTAGGTGTGTCCCCTCCCCAAGCATGGACAGCAATGTTTGGTCTTTCTGATTAAATCAATCAATCAAAGGGAAGTGTTTCGACTCAGTTGTCACCCATCATGCCCGCTCATCTGTACTGTACTGCTGATAGCAGCCATTACAGCAGATTGCAGGTCAAACTCCTCTGGCAATGACAGCGTCTCATTAGACGCTCACACTCTGTGAGGAATCAGATTGAATGTGATGCTCACAGCTCATAGGCCGTGACTTACATGGGTTCTAATGTACACGTGTTTCTTTAGGTTTCATACTTTGAAACACATTAACACCAGAGGGAGTGCACAACCTTGACCTTGACCTTTGAGCTGTAATGCAGAGAAACTAAATTCTTAGATTTTTTGACTTGGGTCAGTAAGCAAACACCTACCAACCACTTATAAAACCCTAGCAACTACAACCTTTGCTGGCAACCTTTAACACAGCTGCTAAGAGACCAAATCTGGTTATATGAGATGAGTACAGTAATGTATGAAATATTATTACTACTACTACTACTCTTAATAATAATAATAATAATAATAAATTTTATGTATTATATGTTATTAGAAATTATTTAAGTTAATAATAATAAAATAATACATTTTATTTAAAGGCGGGGTGCATGATTTTTGAAAAACACTTAGGAAAAGGGAATCGGGCCGAGTACCAAACACACTTGTAGCCAATCAGCAATAAGGGGCGTGTCTACTAACCGACATCATTTCCTGGGTTGCGTATGTGTGGGGCGGGTCTATCAAAGGAATGTCCAGATTCTATTGGGGTAGGGGCGTGTTTGTTTAGGTGATTTTAAAAATCAACATTGGCTTTCAGAGATTATGCACCCAGCCTTTAAAGGCACCTTTCATGGCACTTAAGGGCAGTTCATTTATATTCAGTTAAAGAGAAAAAAAGTATTATTATTATTTATTATTATTTAAGTTATACAAGTTAAATTATATACATTAACTGTGCATTAACTAATTTTAACAATTACAATGATCACATTTACGTGCACCCTCATAATGGATTTTGTCAATATTGCGATTATACTTTACCTCATGTAAACACAATACTTTGATAAAAATTATGTGATTAAGCTCATAACCGCAGAAAGTATAACTGTATTAAAAGAGGTGGCGTACGCAGTATGCGTCCATGTAAACACTTTAACTGCATCTATACGGCACAAACTGAAGTGTGCGTGGGTTTTAGTCACAAGTGCAAATTCATTTTAAAGGTGACATTACAAAGCTTTTCCTGAACTTTGTCAACACGACTCGCTGTCGACAGTCTGCCTTCATCCAGAAACAGTTCAAATAACACGACAGCAGCGTATAAAATCATTACAGGCACTGTCATAATATTTCTGTTTTCATCACGACACAGAATAACCAAATACGTCCATAAGAACGTGTTTGTCATTTAACGTAAGCAAATTTAAACAGTGGACAGTATAATGTGAGTTCATCATTTGTGCTCTGCATTGGGCTATGTGTAAATAATCAGAACATAAAAACTGCATGTAAACAGGAGTGAAGAGGTTAACTCCAGTCATGTAAACATCTTACAGCGATTAAGTCCTTAGCTATTGCATTACCTAATGTTCTACTTTAAAGTGTTATCAGTTACTTTCAGTTTATTTTACATTTTATTAAGACACAGCTTTAGATTCAATTAGGATAGTGTGTTTTCAAAGATAAAATTTAAAGGCAGTCTGGGAATCTTTTGACGTGTGTATTTGTGTTTATGGCTCAGAGGGATCATTTAAAACGAGTGAAACGAGAGGATGGGAGAGAAGAATGACCTCATTTTTGCAGTATATAAAATATAATGCATGTGTGTGTGGGGGACAGGAAGAATCTTACATTCGGGAGGGAGATTGCTGTGCTGTCTTTGGAAGAGACTACATGACCTGAATAACAGATGTCTGCATGTGATATACTGTATATGTATTTGCTATGAGATCATACAGTGTTGTCACGTATTATTCACACACAACGATGAGGAGACACTGGATAAACAATAAACTAGAACTTTAATGATACAACGATGAGGAGCATAGCAAATCCACAACATACATTGACGATCACCGACAAAGAACACACACACAGGGGCAAACTATATACAGGCAAGTGATAAGCAAACACAGGTGTAAGACCTTAACTATAATTAAGCACAGGTGAAACTAATAATGAGGTAACAAGTTAACTAAACAAGATGATCAACAATGAACAGAAATGAATGAAACACAAAAACCCTTACAACTGTCAGATGATTGAAGAATATGCCCTCCTGTCAGCTAATGAAACATGTGTGTGATGACATCATGAAGGACGCTACCTATAACGCATGTTCTCATGTAAAATGCTTTTGAGTATCTCTCTCTCTCTCTCTCTCTCTCTCTCTCTCTCTCTCTCTCTCTCTCTCCTAATCCTGCTATCCTACACTCTGTATTTATGCACTATTTTTCATATTTGTTACTCTATTTTAAAATCAGGATTATTTTGGAACGACTGTGGCAGGTTTGTGTGCCATTCAGACTCATTTGAGAATGCCTTTTTAAGAAATCCATAAAACTGATCATTTACCTATAATCAAACCAACATGATACATACAGAACCAGCATCATGAGCAGTCCCCCAAATATGCACAATTTTCCATTTTGGTTTTATCATTTAGAGTTAACAATTACAAACATTGTAGGTAACCTGTGTGTTATAGCAAATGGATAGAGAAACAGGTCCCATCCAAGGGTCAACCTTCCGGTCTCTCTAATGAAGCCAATACGGAAGTGACTTAAACTGCAATTCATCGACTGGCCGCTAGTGGCTGGCTCCAAAAGAGAGTCAATCCTCATAGACCCCCATGTTAAAATGCCCAACTTTACGGCAGAAAATAATATGTTTACAGCCTGGTAGAAAAAGTGTTTTTGGTTTATATAGATAATTTTGCCTTTCATGACAACTATGAGGGGTGGATTTTTTTTGCAACCCATCCATTTAAATGATATTAAGCCTTAAAGTTATGTTTAATTAAGGGTGTGGCCTCTTTAGTGACAGGTGAACAGTCACTGCAGTCACTACCGTCGAGCTAGGCGGGCATGGTTTCAGTAACCAGTCACCTCAGCTTCACCCACGTGCCATCTTTTTACCCATTTTTGGTTATCCGCGAGTAAAGCGTGGTGACCATAGACTGTAAAAAAATATGGATGTAGTGCCTTGTGAAGATGGTTTTTAAAGCTTAAAGCAGGTGGCTGAACCACGCCCACCTAGCTTGATTCTAGTGAAAGCAGTGGCTGCTCACCCGTCACTCAAGTGGCCAGGCCCTTAATTATGCATAAGTCTAAGGCTTAATATAATTTAAACAGATAAGTTACAAAAAAATTCACCCCCTCACAGTTGTCATGAAGGGCAAAATTAGCTATATAGACCAAAAACACTTTTTGTACCAGGCTGTAAACATATTATTTTGTACTGTAAAGTCAAGCATTTTAACATGGAGGTCTATTGGAATTGATTCCCTTTTGGAGCCAGTCTCATGCCCAGTTGATGAATTGCAGATTAAAGGAATATTCAATTTTCTTAAAAGAAAAATCCAGATAATTTACTCACCACCATGTCATCCAAAATGTTGATGTCTTTCTTTGTTCAGTCGAGAAAAAATTGTGTTTTTTGAGGAAAACATTGCAGGATTTTTCTCATTTTAATGGACTTTAATAGAGCCCAACATTTAATACTTAACTCAACACTTAACAGTTTTTTTCAACGGAGTTTCAAAGGACTCTAAACGATCCCAAACGAGGCATAAGGGTCTTATCTAGCAAAACAATTGTCATTTTTGACAATAAAAATAACAAATATACACTTTTAAAGCACAACTTTTTGTTTAAATCCGGTCGTGATGCGCCAACGTGACCCCACGCAATACGTAATGACGTCAAGAGGTCACAGAGGACGAACGCGAAACTCCGCTCCAGTTTTACAAGTGTTGAGAACGAGGACCGTACCTACGTTGTTGTATGTCAACTGATACTAATTAATGTCTTTGTGTCAGTTTATTGTTTACAATGGTCCGCAAATGTGCGTTTTATATATGTAACACGTGACCTCCCTACGTAACTACGCCTTTACGTTAGGTCGCGCTGGACCAGATTTAGACGAGAAGTTGTGCTTTAAAAGTGTATATTTGTTATTTTTATTGTCAAAAATGACAATCGTTTTGCTAGATAAGACCCTTAATCCTCGTTTGGGATCGTTTAGAGTCCTTTGAAACTCCGTTGAAAATACTCCGTTAAGTATTAAATGTTGGGCTCTATTAAAGTCCATTAAAATGAGAAAAATCCTGCAATGTTTTCCTCAAAAAACATAATTTCTTCTCGACTGAACAAAGAAAGACATCAACATTTTGGATGACATGGTGGTGAGTAAATTATCTGGATTTTTCTTTTAAGAAAATTGAATATTCCTTTAAGTCACTTCCGTATTGGATTCATCAGAAAGATCGGAAGGTTGCTCCTGGGTGGTGACGCACTGCGAAGACCGCCTACTATTGGCTTCAAAAAAGCTCTTTACAAACCTATGGGTGAAGTCACTATGACACTATGTCCACATTTTTACCATTCTATGGTCCCATCCTACACAACTATTTGATAATACAGTTTCCACTTTTGTACACTTATAATACACATTATTTTCAGGCTAAATAATTATAAGCATAGCTATACTGCCCTAAAAGTGCAGTAACTACGCAAACACTGAAACCGAGAAAAATGCCCTTAAAGTTTTTTACACCAGCCAGTCAAACATGTTACTGCAATTTTAGGCACACACGTTTCTCTGAAATGGGACAAAATTGAACCAGGAGACTTTGTCACAACAAGACACAACAGATCTCACAAAGCCCATTTTAACCCTTAACTCAATTTTGCCCAAATGCGTAGTTACTGCGGTTTTGGCTCTGTAGGGCAGTATAGTCGGTTTGCTAAAATGTTAGCGCCCTATATTCAATGCATACTGCGACTGCAATCTGTCTCCACCAGACTTTATGTGCAGTGGTTTATGTATATTAAAATTAAGTTACTGTCAATTAAATTTATGTTTTTGTACATTTCACGCTCTTTAAATCTTTATAAAATTCTTAAAATCTGAATTTTGCTGAAGCTTGACCTGTAATACACACATCCAAAACCGCCGAAACGAGGAAATCCATCTAAAGAGAGAGACAGAACAAAAGAAAAAAGAGAGTGAGTGAATGAGTGAGAGAGAAAGTAAATGAAAAATAATGGAGAAAGTGTGGGCGAGATAAAGCAGAGGGATGGGCCGTCCCTTTATTGCCTCTAACTGCATTTCTGCGGGTCCCTATCTGTAGTGCGTTGTGCAGAGGGGGTGACGGCTAAGATGCAAATCGTTTTTCGCCGCAAACAATATTGCGTTTCTGCGAGCTCCATCCATCCTAGAGTGCGCGGAGGAGAAGAGATGGATGGAGCTCTGAACTTTAATCAGGAGGAAGCCCGGAGCGATGGAGGCTCGCTTTCGTCTGTGTATTTTTCTGCGCGAGATACGGATTAATCAATCACGCACACGCATACACACACACGCTCATCATGTGACCGCGACTGACACCATGATGACAATCCATCTCTTTCCCATCAACCCTGTTGACGTTCGACTCCCCCCACACATCCCAAAATCACATCACACACACGCAAGGTTAGAGAGAAAATCATCTGTGTGTAAGGCCCAGCTGAAAGAACTTAAAACCCAAACTAAACACCGACAATCTGGTCCACCCTTTTCCATAACAGACACACCAATACTCTCGTGCCGCAGGCAAACAAATCCTTTTTAGCTTCAGCAAACTTTTAGTGGATGAAACGCACCTCATTTAGTGGGAAACAGCACTGATGCGTCCTCCCAAATAAAATGGGAGCCCCTCCTCTTTTCACCCACACTATACAGTATATATTACTTATAGTCTTTGTGTTGTTTTCTAGTGAAAAATACCTAAACATCCCTAAAACACATATACCTTTACCTTTGGCATAACATCACTTCAGGTTTTCGGAGAAGCTAGCTTCTATTACTACAGAAATAACACTGAACCTACTGAAGGCAGTTTGGTTACAGTAGTGTTAGGTTTATAAATATAATAACTGCTGAGATTGTTTCAATACGATGATGTCATGCGCGGTGCATTGCATGAAGGTGTACAAAATCACTCTCTCATTCACCTTCACTGTGAACGAGGTTTTGGAATGATCTCCCAAACTCTGTCCGGTCAGCAACATTCAAAAAACACATCTCTTCCATCAACACTTGACAGAAATATGTTAAAGGAATGTATGAAAAAACTAATATTCTGTCTCTGTCCATACACACTAAAAACATATATTTTTTTACTTGTTTTGTTGGGAATACGTCAATCATTTTCATTGACAAATGGAAACTAAGAGGAGGATTGAGTTCCCAGCATGCTTTGCTCTGAAATGTAAGTACCAAACTGTGTGTTTTTAAGCAAGATGAAAGTTTTGAGGTTATAGTTTGTTATTTTGTAATGTTGAAATTCAGAGGTTTTCTATTATGTTAAGTTTTAATGGTAAAGTGTGTGTTTCACTTAGAGGCTGTTTACACTTGGCATTAACATGCGTTTTCGTCGATCGGATCACAAGTGGACGACGTTAATGCCAGGTGTAAACAGTGTTCAAAAAGTTTTGAACGCGTCCACTTTCGACCACTTTCAACCACATTCAGAGGTAGTCGAAACCACTTTCGATCGGATCGCTTTGGAGTTGCGGAACGCAATGTGGTTGAATGTGTTCGAACAGCCACACGCGACCGCCTTCTCTCCACCCATTTATCTAATCTGAGGTATTAAACACTAATTTTACGTCTTTTTTTGACTTCTGCCGTGAACATACGGTGAACAGCGCTATTTTTAGCCTTTTATTGATAAAACTAAAGCGGAGGATCTCCGTAGTTTCGTTTTGAAAGCGTGAAAGTTGCGCGATCCTATTTCATCAATTGCGCTGAAAATTCAGAGAAAGCTCCAACAAATAAACGTACAAAACACTGTGCAGCATGTTTACTTTCTAAAGAAGCAGCGGACTCCGACATAATATAAGTTTGCGTCCATATAAACTCATAATTACTCCCGCTCGCGTTTGAATGACAGCAGAGAGACTCGCCCACCGTCTCACAGACCACCCCCTTACAGTATTCAGGACAGATGCGGTGGAAAGTGGACAAAAGAGACAGATTTAAATACCAGGTGTAAACGTAATGTGTCTCTCTCATCCACTTGTGATCCGATCGATGAAAAAACATCTTAAAACCAAGTGTAAACAGCCCCTTAGTTTCAGGACGATCATTTTCATACCATTTTGGCATGTTTGCAGTAAACAAGACCGGCTCTACAGGGGGGCTAGGAGGCATTGTGTGGAAATAGGTGTCTTCATTTTATTAAGTTAACCCAACAAGTTATTTTTTTTTTGTGCAGGTTGCATCTCGAGGGATTGGTGAACACTTTATAAGCTGAAATGGACTTTGTACATCAATTCTCATGTTGCTGTTTTTCCTCGCTTTTGTAAGTTGCTTACAAAATGTATAAAAGCCTAAATGTAAATGGCAGTTCCTCTTCAGCCACTAGCAGTTTAAAAATTCGTAAAGAATATGATTTAAGGTTTGATGAGGCCATTGTTGCAGAATTCCCATGAGATCGGTCTGCTTTATTACACTATTAAATGTAAATCAATAAGTTCTTGGAAAAGTCTAGAAACAATTCAGCAGAAAATGAAAATTCGCTTATAATTTACTCACCCTCATGCTATCTCAGACATATAAGTCTTCCTTTCCTCAGAGAGAAATCGATTCATTTTTATTCAGTGTATTATTGTTAATATACGAATCAGTCTGGGAAGTTCACGTTGAAATGTTGAATCTCACTGATTCTTGCATGAGTATTTGTCATTTCCATGTTTCATCATGAGACTGATGAGTTTTGATGTTATCGACGTGCTGCTTTTTACTTTAAACCCTAAACACCTATTGTGTAATAAAAAGATAAAGTTAGATAAGAAAAGAAAACACAGACTGTAAATAAGGGCAGTGCATGTGCACTAATGAAGGACTCGTATTAACCTGAAGTCACATACAGAATAAATAAAAGTAAAACAGAGAAATGATAGAGGTGATGCAGGGCTGCTAGAAGCTACAGCTCTGTCGCTTGCTTTCACATTTGCACAAAACTTTCATTAGCGTGGATGGCAGGGTGCGAGAGCAGCCATATCTTTTCCATTAACGTCGCTCGCCATAAATCAGACTAATCTCTCCTTCAGGGCGCACGCTAATGACACAGACGCTGCTAGCCTTAACTCACACGCACCGGCGTCTGTCATTACACCCGCCCGCCCCCGCGACAACCCAGATGAGCTTGATGATTGGTCGGGAGACAAACAGACTGCTGCATACAGGCCACACCTACCCGTGAAGAAAAATACATTTTTCTATGAGATTTTATGAGCTGCAGAGCAATACTGAGCCCAGAAAAACATAATTAAAGAAACACTTAAACTAGAAATGAAATTTCTCCTGTTGTCACCTAGCCTACATGTTGTTCCAAAGACTTATTATTTGCCTCCTTTTTATTGTATACATTTTGTACATTCGGAATACAGTTAAAAAATGTAATAATGACGCTGTGTTCTATGTAGTACTAAACTTGTTTTGCTATGGTTGTCTCTTCAGGTGAATATGGCTTTTATTGGTGGACATCTGTTTAGATGTAGATTAAAAAATGCACTCACAAATGTAACGTAGTGCTTATTTACAATTGTTATAATGATCTTCATCAAGATCTTTCTTTGAGGGATTCAAGTTTTAAAGACTAAAAGAAGTTTTAAACCCTTAATTCGCACCCTGCTTATTTTGTTTGTTTGAGACGCCTTCATAACTATCCCAGGAGGATTTTATTGCTCAAATGTTGCACTTTTATAGCTAAGGAGATTTCATGGAGTTGTTATTATTAGATGTTTCTTCAAAAAATTGCTTAGGCGATTTTTTTGTGTTCATTTAGTTTGCCTCTTTAAAATATTCAATAATATTGACTTTTAATCAGAGGGAAACGGAATATCACAAGAGCAGCTTGTGTATTCTACAGTGAGTTGATTGGATATAGAAAAGTGGGCGTTTCATTTAGAAATGGAACTCGCAGCAGACTGACATTAGGAGGTGGCAGGGTTAATGGATACTCCCGCCCAAGCAGTCTAGCTGACATCATCAGCAAGGGATCACCACATGAAGGCGGAAGTACATTTTCAGATTTTGATTAGAAGATACGAGGGCACAAAATAAAATACTAATAATTTAGCTACATGAATAAATAGTTTATAATGAACACTGCAATATAAAAAAAGAATTGTCCGTTTTAATTTCATGGGGACTTTAAGGATAAGTTTGCTTTTTAGGGCTGTCAATCGATTACATTCCTAATTGGATTAATCACACCCTTTATGTATGATTAATCATGATTAATTGCAAACATGTCGAGAAAACTTTTTTTGCATCATTCATGCCCCAAAGTTAACCCTTAGACTTAAAGGTGACATAGAATGATTGAACGGGGTATTTATTCTTGTTCTGTGATGTGACATGTACACAACTTTTTTTTGTTTGGGTCTGTAATGCCTTAGAAGATTCCTAAAAACCTCTCTCAGATAGCTCTATTAGGGAGGGGGATTTTAAACAAGTGGTTTGCACCTATTTGGCTCCGCCTACTGGCTTAACTTGCAATCTCATTACTGATTGGCTGACTTTGCTGCCACTCAAAAAATGTAGCCAATTATTTTAAAGTGGAGGGGCAGTTTTTCAGATTGGGCCGTTTTCTGGCTGACATTTCTAAAAGAGGAATTTCTATGAGACTGAGATGTTTAGCATCTCTAGCACTTTTTGTATGTTCGTGAATGCGGATGACTACCATTATTCAACAAAGACATGGTAAAAATGTTTTTTCATTCTCTGTCCCCTTTAACAAATTCAGTCACTTTGTGCATTTAAAGGTAAATACAAAAATGTGGTGCATTTTGAAAGTAAAAATAAATAGATTTATCAGGAATTTTATGTTCTATGAACAATTTAGTGCTCTTTTAGTAAAATCTTTGGCTGCAAATATAAACGGTGATAATAGGGCACACAAGAAAATAATTGACAGCACAATTAAGTTTTAATTTCAACAAACCACCATCATGGTGATAAGTGTTTGCATTTCATTTTATCCATATGGTATTTTGAGCTAACATGTCACATATGTACTCTGGGGACACCAAAGATTTATTTTACATCTTAAAATAGTCTTGTAATAAGTCCCCTTTATATTATATTTGTCCTAAATAATTTTAACACATTAATGATTATAAATTAATCAGACGAGTTAACACTGACAGCCCTAATTTTAAAGTCACTGCTGTCTAGGAGAAACATTTGAAATACTAAAGAGACATCATCTGAAATTTTTCTTTCGTATGGGTCCACTTTTATCTTTAACTTGTGACAAATTTTACTTAACACACATTATAAAGAAAGCATGAAATACACAACTCGCATCACACAAAAAACACAACTACACACACCAATAGCCAACATGACAGGAAACATCTTTGTCTCTCTCTCTTCCAAACACACACACACGCACGCACGCACGCACACACACACACACACACACACACACACACACACACAAAGTGCTAATATTGCTTATGATGGATAGCTCAATAGCGCCTAGCACTGGGTAATGTGCCTGTGTTTTGATTGGGTGAAGAGTGGGCGAGTGATTAGCTTTCAGGATTTATGATTATGGCTTATCAAACAATACACACAGCGCAAGACTACAACACACACACACACACACACACACACACACGTGCTGTACCACGGGCAATCAAACAGCGTGGCGGACCCATTGGGAAATATACACAACATCACGCACAAAATCTCCCAGCACAGGCCGACTGTTTTTCAGTCAGACACATAACACATAATGTGCACTGTTATAATACTCTGACCTCATAACAAATTATGCATTTTCATAACTTCCGCAATGCAAATGATTCACAATGGTATTAATGTCACTGACTGAACACAACCTTATGGATATATGTGGATATATACGAAGTATGGTATTCTCTACAAAGGCTTCTCTACATAGGCTGATGATTTAAAACTTTCTGTGATATAAATCTTTGCCATATGACTAGGGCTCTTTCAAGGGTGTTTCTGGGATGTGTAACATCAAAGGAGTTAAACTGTGATAAAGTGAATATGAGACTTAATAAATGAAACTGGGCTTTATTTGGTAGGCAGGAAGTTTGACAGGAATGGTACATTTGTACATACAGATTTTTCTTTTTGGCTAGTGGCACACTTATATTTTATTAAGTAGTGAAAAGTAGTAGAGATGTGCCCATACAAAATGTTTGTGTCGATACCGATATTCAATTCTTTGAATGACATACCAATAGTTTTTGTTTTAAAATATCAGGGGCCAAATTTACTAACAGCTTTCCCAATTCAAAATAATTTACAGTATAAGTTATATTTTACGCCCCTTTTAAATGCCAGGATCGACCAAAGTCCAATAGTGGGAAAAATACTGACTATACAGTAGGCTGATATATAGGTGCATTCCTAAAAAGTAGTTGTTTGTATTAAAATACACACAAAAAGTACACAAAAAAGGTAAAAAAGCTGTCACTGGGACAGTACCCTTTAAAAAATCCTAATTATGTACAATTTACAATAGGAAAAGATATGTATAGTTGGTAGCAATAAGTATCTTTATGGTACTAATATGCACTCTTTAGGTACATAAGTGCACATTTTCATAGGGTGTAGCCTCAGTCACAACTTTTGTACCTTTCACCTTTTATCTACATCATCTCTGATGTGTATCTATTGTGCTTTTTAACATTATTATTAAATCATGCTAATATTGGGCTCTATTGGATACAACAAAGAAGACACCAAGTGACTTCTGGAAGTTTTTTGAAACACAAAACTTTTCAAGAGCTGGAAAGAAACTGTGACAGCACTACGCACACTTCATAAATCTGCAGCGGGTTGCAGGAAGTCTGTAAGATGCTTAGGGAACGCGTCTCTGTCACAGACTCCAGACAGAATTGCAGCCCTTATGCCAACTGTCGCATGCATTTCCTCCAACACAAATTAAAAATGACATAAAAATACAGCTAAAGACAATCTATCCTGGCTTAAAACCAAACATTTGTCCTGTCCTGGTGTGGCCCAGTGCTCAGAGTAGTATAAAGTTCAAATGTCACTGCTGCCAGCTGTGTTAACTACAGTGGATAATTAGATTAGTGGATGAATTTGTTTTAAGAATTCTTTCATGCTACTGCTCCTTTTGTTATTTAAACACTTTGTAACCCTGTTCATTAAACTACAGTGTGTCCCACACTATTTGTGATACAGACAGAAATACAGATTTTATTTTGCATATAAAATTGAGGAAGAACATGGGCATCTGTCTTCGATGACGTTGCGCTAACGTATGTCGCAGCCTACGATTCAAAAGGTGTCATCTTTGTACAGTACAAGTTTAAACTATCCATGTCGCACAGTGTGATGCTAGCCTATCTCAGGGCAAGTCGTGTTATAGTCACAATTTTTTTAATTAATTTATTTGTGCTATTGACATGATTTCCCGCTGTTTTTTGTGCCCCTGAAGCATAAATGCCTTTTTCATGGCACACAGCACACATTTCTAGAAACAATTTTTCATGCCTTCTAGAAAGTTTTTTTCGTGATTTGATGGCCATTTGAGAGCTGACATTGACGAGCTGAGCTTTTCACCCAAAGTTGAATATTTTTTCATTTTTATAAATTGTGTTTATATATTTAAAGCAGAATATTTTCTGGAAGGCATTAAACGTTTGTGAAAATCATAAAAAATGCTGGCACTGGCTGACAACTTTTTTTTTAAACGCTAGCAGGGAAAAATTTAATAGTGCTAAAAAGCAAAAACAAAATATTACTCTCTTTTGATCTCTAGCTATAATATGTCTCAATTCTAAACCAATACTTTGTTCAAAAGCAGCTCAACCAAACAGGTTGGCATCCATGTTTTTAAAAAGAAACATTTTATGCATGGCCTGTATATCTATACAGTACTTAATGAAATAATATACATCTAATAATGTGGAAAACAGTCGTATGCATGTGGGTGAAAGTCTTCATACCCATTTCCTTTAGTTTGTCCTGTGCAGAATCAGTACAGATCACACATGTGTTGCTAGAAGAGAAAAAAGAGAAATTGTGTTAGCTTCATGAACTGATGAACAAATGATGAGATCTGTTTCCATTAAAAAATAATGGGAGTCTCAGATGTTTCTCCTGAAAAATAGATTCAAGTAATCTCAGATTTGCCAAAGATTCTCAAGTCTGCAATTGAAAGTCATTTGGTACAAATATGTACCTCTGAGGTATTAATATGAACTCTTTAGGTGCAAAGGTGTTCTTTAAAAGGGTACCACCCAAGTGACAGCTAGCGACCATTTTTTCTCACAGTGTAGCATGCAGCTGTGTGTGTGCTTAGGTTGAGATGTCTACACATCAGATACCTGTTGTAGTAAAGTAAATTAAATACTAAATTAGATTCTAAGCAACAGTTCAATGCGAATGATGTTGAAAAAGTGTCAGAAGAGGCAGTAAAGCTTTTTAAGTTACGTCTTCCTGATATAATAAAGAAACTTTAAAGCTATTTTTAACTTTAAGAGAAAAGTTAAAGTAAGCAAGCTGACTCTCCAAACCTTACATCTGAAAAGCTCACCAAGTCAGCTGCCTACTTACAGTACTATTGTAGAATCTAATATATCATGGGTTTAAACACAAATGTGTTTGTACATGTATGAGAAAGAAATGTTAAAAGGATAATAGAAAGGCAGTAAGAAGAGAGAAAGAGAGATGGGAAGGGGGTGGGGTGAAAGAAAAACAGGACGAGATTCATTTTTCATCCCTCCTCCCCATAACATCCATTCATCCATCCCCTCCAGTCTGAGACAAACTGAGAGCCTTAATGTCCATTGTGTCTGATTCAGTGTCTGTTAGTATAGCACACTATGCATTGCTATGCTGTTGCTAGGGTGTTCTGGGTGGTTACTAGGGTTGTGCTATGAGGTTGTTAATATGTTCTAGATAGTTTTTTGCTTGCTTGGTGGCCCAAGAGCTCAATCTCAACTATCTATATTCTGGTATGATTCTGGTCCCTGATTAAATGTAAATCCATGGTATTTTGCCCATTTTATTTTAGGTGAGCTAAAAGTTTTATTGTTTTGATAAGTAATAACAGACTGATGATTTTGAGGTTGTTCATATCACAAATGTACTATACAATGCAGACAAGTTGTATGCCAAAGTTTAATATTTAGGCTATGTGATTCACGCCACACTATGTTTGTTGTCTGTTGGGTAGTATAGTATTTAGCATGCACATTGTGTGCGGGTTTAGGTTGAGATGTCTACACATTGTATACATATGCAGTCTGACTTACAGTATAAATGATTATAAACATATAGTTTCATCTCTAAATGAGATGAAAATCATTGGTTCAAAGCCGCAGTGTAATTTGTATGGTGTTAAAGGAAGAGTGTCAGAGAAATGGACGGTAAACTTCTGAAATGTGTTTGAGAAGGTTTCTTTTCTCTGGAGAGACGCCTGCAGCGCAACCAGCCGACTGAATCTAAACCACATGGTTTTACTGACTGGCATCAAACACACACTCACACACACAAAGAAAAACACACAAGTATGTGTTTGCGCACGCGTTCAGTTCTTGCTGTCCACCCACACCCTCAGTAGCAAATAAACTCTCTCTCATCCTCTCTCTCTCTCTCTCTCACACACACACACACACACACGCGCTCACACGCACGCGCGCGCGCGCACACACACACACATACATTAGTAAGGCCATATAATAGAAATAAATTGGCCATTGCCAAAATAGTTTAATTTTTTTAATTTTTTTATTTAAATTTGTTTCAAATTAATAATAAACTTGTATAGCCAGATTTCTTATTTAATCTGTTAATAATGATGATTTATGTTCAACCCAGCATTGGGTCAAAAAGGGACGAGCCCAGTTGTAATTTAACCCATGCTGGGTTGTTTCAACCCAAAATGCTGAGTTGTTTTAGCCCATTGTTTGGTCAAATATAAACCAAATATATATGGGTTAATTTCAAACCAGCTGCTGGCCATGTTTTTTTTTTACAAGTTTATTTTAAAATTTAAAAAAAATTTAATTAAAAAAATGTAAGATTTTTTCTTTAAATGGCCACATTTTTTGTATTGAGTGTATGATGCAATAAGTAACAATAAAGAAAATAACAAAGTAACCAAAATGTTCTGATGTTTTTGAAGTGGTATAGCATGGCTTTCTTTTAATATATTTCCTAAAAAAATGTAGTTAGATTAATTACATTTTTACATAAGCAATGCACACATCGCTGATACAAATAAACACTTAAGTTTGTTTGTGGAATCTACCATTCTCATACAATTACACAGAGTGCATAATAGAGTGTAATAGATGATCCTTAATAACAATTCTTGAATCATGCATCAATGCATATGAATATATATTTCTGAAAGGGCTTTAATAAAAAAATATAATTGTCAATTGTTTCCCCTAAAATTGTATTTTGAGTTATCATTCTTATTAATGAAATTTACATTGTTTTCATTTCATTATCATTGTATACTTTAATGCTTAGTTGTAAGACTGTGTACAACAAACCCCACTGTGTAATTTTTTTTTTAATCCTAGCTATGACAGTCAAACTCTTCCTAAAAGTGGGCTGATGTTGACCAGAATAAGCTGACATTACTATATTTTTTACTATTTCATATCTGGGCTGTGATTCAGGTCTCTTTTGTTGCTCTGAATTATTGGGGTGACAGAAAGTTGCAGAAGTGCAAATATGTCACCTGATAACCATCATCGATCCTACTTAACTGATTATATAATGTGATTTCATCATCGTGCTGTCCATTTACTCCTCTAAAGCTGGCACATTGCCTGTATGTGCAGATGAAAGCTTTTGAATACGTTTGATCAAACACACACACAAAACCTAGTCATTTCTTTACTACCCATTTAAAGTGTCAATATAGTTTTTTATAAACGTTTTTGACCTCACATGATCAGACCATTTCCATAAGTTCTCAATAAATCTCTTGCTCACTTACTGTAGAAGCTCATTGGCTGACCCAGTACTGCATGATATTATCCCAGCTATCCCACGTGTAACGGCAAGTTACAGGTTTCAAACATTTAGGGCTCTATCTTACATCCGGCCCAATGCAAGGGTCTTTTGCTAGTTTCCACCCTGCACAATTATCATTTTCACGTTTAGCGCCACGTTGTTTAAATAGCAAATGCATTTGCGCACATGGGCGTCTTGGTCTGAAAACGAGGTGTGTTCAGGCGCATTGTTGGCGCGTTGCTATTTTGAGGCAACTAAAATAGACTACGCCATTGACCAACAAAAACCTGGTCTAAAGTCAATGGCGCAATAGTGTTTTTTGTTATTTAAAGAGCACATTAGTTATATACGCCTATAAACGGGACATACGGGACGACAATGCGGGTTTGTTTATCACATACATGAATGGCAGCAGCACAAAAACGCTTTTAAATATGAAAGATTAAAGGATTGAATGTAAAAGATTATTATTGAGTCTCTTGGACATAAATGAGGACCGATTATGAGACGTTAGAAGGCACAAAGAGCTGCTTAACCTGCAGCCTGGTAAGTAAATAAATGCTTTGCTTTAAACAAATGCATCTGTTTTTAAATGTTTTTTTTTTAAATGCTACCTTGCTTATTTATTGTACACTCTAAAAAACAAACGGTGCTATATAGCACCAAAACTGTTGCTTTGGATCGTAACCATAGAAGAACGATTTTTAGTGCCATATAGCACCGGTGAAGCACCTGTGTAGCACCTGTGTAGAACCATATAGGGGCCATATAGCACCACTACAGCACCACATATGGTTCTACAAAGCACTATATGGTTCTACACAGGTGCTTCACTGGTGCTATATGGCACTAAAAATGGTTCTTCTATGATTACGAGCAAAGAACCACTTTTGGTGCTTTATAGCACCGTTTGTTTTTAGAGTGTATATGATGACTCTGTGCCTGTGGATATGGTGGGATGAGAAACATTTTTAAGTAATGCTTAAAAAAAACTGTCGCTGTCCAAGTGCTGAAAGGTGCGGAGAGCCGTTTGTAAATTCTTTATCTCCTGTTTGTTACAAATAAAGTATTTTTACAGTACAAACCTTTTCTTACATACTTGTAAATTATTTTTTGATTATATTGGATAGCCATACATTTAAAGCAATTAAAAGCCTGCTTTTTTACTTCCATGACTAAAAGAAAACAGGTTTTAAAGTTTTTAATAAAAAAAAATACATTTCAATACAAGTGAAAAACAACACAATTATTTAACATTAATCTTAAACTGGGGATCTTCTTCCTCCGCTTAGTTTTTCAGTTTACAAAGTCCGTCATCTAAATAGGGATTAGACATAGCGCCAGGGCAACTGGCTTTTAAAGTGGATGAGAGCTGAGACTCCCATTAGTTTATTGCACGTTACGCCCAAAATACTCCCATTACCCATTAAAAATAGGACCAACCCTTTTCCACCATGCGCTCGGCGCACAAACCATTTTTCCCGTTGTTAAAAATTAGCAAAAGTGGATTCGGACACGCCCATTTAGACGTTGCGCTGTGCGCTTTAGACAATGCGCTTAGGTTGTTAAAATAGGGCCCTTAAAGGCCCTGATAAGTCAAACATGTTTTGAGTTTGTCTGTGTTCTTAACCACTCAACCAAATTTGAATGATGGAAAAAATGCCAAGAAAATAAAATTAGTTTATCAAATCAAAATAGGCTGCATTCTCTGCTCTCAAGCGGTGGGGGTGTCTCCACTGTTGGTGCTGAAACCACGCCCTCTCACGGGAAAGCTGTGTTAAGGGCGGGGCCATGCTTAACTCAGATAGGTAGAAAAACTCATAGTTCTACATAGTTTATAGTCTTTGTGGTGTGTTTCAGCATTACATTTCTTAAATTTTTTATATATTTTGAAACTTTTTAAGATTTGGAAAAATAGGTCAACAAGTTTACAACAAATGGTAAAACACCTGTTGGAAAGCATCTTTGCAGCGATTTTTTGTGAGGGCATATCAGTGAACACCCGACCACTCGACCTCGACCACTCGGTGAGTTTCACGTCTTTGTAAACGAAAGTTTAATGGATTTTTAGGAAGGATTGTTCCAGTGCACCTATGCAGCCATTGTGGGGGTGAGGAGGTGATACCACAGAAGCAGAAAATTCTTGGGCCAGCAGCATATATCCAAATTTCACTCAAAACCGTTCTATTTCATCATAAACAATCAGAAAACAGGGCTTTAAGTATAAAATACCAAACTTATCTTTTAAGTGAATGTTGGCATAACTTTTTTGTGAACATGCCAAGCAATTATGAATAAGAGGTTATGTTATATTTTCAGTACTCTCAGATTATTTCATTAAACAATATTTCCCCTAGATAAAATAATGGAAATATACTATGCACTAGGAGTAGACAATATGGCCAAAATTTCTATCAATACGGTATAAATCCAATAATGGTATAAAATTTAAATAAAAGCCTTGGGATAAACTGCAAAGAATGACCATAACGAATATCTATACCAAAAAACTTCTGAACAAATGAATTTGCCATGTCTACCTGTATGAAAACTCCTCCCATAAAACTATATAATATTTTTAAATGATATAAATAAATTGATATTCACCTTTAATTTGCATGTAGTCATCATACAAAATTAAATGTAAACTCACTTTCAAGTAGAGCCATAGTTTTGATCAATTTGCTATTATAGTAATATGTAGAAAAATATTAATAAGTGAAAGTTACCCTAAAATGTTTGAATTTTAGTAGGCTATTTAATGTTATAGTTGGACAGAAAAAATATATTAAAGCTTTATTTGTAATTGCATAGCAAGCTGCATAGTAATATATTAGATACTGGCATACTACATTATAATATTTTACTAATATCGAGACGAGTCTCATTGCTACATACATGCTTTTGTCTTTTGCATGTTTCTCATCTTTTCCTTTTTCTAACCTGGACACTTGATGCACAATATGCAAATAGTCTTTGTGGATGAAATATCTACAGTAGATGACCGTCCGCATTTACCAGAAGGTTCAGTATAAACACAAGGCCACAATGTGATTGATTTGACCTTTCATTTCCAGTGTAACAAATGACCTGGAGGTGACAGCAACCACAATCTCTTTCTAGATTTTCATGATTAGATTGGACTGCCAAATGGTTTTAATCAAAATAAGATTAAAACTGTAACAAAACTCACTTTTATAACTGGACAGCCAACTTACTGCATTAAACATATAACACATAGAGGTCATATGATAACATTGGGGTCATATATTCTCATTGGGGTCCAATTCTGACATTTGTGACCCTGAACCACAAAACTAGCCATAAGCAGCATGGGTTTATATGTAGCAATTGCCAAAAGCAATTTGTATGGGTCAAAATTATTTATTTTTATGACAAAAATCATTAGGACATTAAGTAAAGATCATAGTCCATGAAGATATTTGAATATCCTACCATAAGCATGTGTTTATCATTAGTTATGTGTTGCTTAGGACTTCATTTAGACAACTTTAAAGGCTTTCTTAAGGCTTTTTTAAAGGTGATTTTCAGATTATTTGATTTTTTTGCACCCTCAAATTCCAGATTTTCAATTTTTTTTATCCATATATTGTTCTATCCAAACAAACCATACATCAATTTTTAAAGCTTATTTGTTCAGTTTTCAGATGATGTATAAATGGACCCTTATGACTGGTTTTGAGGTCCAGAGTCCCTATGAATTTAGACATTGGGAAAACTGAATAGTTTTAACAGAAACCTTTGAAATACTGTAAAATCTTATTCCATCTCATACAGTGAATCTCTTAGATATTTAGTTTTTAGCTTCTGCACTTATATAACTGAAAATAGCTGCTGAAGAGGGTTTTTAAATATGACCGTTGAATGAACTGACTTGCTTTTGCTATTAAGCAAGTATTCCAAAGCTTTTCCTTACCACACAACCTTGGATATAAAGCCAATAGACGAAAGTATTTCGAATCTAAAAAAGTAAACAGAATCTGAAATCCAGATTAGGTTTTCATGTGCACACACCCATGTTGAAATAGGGACAGAAGGTTTATTTAAAAAGTGTTCAACTGTAACCAAGAATCCCTGATACGTGTCTTTAAAAAGAAAATCTGAAAAAAGATTTGGAACTGAAAAATAACTGTTGAGAAGTGCTTTTATTTAGCTTTTTACTTTTCAGATTAAAATTGCTTGATTGCATAAAATTTTGATTCACAATACTCCTTAAATTGGCTTCATATTTGGTAACATAATTTTACAAGCGATTTTGACATGATAAAGATAATACTGAAATGTGCACTGTTAAATAACACTTGTTAGTAGAGCTGGGCAAAAAATAAATCTTCTGCCATTCTCATGCGTATCTCATCAGAAGGCGATTTTTTGCCCAGCTCTACTTTTAAGGCTAAAAAATGTATAAATATTTCTTTGTATTTCTGTTTTTGCTGTGTTATGGCTTTTTCTATAAACACTACCATAAGCTCTGTAAAAAGTATTTTATTAGTCTGATACAAAGACATTGATTGACTTTAAATCCAATCCAGTCATATTAAGAAACACAAATATTCAAACATAAGTGTCTTGATTTATACAGAAAAGACATTGAAGGTCCAGTCCATACACTTTAACAGCATGAAGGCCTATTCAAAATCAGCATCATGTTTATTAAAATGTCTTAATCTGTGTAATTTTCCAGGGGGAGTGAATAAAAACAATTATTTTTATGGTTCCATTTGATGAAGCTATAGGTGTGACTTTTAATCACATTCAGGTCAAATGTGTTCGAGCAGCCACATTAGACCTATTGATCTAATGTGCAATGTATAAACACAATGTTTTTACATTGCTCCTGACTTCTAGCACGAATCCACAATGTTTTGCATGATCGCAATCATTAGTAGAACTAAAGCGGCTCTTTCATTTTTGTTTCATTTTGCGCAAGCTGATTTTATCAATTGCTCTAAAAGAAGAATTCTTGTTTTTAACCAAGATTTGAGTTAAAATAACATAAAAATGTGAGTAATTTGAGTAATTCTAAATTAACACATTATTGAGTAAATTCAACTTCATTTGTGTGTTTTTAACTGAAAAGAGAGATTTGTTAGTGTTTAATGTTCATTTATCTTTGAGATTTATGCTGCATTCCAGGCAGGTTTTTGAGCCTGTAAATCATGACTTCAAAACCACAACTCACAACTCTGAACTGGGAGTACGCAGGCAACCTGTAACCCGTGTTTTATCAACCTTCTACCCATGAAAGTGCACTGTAATGGCAGTCAAACCCGTGACTTTCCACCTGAGAACTTGAACTAGTTCTATGTACTCCCAGTTTAGAGTCGTGAATCTTGGTTTTGAAGTCGTTATTTGCGGGTTACAGGTTGCCTGGAGTTTTGTTGTTATCATTGTTCAGAAGAGTGGTGCTTGTGTTTAGACTGAAGGTGACACAATGAATATCATGATTTGTGTTAATTCACTCAATGAGCAATAACTGTGCCAATGCCAGAACTGAGACCAGTCTTTTCTTACTCAATAGTATCCAACTGCAGCCCCGCAGAGCCCACGATTTAGGCCATTGTTTAAGGCCTTAAGAAAGGGGCGGGCCCGCAGCAAATGCTTTATGAGACACGCCGAAATGTGTGAAATTAAAAAATCATAACAGACAACACGGTTATAATATTTATATTTTTTTCTGCCATTGTCATGACTATATAGACGGTTTCAGCAATAATAACATAAACAAGCGGCTGTCGCGGTCCGCACGTAACTTCCGGTAAACTCCGCTAATAATACATAACAACAAAGTACTTTAAACATACACTCTAAAAAACAAACGGTGCTATATAGCACCAAAACAGTTGCTTTGGATCGTAACGATAGAAGAACCATTTTTAGTGCCATATAGCACCGGTGAAGAACCAGTGAAGCACCAGTGAAGCACCTGTGTAGAACCATATAGTGCTATGTAGAACCATATGTGGTGCTATATGGCCCCTATATGGTTCTACACTGGTGCTTCACTGGTGCTTCACTGGTGCTTCACTGGTTCTTCACTGGTTCTTCACCGGTGCTATATGGCACTAAAATGGTTCTTCTATCGTTACGATCCAAAGCAATTGTTTTGGTGCTATATAGCACCGTTTGTTTTTTTAGAGTGTAGTTTATTTATATAACAAGCAAAAAAACAACACATAGATTACCTAGGAAACCAAAACATGTGTTATTTTCGACGAGGCATTTGTTCAAGAGATCAGTTTAGCAACTAGTCAAAACGAAACCGGAAGTAAGGTTCGGATCCAGACGTGTATCACGTGCATCAGATGAAACCGTCTATATATTAAGTGAATTGTTTATAGTAGCCACTAAGTACCGATTGTGTATTAAACATGTGTTTTTTGTGTTTAAATGTTTGTTCATATGAAAAGTTCAAGTATCACTTTGTTAATGTTTATTTGAATTCTAAAAACAATAAAGTTTGACAGTAAACTTTAAGTATTTGTTACCTAATGAACATTAAATAGATAGTGATGATGAACATGAAGTAAATACTACATTTTAATAGTCAAATGGAAAACGCTATGCAATGATGTTTCATTAGTTATGAAAATATGAAAATAAATGTTAATAAATCAACAGATATATAATTATGTTTTAGTATTTTCAGATATTGGTTTTCAAATATTATACATATAAATCTCATTAAAATGTATTTAAAAATAAGAACGGCATGAGATGGGTGGCCTGGATTGTGTGGCCTGAAATGTGGGGGGCTGCAGCTGGGTATATCTCTTTTTACTTGCTCATCAAAATTTGGTATATAATAATAAATATGTAAAGAAAAGAGTAGATTTTACATGATTAAATCGGGAAGATTCCATTATAGACGTAAGCCTTAAAAGTACTTTAAAATGTTTTGGTAGCAATATTTTACATAATATGTTTTGAGAAATATTACAAATTTTTATAGTGGTGGCGTGCATGATCTCTGAGAGACAATGTTGATATTTGAAATCACCTAAACAAACACGCCCCTACCCCAACAGAATCTGGACCTTCTTATGATAGACCTGCCCCACACATACGCAACCCAGGCAACAATGTCAGTTAGTAGGCATGCCCATTACTGATGATTGGCTGAAGTGTGTTTTGGTGCTCAGCCCGACTCCTTTTTCCAAAGTGTTTTTCAAAATCATGCATCCCGCCTTTAACCTAGTTGAGTTTATTTTTTTCGTAATTTCCATGTGTGAAATTTACTTGAAAAATATGCAAAAACTTCTACTTTTTTTCCCCAGTGCATTACATTATTGGAGCGCGTGTATTTAAGCCCGTCATTTCTCCCAATTGTGTTTAAGACTCGCCCATGGACCATCACCTCGAAGTAATCAGGACAGAAGCGATCGAACATGAACAAAAGAGATGGATTAAAACACCATGTGTGAATTGGATGTCTCCCTCATGTCCACTTGTGATCCGATCGACCAAAACACATCTTAATACCAGGTATGAACAAGCTCTGACTGTCTGGACAGCAAATATCTTCGTAAAGATCAGGACACAGCCGTGTATTCACATCCTCTCCACCCTAAAGCTGAACAATTACCCCTCCATCAAGCACACTGACACCTCCATCAGATTAATGATGCTGGGGTTAACGTGTGTGCATGTGTCTATGTGTGTGTGCGTATGTGGTCGGGCACCATTTAGAATAATGATAACTCACTTTAGATAATTTAATTATGTTCAGGAGAGCATTTACATATAAATGTACATAAATGTGTGTTTATCTGTGTGTATAATTGATTTCTCAGGGTACTGATAACCTGCGATATGTGAATTGGGAGGTCATTTATCTGTTTGTGTGCATGTGTCAAAATGACCATCCCACACTAATGGTGTCAGGTTTCGAGGTGAGGTCCTAGCGCTGATGACCAGAAGCTTCCCTGTGTGCTGCCTAAACATTAGTCCTGTCTTAAACACCACATTAATGAGAAACGCCCTCTAAAACACACACAAAGTTCAGAATGAGGGAAGGAAGAAGAAACAGAAACATTTAATGGATATTTAATGACGCTTATGAACAAGATGAGATATTGAAGAACTTGATTTTTTCAGAACAAACAGTGAGCGGTGCACATGCAGAAATCTCTGTTATGATGCAAAATTGGTAACACAACTCCCACAACTTTACATGATATTGTTATTTCTACATACTGTACTGTATGGCTCAGGTGTACAAGATTTTTTGCTCAACTGTGATACAGTATGTGCCCAATTGTGATGCTTACTATTTGTTGCAGGGTTTGTTCAATTCCCAAACTCTAAAGATGAGCAAATGTAATAGCAATGTTTAATGTAGCAAAATAACCAACTACTGTTGCATGTCATGCATCCATTAAAGCCACATTTACATAACTAATCATACATGATTTAGATAAGCTCTACATTAAACAGCTAAGATGAAACAAATGTCTCAATATGAGCTACCAAAGATGAACTAATTAAACCATTAATTCTCTGTTTCTATGCCTTCATTACAACCAGATCTCACTGGAATTTGTACTTACTTTATGAAGTGACCAATTCATATGATGTGAATCATACAAAAACGTATGATTACAAGAAAAAGGCAATGCTAAAGCCCCAACGTCACAGGGGCGAAGGCAAATCATACTTAAACATATAAATGAGATTGTGCAGATTCATACGAATCGGCCCCCATAAGGGCAAATACCATATCAATCAAACATCATAAAGCATAATAACAGAGGCTGTAGTACACATTAATCTTATCGAATCACTATTATAACTTTTTACTGCAATAATTCAAGCCACATTACTTTTTTCGTACTACATCAAACTATCCGTTTCACAGCAAGACAAGTGTTAAAAAGTAACAGTGTACTACTCTGTTTGCATCCAGGCATGTACTGGCCATCGGGACAACCGGGAGATTCCCGGTGGGCCGCGGGCTTTGTGGGCCGGTGGGCATGTTAAAAGTTAGTAAATGTAATTATATTACTTGCTGTGTTAGTCTAACTTAATATCTTTGCGTCTCTTACTGGACCAAAGAAGCTAATGCAAGCTGCACGATTGACAAGTAAACAAGCGTGTTGATTGCATGGTCTATGCATGTCGCACTGGCCAATCAGAATCAAGTTATTACAAACAGCTGCGTTCGACTTCATGCAGCCCTGCGCAGAGTGATCGATGCATGACATCAGTGTACTGCGAGAACAATTCGAAAGCTGTCCTCCCTGGTATCTTCCACGGATTAGTCTGCATGTAGTCGAAAACAGCAATTTACTGAAATCAACTGACAAAATCTAACAAAATCTCTGAACTCAGGTCTGGATGAATTCCAGAGCTGAATTTTAGTCCCAGTCCAGCCCTGTTTGCACCCACAATACATTTTGAAGTGTCACCAAGTGAAGGTTTGTGTTCTGTACAATATATAAATGCCACAAACAAAGCTTTGCCTTTCATTACTTTTTCAAATACAAAAAACCCATCCATGATTATGTTACTGTAAACGAACAGTAAAATGATCTGAGCAGTTATATAACAGAGAACTGTAGAAACCTGCCAGAACCCCAAACAATTATCTACAAGAACACGACGTCCAAGAATGAAGTGTTTGATTATATAACTGCCCTTTCTCTAAATCTTTGATTTTACGTTTGCATTTAGTTGTTTATCAATCGAGATTTACAGAAAAAAAAGCCGAGCGGAATTCCGAGACGACATAAAAATGTCTGGAACGCAATGGTACGTGCAACATTCCAACATTTAAATCAATCCATTCATAGTGTTGTGTGAGTATTGACAGAGCGCATTAGGCAGATGAATGGCTGTTGAAGACGACATCGTGATGTGTGGAAAACAGAGCTGAAGCTGAGCTCCAGGGAAAGACTGTTTGTTGGATTGATAGGTCAATAAACACCACCACACTTCGAGGCATCATTAGTCGCAATTCGCTGCAATTTCACGTGCTGCAGCATTCTCTCGGGCCATTCGTTAAGATCGACCAATCAGCTTTCAGCTCTAATCCATTAACGACTCTTATGGTCAGCTAAATTCAAAGCCAAAAACAAAAGCTTAATATATCTCCCTGATGTTCTACATTAAAAGCAATTAAAGCACCTACGGCTAGTTGTTTATTTTGACTACTGAGAGGTTGATACCAATGTGCATCTCTTAAAGGATGCGACCGCAGCAGTCAGAAGCCCCCTGAAGCCGTTTAACGGATCGCATGCGTTTATCCTTGTGTGTGTATGTGAAGGAGTTCTGGCTGAAGCAGGTGGGCTATGACCAATGACCCACCAGAAGACAAATGCTTTTAGCAGGAGGGCTGCTGACATTTATGTTTCATGTGGTAATGGACGATGACCCTCAGAGTTCAAGGGTCAACCGCGCCGAGAGTCATTCCAGCACAGCGGACGGCGGCTGAAACTTGAGCCAATCAAAACAGAGCATGCCGCGACATCCCACACACGACAGCTACAGTGAGAACAAACTACGAGACCTGCATTCTAGCACAAAATTAACACAATATTCAGCATCGCATTATTTTATCCTAAATTTATTGCATTTAGGATAAAATCATGAAAAAGAAACGTATTACATTTTGATGTCATCGCATAAAGCATATTATGACCACAAAGTTTTTGTGTCAAGTCACAACTAATCTCAAAAAACATATAAAAAAGCATTATTAGTTAATATGTAAGTGAATAGGGACTGTCCAGTATAAAAAACATCACAGCAGCATTATTTAAGTTGCTCTTATATTGCTGGGTTTGAAGTATCGCATACGAAATTAATGATGGAAACGCCAAATTTCAAAAACTTTTTATGCTCGCTTAAGGTGGTTTTTGACCTATGCGAGAAAAAAGTACATGCAAATAATAGGAGGTGGAAATGCTTTTGCTGAACAAATTCTGAACTAGCGAACATTAAACCCATTTGACTGATCGTCTAGCTGTATCCGTTCACGTTGTCTTTCCCGTATATGGGGCTTTAAGTATATAATGGCCTCACTGTCATTTATTTGGAGAATTTGATGAAAATGCACCTAATTCGCATTTATTTGTTTTTCTTTTTTTGTGAATTTTGAAAAGATTTGCTTCAAGGTTGGTTACACAGAGTAAGAGAGAGATGAGATGATTATGTAAGGCCCACAAAACATTAAAGTAATGTAGATTTACCTCAGGAACTTATCTATAAACAGCCACATCATATGTTAACTTTTTAATCTGACGTGACCATAAAAATTTATGAAGTTGTAAACAATAGATAAAAACGAATTTGCAATGTGAATCATATATTTGTGCTGAGTTAAGACACCAAAAAGTAGGCGCTCATCCACATTTAAAGAGAGGAAACACATTGTGTGTTGTTTACGTCAAAGGCCAACCAATCAAATGGATCTGGTAGTAGTTTGCAAAATTTAGCTGATGCCAACATGGACAAGTTTCTTGACACATTCTCCTCAAAAAGTATATACACAAGGCAAAAGGTAATTCAACCTAGGGTACATTAAATACGAGTTCACGGAAAACGATGCATTTTTAATGTTTGGTTTTAAGGACACTTTTTTTACTTCGTTTGGACGGTAAACAATTGTTTGGGTGGCCACTTTATGCTGAAAGTAAAATCAGTTGACAAGCACTTAACTGTTGTTTACTCTAAAACTTCTTATCCATTCATTATAATGTGGGTGGTACAGTGCAAAAAACGCAAAGGTTTGCGAAAGTGACACTATACATCACTGGCTTGTAAGCTAGCAGGTCTAGTTGTGCGTTTTTATTTAATCAAGTTCACTGTATTCCTGCATGATTTCACATCGACATGACATTTTCCACACCCATAAAACAGATCTTACCCATTTTAACCATTACTACAGTATAGATCAGAAATTTCTCTTATGAGTGCACTTTCAGGAGTCCAGACGTTAAAGTTTCAGAGGACATCTCAAGATCTCAAATGTGCCTCAAACTGTCTATATATATATATATATATATATTATGAGTTATTTTAGGGGTGGTTTCCCGGACAGGGTTTAGGTTAATCCATTACTAGGCCTTATTAATATTAGGTCATTTAAGAAGTTTTTTCAAAAAAACACTACAGGTGTGCATCTTGTCGGTACAAGGTGTTTTGAAATTAAAGTAGCTCAAACATGCATTTTAGTCTGGAACTAGGATAAGCCCTGTCCGGGAAACTGTCCCAAAATGACAGTTCAGAGAAGTGCAAACACTAATCTGACCCTGAGCGCAAATGTGATGACATAATGACATCAGAAACATGCTAATTAGTAGGTTCTGAATCTATTCACGATGGTCCAAATGATTCCCACCCCTAATCCGAAGCCCCATTGACTTCCATAGTATTCATTTTCCTAATATGGAAGTAAATGGGGCTTCTGATTAATTTGGTTACAAACATTCCTCAAAATATCTTCCTTCATTTTCATCCGAACAATTAACTTTATACAGGTTTGTAACAATATGAGAGTGAGTAAATGATGACAGAATTTTTTTTTTTGGGTGAACTATCCCTTTAAATTCTGTTATGACCACATGATCTGATCTGTGTTACCTTAATTTGTTTTATAGTGCTATATTTGTTATGCATGTCACATATCGTGTCTATTTTTATTTCTTCAAATGCATTTAAAAGAAACATCTGGGACAACTATAATACATTCATTACAAACAGTACAGAGAAATCTCCTGAGATATAAAAGAGCAACATCTGAGCAATAAAATTGCCACATAATACATAAAGCTGATACATACAGGCTAATGTTCTTCCATTCCGTTTAATACTTAACGTGATTTTGGTATTCATTTAGGATTTGAGATGCCTCATTCATACTGCAGAAAGAAATTCTGACTTCAATAAAACGACACAAAACAGGTTTCCAGACCATTAAAGTTTCCCAGCGTGTTACTGTTCCAGAGTTGACTCACAGATCTTGGAAATAAAACAAAACGTTTCAACACAAGTGCAGGGTTTGATATTTCAAGTCTTGCGCAAAACATTGTATGTTTACAGTAACCCCTCCACCCCACCCCATCCATAATTACTGCAGTTTTAAAGTGAATACAAGAGCACTGTATAATGCTTCTATATGATAGTGCTCATGTTACATGGTTTTTAGTTTCAGATTTAATGGTGATGGCCTTCTGGCATGTGTTTGTGACGGGACTACATTATTTTTTTTATCAATGGCAGAAGTAGAGAGTATATTGGAGACCTATTTCCTAAAAATCAATGGGAAAGTTGCTTGCACAAATAAAATAAAAGATTAAAAACACTATGTCATAACTTTTATTTGCACTAGAGCGTATTTAAATGTGAGAACCAGTTAAATCTAATTTATGCATTTGGCATACACTTTGATCCAAAGCAACTTACAGTGCACAAATTATATCAGTAAGTGTTTTTCCTTGAACCAATGATATTTGTGCTACTAATGCAATGGAGTTACATGAACCAATAACGTTTGTTTCAATGACATTAAACTTGGTGCAAGATGTCATGCAATGAAAAGTTTGATGACGCAAAAGAGCAAATGACAACACTGCAAACATTTCCACCGAATACTTATTAAATAACTTCTATGGAGTTCCTGGTAGAGCATTGCGGTTGTGTGTTCGATCCCAGTGAACACAGGTAAAGATAAAATTGCTCCACTTTAGATTAAAGCTTCTGCCCAAATGCAGAAAAACTTGGAAACTGTTTAGATTAGATCATAACAGTAAGATCCATATAGATTTTGACAGTGGCGTGTTTACCATTTTGGGGGCCCTAAGCAAAGTCCAAGAACCGGGGCCCCCCATGCCCCAGCATTGCCCAAGGTTTTTTATTTGAATTGCACAACCATAATATTCAGTATATATGATACATGATTCTGACTGATCTAACAAACTGAACTAACAAACACAAGCAAACAACAATGTAAGTTGGTTATTGCTTGAATTTATGGATTGGAATCACATAACTCTCATGTTTATATTGCAAAAACAAACTTACTGTGAGATACAACAAGCATATATGAGATTTTAATGACAATGATGAGATACAGAATATGATTTATGTATTTTCGATGTGATTTAAACCCCTGCGTGTCTTTATCACGTTTATACCTCTACGAACGTGAAACAAAAGATGCATGTCACTGATCAAACCAAACCACCAATCACAGGTGTGAAGCCCAAAGTCTTTAAAGTAAACTTGACCATTGAGTGAATGTTGTGCAGTTACGAGAGCATAGAGAGAGTCGAGCAAGGGCTCATTCCAGCACTTGTGTGGCTGGATTTGTGCACGCTAAGCAGAGGTGCGCTTTCCCGTAGAGTTTTGCTCATGAAGTAGCCTATATGTGCCCTCGCAAGGATGTGCGCAAATATTTTACTGCGTACATACTCGCAAATCTCTCGCTTGCGCGTGCTTTATCCGTACCTTAGATTTGGGTCTGAATAAACATAACATACTTTCGCACACCTTGTGGCTAGTAGGGGCCCCCAAGCCTGCGGGGCCCCATGCAATTGCGTGGTTTGCGTGGTGGGTAAACACGCCACTGGATTTTGAATGACAACGGTGTTTATTGTTGGGTGTTTCTTTGAAATCTGATGAGTCAGCAACCCAGAGCTCAGAGGTTACACACTTAAAGTCCCTCCAGGCTTACAAAACACTAAAATGTATATTGTACAACAATTTTCTGCCCGATTTATATGAGCTCGGTTACAAGACCACTGCTATACACTATTACAGACCAGACCGATGAAACCGGATCATGTGTGGCTGCAAAAAA
Organism: Paramisgurnus dabryanus; assembly: GCF_030506205.2. Classification (NCBI taxonomy): domain Eukaryota; kingdom Metazoa; phylum Chordata; class Actinopteri; order Cypriniformes; family Cobitidae; genus Paramisgurnus; species Paramisgurnus dabryanus. The sequence continues at coordinate 64,368,749 of NC_133337.1, read as the reverse complement.
GATGAAGACAGTGCTCTCTTAGTCCCTGATGAGTCCTGTCTCAGCCACATGTGTTTTTATTTACTGACCATCTTCAGACAGACCTCTTTGTCTCAGGAGTCATCAATCAAATGTCTCCCAGTCCAAACAGAAAAGCAGATGAGAGACAAAGGGAGGAGATGGGGGTGGGCAGAAGGAGGGGTCGGGAGTTGACCTGGGACCAAAACCCTCGATAAATCAGGACCAAACAATAACAAGCGCAGCTTAATGTTGCCGAGATAATTCATCAACTCAGCACGAGCCGAGAGCGACCCACTCAGAGTCACTGTGGGAAGGTGGGATATCGCTTATCTGAGATGCTACAAGATTGTGTGCATGTGTACTCAAAAAAAAATATATATATCTATAAAGTTTCTTTGCAGGGCATTAGGGGATTATACAATTGACTTCTCATAAGAACAAAACTTTCACTTTCATGTGGACCAGAAACGGAGTTTTAAGGAATCTAGTTCACTTTGCATTTACACTGGCACATTTCATTTGGTCCAGCTGTGATTTAGTTCTAAGAGGATCTCAGTCCACGTATCATTCATGCTGTGTTTTTGCGTTACTTTCAACCCTGCTCTTTCCTACTTACAGTACTATAGTAATAACCGTAAATTATGCATAGTTACATATAACTAAAACAATACCAAAGGTAACACTATAGAAAATGTGTTCTTCATATGTAACAAGGACACCTTATATGAAAAAAAAATCACTTTTATATGTTGTTTGAACAGAATTGTGTATCGCCTGTGTGTGTTTAAAAGCACCCTGTAATGAGAATCCCCGTAACACCTCAATAGGCTCATGGGACAAGCTGTTGACGTTTTTTGAGCAAATTGATGTCATATTTGCACAACATATTTGCACTAAATGCTGCACAAAAAGCTTCCAATACAAGAGAAAAGCTGAAGCCGCGCCGGCGATTTTGCCGCTTACCGCGTACCGTTTGAAACGGCCATTACGCTCTCAAGATGCTTTTACGTGAGCAGATTGTGTTCTGCACACTTGCGAGGATGGTTTCTGCAGGTGGATAGTTCTGCGTGCACGAGAGGATGCTTTTCCATTTTGGCCCACAGGCCGCCTGTTGCCGACCACTGATCTATAGCGTATTTGGACCTGAAACTTCACATTCTAAGGACACCTGAGACGAAGGGGCAGTTCACATTTTGCATCTAAAACCGTAAAAAATGCAACAGCATTGCTTTACTCCTACTTTCCAAAGAGCTTGGCCGTTTGCTCTCCCGTAGCATCTGCCGTTGCTAAGCAACCATGAGCTAATCTCTACATAGATTAGTAATGCATCTTCCTGCATTGTTTCTTCTGTTTGTGTCAAAATAATAGCCATACAGCTCTGGGTATCCTTGTACTGCTATGATCAGCTGTTCCTCTACCTTGTGGTGATACAGAAGGATACAATGTTTACATGATACATTGTTGATAGGTAAAGGATTAGGCTGGTTGGTTCCTGTCACATAACCTGCGGTGCGGCATTCTGAAAAGTTGAACAATTTTCAACTCGCTGCCGTGCCGACACGCCTGGAAAAAACAGCACGAACGCATTGCTATTTACGTTTACATTTAAAATAACGTACTTTATTTAAAATAACTTATTTCGTGCAAAAGACGTGAAATGTGAATGGCCCCCAATGTTTCATTTTGAAAAGGTGACCTTTAAAATAAAGTGTAACCCAAGTTTTTGAAAAATGTTGATTTTAAAAAAACAGAAACACTTACACACCTGATTAAAGCTCTATAACTATAGACAGGAAGACAGCAATCAACAGAGACCTATTATGACAGGGGTGTGTGTGTGTGTGTGTGTGTGTGTGTGTGTGTGTGTGTGTGTGTGTGTGTGCGTGCGTGCGTGTGTGTGTGTGCGTGTGTGCGTTTGCATGTGTGTGAACAGTCCTTTGACAAAACACAAAGTGCTTATATGAGTCCACATCAATAGTTCTCATCCCTCTTCAATATCCTGTCTCTCTATTTTCTGAAGAGTTTTACTCTAAATCTTGAGACAGATCAAATTTTTCCTCCTCTATGCTTCTCTCTTCATTTCTTACCTCGTTTGTCCTTTTTCTCTCTGTCCATTTTCTCCTGCCATGCCACCCTCTGGTAATTTGCCTGTGGATTCAGTTCTCGTGAATGAAGTTGCCAACTTTACTGAGGAAAGTTTGGCAAAAACACTAACCCCAAGAAATCGCTGCCAATGGGCAGAAATTTTGCTTCTCAATTTCAAAGTCATATGAATAATAATAACAGAGCACAATCTCAAATAAAACAACGATTCCACATAAGCGTTTCAGAATTTTAAGTGAAGCGCAACAATTGGTTAAAGGTCCTCACTGTTTAGCGTCCAGATGGCTTCATGCTCTCGCTGAGTTTAATCTGTTAAAGATAACTGCATTATTGTGATGACATAACCCTTGATCCATCTTACTCAATGTGGTCATATCAGAAGATGATATGATATGTTTAGATGTTGACTCGCCTATGCAGCTGATCCAAAATTCTCAAATAGTACTAGATTTTAATATTTTGTAAACTAAATGTCAGTTTTTGCCTATGCAAAACTCCCCACTAGAATGCTAGTATACCCAAAAAGTATATTCCTCATGAAGCGGTCACATGCGTATTAGGTATGTGAAATTTATGTGTAGACTTCTGCAAATATATGTCCAGCAACCGGACATGATATCACATATAATGAATCATTAAATTATCCAGAGATAGTGGCATGTTTTGTGTGTTGCCTGCTCAATCCATTTGCGGTACGCCTCCTGGAGCTCAGGTTCTTTTTAGCAGTAGAGCTTATCTTGTTTTTAGAAATCTGATTAAACTGAAGACTCTTCGGAGATACAGTATGAAGTATGCAATACTACTCTATACCGTAGGTACTCAAGATTAACATGAGATTAGCAGAAACACTGTGTTATGTGACCTTTAGGGTTAGGGTCACCCTAACCCTTATTCAGAAAATTTGCATTAAAGGAAAATGCACACATTTTGGGAATTTAGCTTATTCACTATATCCCCCAGAGCTAGATAAGTCCATACAAACCTTTCTCATCTCCATGCGTGCTGTAACTCTGTCTGACGCAGCCCCCACTAGCTTAGCTTAGCACAAAGACTGGAAGTAAATGGATCCAGCTAGAAAACTGCTCCCAATAAATGACAAAATAACGTGAAGAACTGCAACTTGGGCGGAGTGATTTGCTCACAGCACCTGAGAAGCCCCCTGGTGAGGAGCAGAGAGTTCGGTCAGAGTTGTGCAAATCACTCCACCCAAGTAGCAGTGCTTCCCCTTTTAAGAATATAGTTCCCTGTATGTATACTGTTAAAAGATTGCTGTGTCTCATATGATTTTGTTATTTTTACACGGTGTGACTATACAAATCACAACACATAAATAGGAAAATGTTCACGTTATTTTGTCACTTATTGGGAGCAGTTTGCTAGCTGGAGCCATTCACTCCAGTCTTTGTGCTAAGCTGAGCTAGCGGGGGCTGCGTCAGACAGAGTTACAGCACGCACGGAGATGAGAAAGGTATGTATGGACTTATCTAACTCTGGGGGATACGGTGAATAAGCTAAATTCCCAAAATGTGGGCGTGTTCCTTTAAGGGGGCATCCACACCAAAGCTTTTACGCCCGCAGCCGGCGTGTGTTTTCAATTGTTTCCAATGGAAGCTCTTTCAATGCGTTTTTCAAAAGCCAGCAGCTAGCGTTTTTTTATTTTGCACTGAAAGCCGGCTCTCTGCGTTTTTTCCGCGCTCAACGCTGAGAGTTGAAAAAAATTCAACTTTGGGTGAAAAGCTCAGCTCATCAATGTCAGTTCAATGTCATATTTGTGGGACAAACCAACAACAACCAACCGGCACATCGTACAATGACTGATAAACAAAACAGAAGTATCACAGCAACCAAAGCGCTCACCTGAAGAAAGCTCAGCCGCTTTTAAAACCCTTGGTGTGCACAACCCCTAAGGCAAAACCATGGCATCACCTGCTGCTGGTAGATCCACACATTTAATAAATGCTCCTGTGGGTTGTATTTCAGGGAAGTGACAGACAACCTACATGGTATGAATTGGACAATAGGTTGAATCAAACACACTTGAACAAACTAATCCAGGTTTTCAGGATTAGGCCTCTGATGAGAGCTAGATCGAAATATTCCTGATTTAAAGGAAGCTCACAGAACAGATGGAGACGAGGTGGCGGCCAGCACGGTGGATATTTAGCGTCATTTCAACAAGGGACATGCATTTTGCTCACACTGACATTTCCAGCACAATGTGAGATTGTGCAGAGTCCATAGAAGAGCTAGTCAAGACCAATCCACCAAGACAAACTCCAAAAAGTGTCATCACAACAGTCATCCTATGTCTCTGAGATGCATAACTGTAGAATAGGATAAACAAACAATAACCTATTTACCTGAAAGTTTAAATAGCCAAAGATCTTAAGCCCTGTGCAGTTGTTTGATCTTCTGCTTTAAACTTCTGCGGTGTACTGCGGCTTTATTTAATTGCAAAACACTTAAGGGGGGAAATCACTAAGCATGAATTGCACCCGCAGATAGCAGCGGTTATTTACATCTGCTGCCTGTGTTGTTTTACTATTCTGTTCACCCTAAGAATTATGCTAATTAGTTAACAATGCAAACAGGCAAACAATCTGTGCTGAACACAGTGAAATATCCTGATGCCTTGCAGGCTGCTCCTGAGTGCTGGAGGATGCAACAGACCACAAGATCTGGCATACTAACAACATTGTTTCATCCCTATACTGAGAATCAAACCTGAATAAGGATTTTAGAATTTATAACTTATACATATGGGACAGTGTTTTTATTGCAAAATTAACACAGATAGGGAGTTGCATCACCCTGAAGGGATTTATTTTTGCAATAACCAGCTGGATGTGAATTTTCCAGCTTATCACACAGCTAATTGCCACATGAGTAAATAATTTTGTGAGGAGTTGGGTATTTTGTACAGGGTGCAAAAGAGTAATACTGTACATTAAATCCGGTCAATATGAGTTGTACTCGAATAAGCAATGTGTCATCAGTATCAGCATTTGTTATTGAGGAATAACAGACCTCTGAATGTCACGACGGAACAATGTATTCATATCAATACGGCAAATTTGTGCAAAATGCAGGGGGTCGGCTCAGGGGGTCGGCTCAGCGCTGTGCCGCATCGAGTCACGTCTAGGAAAACTCAGCGGTATCGTAAACTGGAAGTGCACGTTAAATAGCGCAAGCTTCGTCAGATAGCGTCTACTTTAAAATGCAAAATATACGTTAGTTGTTCCCTTAGTCCACGAGTTTGTAGGGTGTCCCATCTGTGATTTTTACGCTCTGAAATGTGCTCATCAGCGCCCCCTTTGCACCCTTGATGCGGTTTTCTGCGAAGACTTCACTTCACTTCAATCAGACGAATAGGACAACGGATGGGAGAAGTTCACATTGATGAGCAACTTCTCTTCCTGTTTTCGGCGTGTCTATCCCAAAATACGACTCTGGTGTGCCCTTGTGGACTCCCTTAGGTCTGCACTACATGATGTTATCAAAGTGTGGACTCTGAGGAAGTCCACAAGTCCTAAGTGTGCCATTTGGGACAGGGTCTAAATGAGTTTGAAAACATCATGCACTTCACAATTTATGCATTTGGCAGATGCTTTTATCCTAAGCGACTTGCAGTGCATTAAGTTTGACATTTTTATCAGTATGTACATTCTCTTGGAATCTAACCCATAACCTTTGCACTGCTAAATCTATGCTCTACCAGTAAATAGTTTCCGAAACGTTTTCTCCAAAGCTTAAAAACCCATTTGGTTGCACATTGGTTGTATTTTAGTTGTTAATAACATCATCTATTCCAGGGCTTAATCTCATTTACACAAGTACGGCTAAATAATATTTGTCTTCCTCATTGTCAACAGATGCAGGCACTCTTGTCATTAGAAGCTGGATGAAAATTGCTGGCTGAGATGATGGTGTGGAGACAGAGCCCTCTTATAGCATTCGAGAAATGCCTTTAGCAGTTGTTACGAAACAGCGCTGAGGTTCCAAAACTGCTCTATATAGCGCTGTCTAAAATAAAAATTAAACCTAGATGAAATAAAATAAAACCAGATCCAGCCAATCAAATGAGGCTTTACAGCACAAAGTCCCCACAGCGCTCGGATAATCACTTAACTGCCTTTCTACCCACAGTCCCTCAGTAGTGGGCCCTCTGCTAGAGCGATTAGGTTTCTATGAGTCTGGCACAGCACCAGGGGAATATTCACAATACGAGCAGTGTGCTACGGACGGAGAGCTCTTCCCAGTGTTCTAAGCTTACAGAGAGACCGATGAACAACATGAGCACATACAAAGAGGCAAAAGATGGGAGCAAGGAGGGCAAGAATAGAGAAAAACAAAGACACATTGAGGACAGATAACAGAGATACAGACATGACGGGGAAGAGTAGCGAGCACTAGCTTCTGCAAAGTTGGCAAAAACAGCAAACTTTTTTTGTAGAGATGTTAAATGTATTCCATTAGTTTTTGATCGTTTGTGATGTAAGACTTTTATGCACTGTAGAAACCCTTAAAAACTTTACAGTTTACAGTCCAAAAGAGCATTTATTAAATATGAACTCACATAGATAAATACATTAACACATGCCCACCCACATTTACACATCAGTGATGTCAATTGGATGAACAGAAATTTTCCCTGTCCATTCACTATGAGGTAATAAGGAAGAAGTAGGACAGATATTGTCCGTGTCTGAAATAGCCCCCTATAGACGGTTTCATCGGACGCACGTGGAGTAACAATATTATGCGTCTGGTTAGAACTTTACTTTCGGTTTCTGTTTGTTTAATGGTGCAACTAGTTGCTAAACTAATCTCTTGAACAAATACCTCATTGAAAATATAAATGTTTTGGTGTCCTAGGTAATCTACGTGTTTATTTTACTTGTTACAGTATATAAATAAACTACCTTAAAAGAACTATGTTCTTATTTATTCCTAGCGGAGTTTACCGGAAGTTATGTGTGTTCCACGAAAGCCGCTTGTTTATGTTGTTATGCTAAAACCATCTATATCGCTATATATTAGTTTGCTAATGTAGTACACTTAAAAATGTGAATGAAAATGAGTTAGTGAATCTGTACTCCAAGGTGTCATGTACACCAAGGCGTATTTTCCTGCATCCGACGTATGTTTCAATTGTTTCTGATGGAAGTGCTGCGCTTTTAAAAAAAAGCAACATTGTTTTTTTCTGCTTACGCGTTCAGCGCTAATGTTTAACTTTGGGTGAAACGTTCAGCTCATCAATGTCACCTTTCACTCAGCCGTCCAATCTGATAAATCCTGCCAACTTCCACCCAGCCGACAACACCAAATGATAGATCCAGCTATGGCTACGTCCAAAATTGTTAGATGATCCTATGAGCTTACAAATCCAACCCATTCTCATGAAGTGTGTAAATAGCACGCAATTGAAAAGTCGTACAATACATACGGCAAATTCCAATTTTACGTGCACATGATACGCCCGTTCACTTATATGGCGCGCTCACTTATATCTTTTCGTGTCGTTTAATTTATTGGTTGGTTTTTTCTTGTTTTTTAAACAATTGTCGCTTGGGTTTGGGGTTAGATTTGGGACTTGCTTTAGGATGTCATTTAATATATAAGTTTCTTCATGTTTTGTCTATTTGTAAACCATGGTCGCTTGGGGTTGGGGTTAGAATTGGGGTTTTGATGTCATTTTATGTAACAAAAACATGCTCTTACCCCAAAACCAATTTCAGGAGTATGGGCTGATCAAATCACAGTGAAGGAGGGGCGGGGCACCAAAACAACCAACCGGCACATCGTACAATGACTGATAAACAAAAGAAGTATTATTGCAACCAAAGCGCTTAGTTGAAGAAATGCTGGAAAACCCTCACAGGTTGTATACAGGAAAGCCTCCTTTCCACTGCACACGAAATAACGACACAATTGTCGGACTTCGCCCCCAAGTGGCACTCGTAATGAAGTTTCAGGTACCTCATGCAGCCCCTTTGCGACTCTCCATAGGAAATTAATGACTTCCGGTTTATCTGCCGTCATTTGTCATGTGCAGTGGAAAGGCGGCTTAAGGAGTTATTGTGTTTGTAGTACCTGCCAGTCTGCATATTCTTCAATATAACCCCAATTCTTTATGAAACTCAAGTTTGTTTTCTATCAAGATTCAATCTGATAAATTTCAACTCTTGATTGCAGTTTCAATTTAATACATATCAAGTTATATTAAAGGTTATATTTAACAAAGTGATCTGAGCATGCTACCCGCAGGTTTTAAAATGGCAAAGTGACTTTTCCCTCGCAGAGATTGGATAATTTTCACCTTTAATTTGCCTTACAGAAAGTGAATTGGAAATGCCAGCCTGTTCACTTTCCCGCCAGTGAACACGTCCCGAAAGGATCTGAGACGGGGTGGAAAATGGTCATGAAAAGCTAAATTACAACTGTTCTGGCCCAGAAAACTCCACTAACATTATAAGTGGACCTCATGGAAATAAATAAAGTAATGAAAAATGTATGACACGACCACTTTAAGCAAGAGGAACAGGCACAATAGAGAGTTTGTCATGTTGCTCAGTAACAGATGGATCAGCTGGACTCAAATCCATAGCAACATTCTGCCCTCATTTTCCATTTCTACAAGTGAATATATGTATGTGTGTGTGTGTGTGTACACATTTATGCCTGTGCTCCATTGCTGTTAATGCAGCAAGAATAAATCAGTGTAAGGCGAGAGTTTTCATTCACAGTGTGATGAATTGGACAGCTGGATGAATTAGTTTGGACTAATGGCTTCACATCTGACATATGTGCATCCTCTTTAAAACACACTGCAGCCTATCCGGGAAAGGCAGTATACAAATGCACACTTTATCAAATAGTGAAAGGATGCAGGCGTCAGGAACTTCAGGGGCAATAAAGGCAGTGTCGCTTTAAGAACACACAGCTGGACGTGTATGTGTGTGTTGATACAGGAGGAGACTAACTGCTCAGGAATGGCACAGAGATGTATTTACATTTGCTGCTGCCAAAATCCTGTCAGGAGGCGACCCAGAACTCCAACAGCGCACCACATTACACCATACTGTGTGTTACACTACATATCATACGGGTAGGAGTGCTGATGTGCTGAATATCAGATAAATGCATTTTTGTGTTTGACCAGTGATGCTTACTCTATAACACACACTTACTGTTACATCAGCACTCTTAAAGGGATACACCCAAAAATTAAAATTCATTAATTTTATTAACGTGCGATTAACGGAACGCGCAATTTCTGTATGACCTTTGGTCTTGCCCATAGTTGAATAAATTGGGACGCAGCCTTAGACAGTAAATGTGACCCATGCTGTCTAAATGAGTCGGAGGTTTTCATAAAAATAAGAACACTAAGCTCTCGTCTAGCGAATCCAATGCTCTTAATGGTCGTTGAACATCTCAAATGATCTTTATTTGTACCTTTTCTAGAGGTTTAGCGTCCTAAATGCTTAACAAATACAAAGGATGTGTGTCCATCCACTTGTGCGTCTGACATTTTGGTTTTGGGTTAGGGTTGGTTTTGGGTTATGGCTCCAGCAGGCGTATTGATATTATGCAGCAGCCGAAAATAGTCCCCTTAGTAACTTTCAATGGCAGGGGACTATTTTCGGGCAGTGCGTAATATAAATGAGTATATTTTTTAAAAAAAAGTATTGTGTTCCTTTAACATAATTCACTTTTCAAGGACTACAGAGAATGGCTGGTTTGGACTACAGCCCTCTACTTCTCAGGTAGATGACGACAATATTCTGCATTTTTGACTAACCTAAGGAATATGACAAAAAAGGGCATGACCTTGTTGTGCTTTCAAGGAGAAAAGGAAGAGTTGCATTAGTGGAGGGTTTATGTCGCCATGCCATCAAGACGCTGTTATTTTCATCCCGGACTCAAATCCCCATTGTTTGGCCTTTGATGAGGACAGCTTCCTCATTCTGGCATGACCTTTCTGGACAACGTGCGCACAGCTGCTGTTGAATCACAACACACTGGACCAGCTACACAATCAGAACTCGTTACGTATTTCTGAAGGAGGGACTTCATAGAACAAGGAAGACATCAGCCCGTTTTTAGAAAAGTGAAAGGAAGTAAAAAAGTAAAGGAAACATAAACAAGTTATATTGCAATCCGTAAACACAATCAAAGCTTCGAAAACACAGGAAATATGGCACCTTTAAAGATATATAGTTATCCTCTATAGTTCACAACACTACATTTAACTACTATGTGCTACACTACACTGGAAATGGCTTGGATATAAAGTAGGTCTGGCAAAACACCATAACAATACAAGTGGTGTAAAAGAGAAACAAGACAAAAATGCTTGAGTAATGTAATAACCAAGGGGGGCAATTGCTCCCCCTCACAAAAAAAACACTGACCACCTCACTGTGCCTCTGTGCCACTGTCAAGATCACACTGCTTGTTTTTATTTTATTTAGAATATTTTTACTCTCTGTAAACATTATCACACGTGGTTATCATACACAAACATCACATTTAAACAGCAATAAACATATTAATTATCAAGAATGTGTTATTTGTAAGATCTTATGTAGCAAAGTGGACAGAAAACATCTGTGTAGAGAAAATAAAGCACTCCCACTGAATGATACATTCACATGTGTATAGAAATAATTTACGACATGATTAAACCTGTCATCGTTATAGAGACTATTAAACAAAATGTATGCAAATCCTTTAAGACACCATTCTATTACACTAATGTAAAGCTATTGTTTGTATGGTGCTTCAATTTGTAATACTGTAATGGACACAACAGCAGTCTCAAAGCGATAATTACTATTTCAGGTTTTTTTTTTACTAGAATGTCCCTGAAATGCACATTGTTTATTTATTTAGGAAAACTGAACTTGTTTGGTTGTGTTGTTGGTGGCCTCATTTGGCTGCCATTAAAATAATGTAAGTATGCCCATGGTAATAGCAACTCCACAACTCCACAACTCCACACACACACACACACACACACACACACACACACACACACACACACACACACACACACACACACACACACACACACACACACACACACACACACACACACACACACACACAGTTGTTAGAAATGTGTATGGTAGACAGTATAATGTAAGTGTGTGGCAATCCCAGCCACAGTAAGCTGGGTGTTAGACAAGTACTGTCGACTGAATCAAAGCCAAACCCACACATTTAACTGGCCACAGATCACATATTGTCTGGTTTACTTGATAAAAGCAGACCACTCTGACACAACGGGAACATGAGAAATGCCATCACATTATTCTTATTGAATAGTACTTGAATCCAGTGGTGGTTTACATGCACAAAAAGGATCATAGAAAAGCATTACTTGGATTAAATTTTTCTACTATTCACACATTTCGTGAACTGGTTTAAAGACCTGTTACTCATTAAATGTCATGATGAAAAGAGCATTCAAATTATTTTGCAACTCAGGAAGGGAAGCTTAAGACAAGAGGACAGACAGAAAAGTGAGAAAGACAGGAAGAGAGATCATGAGAAAGAAAAATGAGCAGGAAACAGCAGGGAAAGACTGTTGAAAGTGTGTGAGCATAAAAAAACAGGAAATAATCACCGAAAGCAATGAAGTTTTGATGGACTGTGTAACTGTGAGGAAATGCAGAGTACATTAATATATACAGCACCTTTAACAGCCCTGCTGGCTCTCCCTTCTCATTTTCCAAGTGTTGACTTTAACAATGAGAGCTTATGTCACACAAGCCAAAGGCATTTTGTCTATTTACTGTAGGTAGCATGGGTGTCGCTCAACTGGTAGAAAACTGTGCGAAAACGTAAAGGTCACGGGTGAAATTTTCAGAGAACAAAAGCAAAATGTATAGCCTAAATGCATAAATATCAAGTAAAGACAAATGATTTGAGTATCGTGATTGGCCAATGCATTAAAACTAGTTCATTATACAAGCATGTCTCTATACCATTCAATTGTGCTTTCTTTTTTTAAACACAAGAATGCATCCTGCATCCTGGCGGAAATGAGCGGAGAAAAAAAAACACTGTAATCAATCACAAAATTTGCAATGAGGCCCAATTATGGTTGTTTCTGGATTTTTGACCAGGATCAAATGTTTTAAGTTTGAAAAACCTATGTTATGATCGATCATTGCTGTAATTTCCTGACCCTAATCCTAACAAAGCACAAAACACCTTTGACACCAATTACTGTACAGCTGGAGTCTTTATCAATGTACCGTATCTCTAAACTGAAATTTTCATCTATTCTGCTGGGCCTGATTGCTGAAGCTGGAAGAGAACCAGCAACTGTAAACAGGAACAAATCATTCCTCACAAGTGATCAACAATGAGCTGAACGAAGATCTGGGTGTTGCGTTTCACACAGATAATGGCCCTCAATGGTCCTAATATAGGCTTTGTGTAGTTAATGCAAAATCTTTTTGTATTTTTTGTTATTTTGAGATCAAATATTTTTCAAGACAAGAAATATGTCACAATGACTTGAAATCAAGACTGGAAATGGGTGGACTCTAGTTTGGGGTCTATGTTTATAAATTTAAAGAAGAAAATTCTCCGGAAGGCACTAAACATTTGTGAAAATCATAAAAAATGCTAGCACTGGCTGGCAACTTTTTTTTTTAAACGCTGAAGGGAAAGGGTTAAATGGGTTTAAAATAACATAACATTACAAATTTTCAAAGTATGTTTTCTTGAGTATTTAAGTCACACAAATTTGGATATTTAGTTAATGGACATTTTAAATACGAGGGAAAATCTCAAATGAAACTGATAAATTAGTCATACAGTGCCAGTGGGACTGTGAAGTCTCATGTCTGTGACAAGCTTGATTATGCATTGTAAAATAATAGTTGCAATAAAAAAAACTCATAATGGGGAGTCATTTTTAAATGCTATTAATTTCACCATTTCAAAAATTCGGTGGAACTCCGTTCCCTGTTGTAATTCACTCCCTAGACTCCGTCCCCCGCATTCCCTCCCATTTCCAACCCTGCTTGAAATATGTTAAGAATATAAAAAAGGCAGAAAATACAGGTTATGTTATGTTGGTAGAGTCAAAACCCTTGAGTTTGCAAAAGGAACAAAAAATAGTTGCACCAGATTTTTTGATCACATACAATATAAAAGCAGCAGGTGTGTCCCGAAAAGCCGACATGCTCTATTCAAAGGGTATTCAGTATCAGTACTACAGAAGACAAAATTACATACAGAATTGCACATCTCTGTAGAAATCATAGAAATGCGTGTGTGTATTGCAGTCCAGTGTTACTGACCTAGCAAAAATTTATTGTTGAGCTGTGATAATTACTTATGAAAGAAATCACAAGATATCACAAGATTTTGATCACACCAACCTAGTGAACCCCACTCTTAAAAACACTGTTCATGTTTTGCAATCTTATTTGCCCCCCTCCAAAAAAATATGCAGGCCAGCCAGCTAGTACAAACAACACACATATACACCAAGAAAACTTCTCCCTTCACTTGGCTCTACACACTAAAATACACCCATGTGTATGTACTTTTCTTATCTTGCTAGTTAAAAAAGACATACATGTGTATAAGAAATGTCATAGTCATTAAAACAAAATAAATGTTTATCTTCTTTGTTGAAAGTAGTACAGTACCGCATACAGTATCATCTTTTCAATACAGATCTCAGATTGACTGTAATGCTCTAGTGCTGCTGAAGCACATTAAGAGTTTTTTCTAAGCGTTTTCTGATCATCCAAATCCCCCATCTTTTTTAGCCACTGGATATGTGCCGCTCGATGCAAACTCATTTGCTTTTTACCAGGCTGTCAGTTTGCCCTAAGCTCCTTTACATTTATGCATTAAGCTGATGCTTTCATCCAAATTACAGTGCATTGCAAGGTATACTGTACTTCTTCCCTGGGATAGTTAAAAAAGCTTTTTTCCAAGGCATTTTATTGAAAGTAAAACATGATGTAATCTTTAATGTCATGGAAACATGCAGCTTGCACAAACTACACACCACTTCGTAAAAATGTATGTACATGGCTGAATTACAGTACCTTTGGTTATTATTATATAACCTATCTTACAAAAAACAATCCTGTTAATTTAAACAAACATCCATGAAGCACAAAATAAAGCAATAAGCCCTGCTTCGCGAGGCTTATTGCTTTTATTAAACGGTACTTCATATGCATAGCACGATTTCAATAAATAAAACACAAATAAATTGTAATTATATTAGTACAAATATTACTCTTCTGCCAAACTAAAACTAGTCCTGTAGTAGCGGCATAAAATATCTTTTAAATGCTATATTGTTACAAAAATTTTCCTACATATTTCTGTGTATTACCTTGCAGAATACAAAAATAATATACGTATTTTTAAAATGTTTGTTTTAAAAAGGGTTGTGTTTGAAGTAAGGTTTGGGGTTAGGGTGGTAAATAGGTTACCATGGTATAAAAGATTTGTAAATGTTCTACGTTGTGTAGCTGTAAAAATGTAATAATGCTACGATTAAATGTTGCAAATACATCTACATTGTATGCTTCAGCATCTATTAAAACATACAAAAGGTATGTTTTGTGTTTTGAAAGTTACATATTAATACTATGTCTTAACAATGAGACATGGCTGATTTACTATAGTTCATTAATTTATAGTTCACTGGCACTACACACACACACACACACATTCTGGTTTCCATGTTTTGTGGGGACATTCCATAGACGTAATGTATTTTATACCACACAAACTGTATATTCTATTCCCCTTACCTACCCCATTCCCTAACCCCAAACCCCTAACTTTCTGATACTTCACATTCTCAATAAACATCATTCTGTTTGATTAGTAAGCATGTTTCCTCATGGGGACATCAAAATGTCCCCACAAGGTCACAAAAACACTGGTATTCCTATCTTTATGGGGACAATTGGTCCCCACAACGTGATAATTACCAGGTACACACACACACACACACACACACACACACACACATGCAGGTATTGCTCATGAAAAGGATTTAGTTTATATGTTTACATAGATAGTATTTGATCGGCTGCTATAAATTTGATTGACATTTAAAATGTGTTTGACAGATCTGTTCAAAATCTTTATTTTCTTTCATCTAATTTTTGTCCTATTCTTCTGTCTTCATCTCTAGTCTGGCAGTAACTTTGATCATATGCCCATGCCATCTTTGATTTTGCATCCTGTCACTTGGGTATTTTTTCCTGCTTGCTAATCTGGACCCACTTCTGGTCGACTCCTCTCTCTCTCTCTCACTTTGTCTCTCACTGCCTTTCTGGAATCTTCAAGAAGGAATGGATTAACAAAGAGGAGGAATTGTGCAGAACATTTTCAAGCTTTGAATATTACTTTTGAGCTTAAATTATTAATAGCTTGACTTTTCCACCTGCTCACACCAAATACTTGCAAGTCTTTGATCACAGCCGCCTCTTACACTGAACTGACCCTGCGGCTGAATTGTGTCTCATTGTGAGCTTAAGGCTGTGAAATTGCACTGCAGAGTAGTTTCTGATAACTGCCAATGGGAGATAAAAATACAGCTGGAGGTTCTATACGCTATGCCATGTGACAAATGCTATTCATCAATAAATGATAAATTTAGGTTTTTAAAAAGGTGTTTCAACTTTCAAAAAACTTTTTATTAAAAACTTGATTTCAACAGCAGGTCCTCCAGTTCCAGTATATAAAGACATTAACAGAAATTCACCATCAGGTTTTTCGAACCACTCCTTGATGAATCTTGGTCCACAACTATGTTCATATATCTGACAGCTGTCAGGGATGGTGCAATTGTGATAGCAGGGCCTAAAGTGTCCCAAGAAAACATCACCCATCCTGTCGGGACACAATCAACTTGGGCATAAAGTAGTGCCGATATCTCCCACCTGCAAATTAGGGACAGCAACCTTCAAATCGGTGGCATGACAACACTGGCCCTCATGTCCAAAAAAACAAACGAACCCACTAGGAATTCTCCCAATAATCCTGATTAGCGTTTATAAGAAAAGTCTTGTAAAACAAGTTTATTTATAAGATTTGCATGTCCAAAGAAACATTCAAATCATTGTATCGGGTTGCGTGCTAAATGCAGTGATATACACTCACCGGCCACTTTATTAGGTAAACCTGTCCAACTGTGCGTTAATACAAATTTCTAATCAGCCAATCACATGGCAGCAACTCAATGCATTTAGGCATGTAGACATGGTCAAGACGATCTGCTGCAGTTCAAACCGAGTGTCAGAATGGGGAAGAAAGGTGATTTAAGTGACTTTGAAAGTGGCATGGTTGTTGGTGCCAGACGGGCTGGTCTAAATATTTCAGAAACTGCTGATCTACTGAGATTTTCACACACAACCATCTCAAGGGTTAACAGAGAATGGTCCGAAAAAGAGAAAATATCCAGTGAGTGGCAGTTCTGTGGGCCGAAATGCCTTATTGATGCCAAAGGTCAGAGAAAAATGGCAAGCCTGGTTCGAGCTGATAGAAAGGCAACAGTAACTCAAATAACCACTCTTTACAACCGAGATATGCAGAAGAGCATCTCTGAACACACAACAAGTCGAACCTTGAGGCGGATGGGCTACAGCAGCAAAAGACCACAGCGGGTGCCAATCCTGACAGCTAAGGACAGGAAACTAAGGCTACAATTCAGAAAAGGCTCACCAAATTGGACAATAGAAGATTGGGAAAACGTTGCCTGGTCTTGATTTCTGCTGCAACATTCAGATGGTATCCTCTGATGGCTACTTCTGGCAGGATAACGTGCCATGTCATAAAGCGCAAATCATCTCACACTGGTTTCTTGAACATGACAATGAGTTCACTGTACTCAAATGGCCTCCACAGTCACCAGATCTCAACCCAATGGAGCATCTTTGAGATGTGGTGGAACGAGAGCTTCGTGCCCTGGATGTGCAGCCGACAAATCTGCAGCAACTACGTGATGTTATCTTGTCAATATGGACCAGAATCTCTGAGGAATGTTTCCAGTACCTTGTTGAATCTGTCCCACGAAGGGTTTAAGGCAGTTCTGAAGGCAAAAGGGGGTCCAACCCGGTACTAGTAAGGTGTACCTAATAAAGTGGCCGGTGAGTGTATATGTCATAGCAGCTTTAAAATGTATTTAAAATAAGGTGGTTATCTTGTCAAAAGTTAAGCTACAAAACAGATAAGCTGTTCTTGAAATTTTGGGGATTTTCGTGTGTGGATTTAATATTATGGCCGGTTTATACTCTCTTATGATAGAAAAGCGGTTCCTTAATCAAATGATATAAGAATTATAATGTGTTTCTGTGCCTAAAGTGAACACAGAGACGATCAAAGTCAATGTTTTAGCAGGCCAAGTCCAGGTATTTTTGCGCAGAATACTATAACCATAGTGTCATTAAAATGATTAATTTATACATTTTTCATGTTATAAATAAAGGTTTAAGTATTTTATATCGAAGGCTGTCATTTAATCATGTTGTCATTTTTATGGTCATGACTGCTTTGACGCTCTAAATCTCAAAATTAGATTACATGACTTTAGCCATACAGGCAGGGCCACTATTTAATTCATCCAAAGCCGTTTAAACTCAGTGTACTGGAAATAATGCTTTCAATATGTGGGAACAATGTCATTTGTGGGAAAAATGACATCACAACATCATGGTTTTTTAATGCCAATGAGCATGTGTAAAAAGCAAGCTTCCCATCATGTTTTTAGTTTGCACATTGGAGAACAACTCCAACATCTGCCTCTGAAACCTGATGCATTTCTAAATAACCCTCCTATTTCTTTTGGCTTAGAAAACCTTCTGAAAATACAAGCAGTGCTGGTCAATCTAATATTATGCATTGGGTTTTGCATGATGGGATAGCAATGTTTCAGCTTCTGATCCATCTTATCAAGACACAGGGAAAGAAGAAGGTCAGAACACATGAGTGTGAAACTAAACCGCAGGTGCAAAAGAAAAAAAATAACACAAACATCCAACCATTTAACCAACACTTTCAAAAAAATTTAAAGAAACAAAAGTACCAATACTGTATGTGCCTTTGAGATACTAATATGCAAACTTTTAGTGCAAAGGTGTACTTTTTGTGTCCCACCCCAGTGACAGCTTTTGCATCTTTTTTTTCTGAGTGTTTATACACAATAACAAAATCAAAATGGCATGGCCATTGGCTACACTCTTAAGCAAAACCGCAGACAGACACAACATTTCATTCATACACTTTGAGCCTCCTTCTACTGGCTGTTTGCCACTTGCCCCACCAAGGCGGGGCTTGCTTGAGCATCCTGGCATCCATCAGAATAAAACCACTGATGAACAGGGGCAGGCAGCCGTGAAAAGACCCTTGAGGAAGTGTTTCAATATACACTTGAGTGTAAAAAAGAAGAATTCACTCCCAGAAGGAAACTATAAATGTGACGTGTTATGATGTTAAACAGATCATGTGTGTGTCTTGGGGGAAAATTTTATTTTGTCTCATACTGTATGCATCAGATTTCAAACACAGGTTTTGAAACATTAAAACAAGATAAATGCTTGTGTTTCACTACTGGCCATGTTATGTTGGCTTATTTTGTTTTTTCACTAAATGTGAATAAAAGAAAATAAAAAAATCTGTCAAAACATTACATAAATGTCTATTTTAGTCTTTCCACACTTACCCATGGGTTTTTCTTTTTGATCAACATTATAATCCTGATAAAAATAAAAACCGACAAATATGGCAAAGCTGCTAAACGTCACCTCCATCAAAAATGAAATGGTAATAACCAAATGCTCTCGACACGTACTATACGTTCATCAAACACATTTGTGTTTTCAGGCAGAATCCATTAAAAGTCTGATAAAAATGCCAATTAACAAGAAATCATGGCAGAAGCACTTAGAGGATTTTGCAACTGAACTCTTTAAATAATCCTTAATATTCAAGCAAACTATGTGCTCTGTACAGTTTATGTAGCCTATTAAAATACTATATGAGCTATATTAAAAAGATGTACCGGTGCTCATTAAAGTTTTATATTGTATTGTACTGTTTAAAAGCAAACATCAGCAAGTGCATCACAGACTCATGCAGCGTGACCCACTGAACAGCAAAATCCATTTATTTGTGCAAGAAAATCGATCTGCTCACGGCTGTGACATAAACTAAAGACTATTAGCTATTTTAAGAATGAAAGGGACAAGCCCTTCTATAACTTATAAATCTAGAGCAGTGGTTCTCAAATTGGGGGATGCGAGATGGTACCAAGCGGGCCCCAGTTTTGTGAAATTTTATAAAATACAATAATTTATCATATATTCTGTGTAACTACATTGTATCATTGTATTATTAGGGATGCACCTGACACAAGGGTGGAGGGGGGCACATGCCGAAAAGTTTGAGAACCACTGATCTAGTAAACAGATTTAAAGTGGACATTTACAAGGCTTTTTTAAGATGTAAAATAAATCTTTGGTGTCCCCAGAGTAAATATGTGGTTTTAGCTAAAAAATATCATTTAGATAATTTATTATTATTAAGGGGTGATATTATCCCTTTCTGACATCACAAGGGGAGCCAAATTTCAATGACCTATTTTTTCACATGCTTGCAGAGAATAGTTTATCAAAACTAAGTAACTGGGTTGATCTTTTTCACATTTTCTAGGTTGATAGAAGCACTGGGGACTCAATTATAGCACTTAAACATGAAAAAAGAAAAAATTCATGATACAGTATGTCCTCTTTAAGAGAACTGCGTTCATTGAATGATTTATGGGATCTTTAATGCATCATAGTGTCGCACAAATAAATATTTGAAAAGGGTAGTTTAACTGCAAAATTTACTATATGCAACATATAGGTCTAGGAGTGGCATGAATAAATGTGGTCATAATAAGTCAACTATCAAAAGAAAATAGACACCAGTCCTGCATAACATAAACATGCCCGAGGACTAAGACAGACAGTCGAACAAATAGTTAGACAGATCCAGGCTATAAGGTTAATATTGTCTTTTGAGCTGTTGACATGTGAGACCCATCTGTAGGAATTCATTTCAAGCATCTGCAATAGTCTTCATGTTGCTTGTGTTGTATTCTGCTAACTTTGCTGCTGACTTGCAGGTCTGGAAGTGGAACAAAGCCCAGAAAATGCAGTGTATTCCAGCGGCGAGGCCGATCAGAGGGAATTCTGTTTTAGATCGGCGAAATAGAGATTGCGGAGAAACAGACTCTGGCAGTAAGATCATCTCCAATATTCCATGTTCTTGCACTTTCTCCGGAGTGTGCCAGAAGACGGCCCATGCAGCTTTGTGATGACAGGAAGGGAGTCTTTTACACAACTAAAAGCTCAAGTCCATTTCAGGACATTTACTGTATGTGAGTCATTCTTAACAAGACCCTCACAGCCACACCCCACGTTTCACAGGGCACGCCATGCATTCACACTTTTAGTTATTTAGAACAGACCCCCAAAAACAGAGCAGCACTACAATAAGAGGCAAACGTCCAAGCCTTTCCCCTGCTGAATGGACATAGAGGCGGCAGATTTGTCAAGCTCTGATTCCTTCATTACAGGGTAGGTCGGTAGAGGCAGCTAAGCCGCGTGAGATGGCTCAATCTGCCTCATGTGACACTGGGTGCTGAGCTGCAGGGGCATTTAATAGTCTTGGCCACAAACATGCTGCAGCTAAATATGGCTGTCATTCCCATTTTGAGTGCCTGATCCGATTCTGTTCACACCGGTGGGGTGAGTCGCTAAGTATGTATGAAGTCTCTGTGTTGTTTTAGCTAATTTAGTACTAGCCACAGTTTCCCATGATCATTGCATTGGTGTGTTAGGTTGAAAGGCATATTTAGCTGGGACCGTCAATCCATCATAAAAGTAGATCACATACACTGGGGTTCTTTCAACAGTGGGTCAGGACCAGTGTTTGGAATAACGCCGTTTAAAAGAACGGCGTTACGTAACGACGTTCATTTTTCAGTAACGGGCTAATCTAATTAATTACTTTTCCCGCCGTTACAACGCCGTTAACGTTACCGGACGTTAAATGCGGTGCGTTACTATGCACTGACTGAACCTGTGTGATCCAAACGCAACCCTGGCTAGTGAGGAGGTAGGTTAATAACGAGATAAGCGATTATGATTGGCTAAGGCAGAGTAATGTGTTTCATGGTAGCCAATCAGAGCCAGTGTTGTTATACACATGCCAGCGCACGCGCCTGCGGCGACACACACACAGGGCGAATTCCAATCGAAAGTGATGATCACTATGCCCTATTCCCTTCGAAGATCAAATCTCTTGATGTATAAACTCTAGATAAAGTTGCGCAATGTTGTCTGATAGTGTGGCTAATTAAAATACACTTGGTGATAAAATACAGCGTCTTTTTCTGTTTATTTGGATTTTACATCCCCTTCGCGAAGTGCCCTTCAAGGGCGCACAAACGGCATTTGGAATTTACCCACACACACGCAACAGCTAAACAGAGATTCGCGGCAGCAGAAGAGATGGCGAGTCAGGAGAAGCAATCCGATGAAAAGTTGGCATATTCAAGGTGGAGATATAAGCACTACTTCAAATTCATTGTGGTCAAAGCAAGAACGTGCATGTAATGTGTACATTATGTCCGGGAGCGAAGACTTTGTCGACATCCGTTGTAAGCAACCCTAATTTAATGAATCATATTGTTAAACTGTTTACTTTTTTAATGAAGAAAACGAAATACAGCAGCCTATGTCTTCCAGACTATTTATCTCAGTTTGATTTATTTAATTTGCTACAGTTATTGCAAACACACTTTATATTATTTAACTGTTTACTTTAAAAGAAAATACCTGAAGTACAGAATGTCTACCAGACCAGTTGTCTGACATTGGGAGTTTGATTTATTTTAATTAAGAATACGACTACAGAGCAAACACACTTTTTGTTGTTTAAAAGTTAACTTTTTGTGAACAAAACACTTGGAAGTACAGGTTGTTTACTTGACCAGTTGTCTCAGGTTGAGAGAGTTTGATTTAATTTAGTTTGCTGAAGTTAAATGCACTTTATATGGTGTAACTGTTTACTTTTCTTACAAAGATAATACTTGAAGTGTAGGATAAAACTCTTGCTGTCTGTTGACGTGCAATAAATATGGAAAGTTATGTATGAACACCTGTCTGTTCTACTCATTTCAACTGACATGTGAAAACTGCTAAAAAAATACAAATTCTTTGACATATAGCAACTTTTTTTTAACCGTAACGCAAATAGTTACTTTCCCTGGTAACGAGTTACTTTTATTATAGAGTAATTCAGTTACTAACTCAGTTACTTTTTGGAACAAGTAGTGAGTAACTATAACTAATTACTTTTTTAAAGTAACGTTCCCAACACTGGTCAGGACCCACAAAAGCCGGGGTTTCCAACATGGTGGGATGTAGTCTGTAAGTTTCCCGCCAAAGCAAATTATATTGATAGCCTCAATTTTAATATTCATTTATTACATATTTTTTATATTAGCTTGGCTTTGTGTATTTATGTATTTATTTTAAAGAATGATAAAACATATCAACACTTAAAATAAAATAAAATCAACAAGTAAAACAAAAAGTTTTATGTAGACTATATAAAAAGGTTAACCCTCCAGATTGTGTTATCCATTGTGGTAGCACTTGCTCACAAAGAGTTTGGAGATCCCTGGCAATAAGATGGGTCATGCAAAGCCAAGTAAATATAGTTGCCCTATTAATGGCAATTAATGACAATGGCTTTGATATGCAGTATTTTTGGATTGCAATTAAACTTACAATTAATTCATACAGTGACAGTGAAAAGCTAAATTATATAAATCTAAACACATTTCTTTTTTATTTATAAATGTATTTTTCTGCATATTTCTATTAAAATGCTTATCTACAGTTTAGGGCAAAAATATGCATATGCAACTTTTTCCATGTGACTGCTTAGACTCCACTCATACATATATACTGCTGAAAAAATGTCAGAGCCAGAAGCTACAAATTTTTATCTCTATTCCCCGCCAAAAAAAGTTCTGCAGTATGGGAATACTTTGGGTATCCGATAATGGCCATGCACTTTTTGCTCTCCCATTTATGTTGTTCAAGAGGAAAGACAGTTTGGTTTAAGATTGTCTAATCTAAAGAGGAATTACTTATTTCTTATTTTGCTCAAATGAGAGAAGTGCAGCTTTATTTTATCTTAATTTTTTCAAATGGTAGACTCATACTTCCATTAAAAGGTTTTTTTTTTCAGAAAAAAGTTTGATGTAACAAACCATATGTTCAACCCAAAAATCCTACCTGTTTTTATTTATTTTTTATAGGGTCATTATAGCTGACGTTTATATATTAATAATGATTGTTTAATAGCATATACCGTGAAACCGTGACATTTTCTAAAATAGTTATCATACCGTAAAAAATCATCCCATTACAATCCTAGTCCTGAGGATAGATTATACCTGTTTTAGGGCGCACTCATATTATACAAACCAAACCATGCCCCAGCGCGATTGCAAGCCGGCCAGGGCACGATTAACTAAACAGAGCAACACACTAGTCAAACAAACCAGGATTTGGGGGTCAAACGCACCCGAGTGGGGTTTGGTTTGGATAATGTAAGTGCGCCCTTAGTGGGTCACAAAATGATAAATGTGGGAATCCCTGACCAACACCACACATTCGGATATACACTTTAAAAAAAAATTGTGTCAGAAATGGAAAAACCCAGCCATTGGGTTAATTTACCCCCCCCCCCCAATGGGTTGAAACAACCTAGCAGGATTAAAACACCCAGCATTTTTTTAAATGTATGGAAGTTATAATGTTCACTTTTCATAAATTTTACTGCCTCATATTACTACCACAAAACTGTACATTAAAATATCTGTTGAATAAAACTGTGTGTTAATTGTGGCAGGCAAACAGCACTGACTTTTATGAATGTCTTGAAAATTATGTTTAAGAAGAACGTCAATGACTTTAAAGTTGTAATTCTGTGTTACAATACAGTACCTGTATTAACTGCCGCAATTCAGTGCTTGCAATTTCTGGAGTCTTTTGGTATTATTTTACCATTGGAGAGATTGAGGTCATAATCTCATAGAAATTCTTATTCAACATTCTGAGTTTCAAATACCAAGGGAGAAAATTTCAACATCAGAGAAAATATGCGTCTTTATCCAAACAAAGTAAGAAAGTATTTCCTTCAAGTTCATAAGATGATCAGAATTTGTTACTTTTTAAGACTCAGGATTGTGAAACATCTCAAGTTTCTGTTTCATCCATATCTAATTTTATCTGCTCTCTGAGAAACCAAGCCAAGGCCAGCAACAGCAAAGGTCGAACCGTAGATATTATCTGAGGTATTTCATCAAAACCAAACTATGACTCATACAAGACCCAAAAAGAAAATGAACTTAACCAACTAAAGATTAAATCTAGATTATAGAGGGGTGCCTGCCCATGCAAAGCTCAAAACCAGTATGCTAAGGTTCTGGGTAGTTGCTTACTGACTGAAGTCAAAAAGCTCAAGTCTCTGGCTCAAATTCTTCCTTAACATTTCACCTGATTTATCATGTGCCGGTTGAAAAGCATAAGTCAGAATGCTTGGAAACTATCAGCACACTCTTCTAGAAGTGAGGCATCATTCATGTCCGTAGCACAAACACTGCTGGATGATTTATGCTCTGAGGTTCAGTGTTTAGGATTTGGGTTTCATTCATTTAACAATTCCGATAATTGCTTTACCTCCTATAGAAGAAAAGATACAAATGCTTTGTGTGAAGACAAAAATCTGCATTGGCAGCGATAGATGCCTGTTGTCCATCTAAAGAGAAAAGCAGGGGTCATGGGATAGTGTCAGAGGTCAGGGAGTTAACCTTGTTAAGACATTTATTAATCATTCAAACCTGCCGAGATTTCAGACGGATTATATCGTCAACACTGGTTGATGATGTAGAGCTACATCCTTACACTTCTGTTTATGCATGTGGCATGAAAAGTAATAAATAAGAACCTGCTGATAGCTCACCAGACTCCAGCAGAAGATAATGGCTTGTATTATACAGTGAATCAAGAGGTGCGTCACTAACTGATGATTTCAATGACTGCGGTTTGGATTCAAAACACTCAATTTAGCCGGTGGTTAAAATATACAGAGCTATTTAATCACACACAGTTCAACATGCATCTTAAAATAATGCCGAAAGTTATATACAAGATACATAACACTGATACGGCCAGTGGCAGCCGGTGACTTCTCTTCAATATTTGTTCGTTGAGTCATGTGAACCTATTTAAATCATGGGTCATGTCAAAATACGTGCCTGCTGCACACACATCGAAAGGGTTTATGATTAAAGAGACGCTCACGTTCATGAGACACTTACTTAACACTATAAGTGGACAGATGTGTTTGTGGTTTAATCATGTGTCACATGAGTGATGAGACATAATTTGGGTTTTTAATGTTGAAGATGTTGGCCAGTAGCTATGACATAAGATGCCGTAGGGTCAGCAAATTGAAACAAGAAACATGCAAACCACAGCTAACAATGCGGAGGAAGATTAAGGAAGCCTTGGAAAATGCCATGGATACAACAAACACGGAGCGTGTTCACGGGAGAACGTCGCCTGAGACAAAGACTGAGAGAAAAATAACACTTCCTCTATTGTGCGAAACTTTTTAACAGCAATTTGTCAGCATTGATTTGCGAGACTTCACGTGGGTTCCTGCGGTTTCTTTTGGAAATGTGCGTCAGGCGGAAGAGTTAATGGGAGTTTAAAAATGAATTATGGCAGGGGATTTGATGAAGGCACTATTGAAATGTGTGTGGTGGGAGTACCAAACATCAGGGAGTGATAAATTTTGTGACACATTTTCACATTGAGTGAGTTTGACTCTAGAGCTCGCTTTCCCATGCATTGATTGTGTTCCATTAAAAGGAAGTCGTTTTTAAAAAATCTCCCAGTGAAGGACAAAAAATGACTTGCTCTGTAATTAAAAGTCCTCGTCTCTTTCGCCAGGAATTTTCGAAGGTTGATCCAGCTGGACCAGAACAAATGTCAGTAATATGAGTGACTTATTATGTCCTTTACGGCTTTAGAAGTTGACCACAATCGTGTTTTTTATACTGAGTTTATTTTATTCCTGCTTCATTTAAATAAGGTTAAAAATGGAAAGACATGCTCATTAAACCAGTGCATGATAGGTAATATAACCATGGTGATAAAGACATATTTAGATCTTGAATTAACTGCTTGAACATTTTAATAAAAACATTTATAACTCACAGAGAACATAATGTCTGAATCATACTGAATCAAAAACGTGAGCCAACTTTCCACACCAAAGGTATCAATCTTTTGCTCTGAATCTATGGCATCTTTCAGATTTGGGTTGATATGGTATTACATCGGTTCTAAACAGGTAGATCGTGACTCAAAGTAAGGCATCTGTTGTGATGGGTTTATGAACAGCATGAAATAAGAATGCAAATGCAATGAAATAACATTCACCTAAGCAAAGCTTGTGCATGTTATAGCATTATGAAAAGGCTTATCGCAGATTCGCAGTCAAAAATATTTTGTTGTTGACTTTTTGATAATCTGCTTAAAGGTGCAGTGTGTAACTTTTAGAAGTTCTGTCTCTTGACAGAAATGCAAAATAATATACAAAACTATAATATCAGGGGTGAAAAAGGACCTTTCATAATGAACCGTTATGTTTTTATTATCTTAGAATGAGTTTTTATCTACATACACCGTGGGTCACCTTACATGGAAGTCGCCATTTTGTGCCACCATGTTTCTACAACAGCCCTTAATGGACAAACTTTCTTTACTAAGTTGTCTGTGGCGGCTATCGAAGCTTCTCTATGTGTTTCGGTGAGCCGTTTGTTGCAATTTGCAACCTCACCACTAGATGTCGCTAAAATTTACACACTGCACCTTTAATTAAACTCTGTGGGGTGGTTTCCTGAACAGGGATTATCTTAAACCAGGACTAGGCCTTAGTTTAATTAGGAAATATAACTAGTTTTAACAAACATGCCTTGCTAAAAACATAACTTGTATGCATTTTGAGGCAAAACAAAGGGCACTGATGTATTTTAAGATATGTCAGTGCAAGTTGGTTTCAGTTCGGACAGCTCTTATACACATTTTAGTCTAGGACCAGTTTAATCCCTGTCCGGGAAACCGCCCCTTTTTATACGTCGCCAGTTCTTCTGTAACTTTGCAGATCTATGCCACCATGGACGGGTGAATCGCTCTGATCATCAAAACCTTGCATATTAATGGGCCACTGCAGTATACTATATCAATAATTAAATAGTTTAATTTAACAAATCCGATTAAAGGGATCATGAACTGAGGAATCAAATTCCCCTTGATCTTTTTACATATAACAGGTCTTCGTATCATTAAAACAGCATCCAAGTTTCATGGCTTAAAACGCCCTCCTTATCAATAACGAAAACATTTATAATCATTTTCAAAAACAAACAACAATGGCTGGATAAGTGAGATTACAAGGTAGATTTGTTTTCATATGACCTGTCCCACAGAAACACACAGCACATGTGCTTAAAAAGACAGCAGCAGAATGTAGGCTGTCAATCATAAAAGTGGGCGGGACACCAAGCCAAACCAAAGGGAAAAACACAAATCAGAAGATAAAAACAGGGTAGAAATGGTCATAAATTACTTAATTACTTCCAGACTCAAAACACATCTGTTTATGCATTTACTGAATGAGCACTATGCTGCGTTCAAACTGCTTGCAATATATTTTATATGCACTATTTTAATTCTTCTTTTATTTCTCTTGTTGTTATTCTCATTTTTGACAATGGCAAAACTTAAGGTTTCTCTGATCTAGTGGTAATATAACTTATTTTAGGGTTTTATAATAAAGAAATGTTAATGAATCAAGTATTTATATGAAAAGTACCATTTTCAACTCTCTTTCGTTCTGTTCGGGATGTGGACAAGGTCTCTGTTCATTTGCAGGCTCCAGTGAAGAGGACGGGCCGCACATGGGCGTGTTATAATCACTGCTGCGCTGACACCAAGCAGAGCAGCGAGCGAGTCATTTACAGCGGCACATCTATCTTGTTCTGGTCAATTTACTCACGCAATTTCAGTGAGAGACTGGTGCTGGTTTTTATTAATATGTTCGGAGGTGTCTATGGACCGAGTTGTGTTTTCATTGGTTTCCTCCCCATCCCAGCACAATTAATCAATCAGAGAGCAAAGTCCTGATGCATTTGTGCGCGACACAAGAACCACCACAGTTTTGACGAGAACAACCGGCAGTTTGAAAAATGACAACAGACATCTAAATGGCTCATGTATATTCGTAATTATAGGGAACTATGATTGGCCTGTGGCCAGACAGTTTTATGTGTTATTTGTTTACTCAAATTTGCATATTACATACATCTTCCCTGAACAGACACGCCTGATTAATGTTGACTTGTAATTGGCACGATATTATTGCTCCATTTGCATAAACAATAAAGACGACGCCATACGCCGAAATGCAAAATGAAATTAACTTGAAACAACAAAGAAAAATACACGCAGGTACGTCCTTGCAAACCGTGCCAGCACCCTGAAAGTAGGGATGAGCATTTTTTTGTAATATAATATTCGAATGTTTGAGCTCATAAAAAACAGAATATTTGTTTTATTTATATGACGTTAATTAAGACATACGTTTTTGTAAGTTTTATGTATTTCTCATTTTTGTACAATTTCAGAGAAGGCTTATAATTAGAAAAAATCTACAACACGCTTTTGTGTATTTGGTATAATACAATGTGTTCGCATGGTTTATGCTTAAAAAACACATTATTTTCCACTTATACCATGGGGCTGTTGAATGCTGTATTCTGATTGGTTGAGAAATGTTCCATGGGTGTTCATTATTTTTCTGTAAACTGCACACCTAATCTGTCAAATGTCTTAAAAAAAGGCACCAGAGCAATGTTTCTGGTAACCATGGAAGAAGAAGAAGAATATTTGACTCCAGTCCTTTCAATTATTCGAAAATAATGCACACTTGCGGTGTGAGTGTGCATTATTTTCTTATAATTCAATGGCCCGTCATCAATTATTCCTTACATACTGTACATTTTTGTAGCTCCAGATATCCCTGTCTTCCTGAAACACACTGATTTTTTTACAAAACTCATCGATTTGAAAAGCGATGTGTCACTGATGGCCAGCTGATTTGTTTGTTTTGATTGGCCTGAATACCTCTGACGTCAGCCGGAAATGTGACGCTCCTTACCATGTTTGAAAGATTCGCTCACAATGCAATCCTTACAGGAGTTAACTTACAGGCTGAGAGTCCAAAGCAGGAGGAATTATGATAATGTCGGTCTTTACTACATCACCAATCCCAGGCAGTAAACCAATGCCTATAATCCATGTCAAGAAAAGAGATTTACGTTGGAGATGATAACTCGCGTCATAGTTTACTTTGGGGTTTGTACCTTTTGCATATCGTTAACATGTACATATATACACCGAAGGAAATGTAAAATTGTGAATCGGACCATAGGTGCTCTTTAAGTTAGTCTGCAATCTGAATTGCCAAAATAATCAAAAATACATACAAAGTCTTTAAAAGACAGTACATGTGAAGTGAAACAGCATTAAATGAGCATTAGCCTTAGCCCTGCGACGGCGCATTGAAAACAAGCAAACATCATTACTGCAATTCTAATATTCGACCATTCGTGCACATCCCTACCTGAAAATATTATCACACAATCTTATCACAGCCTTATGCACAACACTTTCAAACAATATCTATACTTTTCATCAATTGCTAATTTACATGGCCAGGATAAATCAAATATTACACGCACAAATATTAAATATTACCTCAGTCACACACCTAAATTGTGTCTAATAGAGATGATGTTATTTATTTTAATATCCTCTGTTTTCATCATACCAAATGCATGTCATCAATTTTTTACAATGTATACTAGGGATCGAACATTTCAGTGCACTGGAACAGAAACAGATGGCTTTGCCAGTGCCCTTACTATCGAATTGAATCTGATATCTGATATTGCAAAAAAAAATCATTAAAGATGACATTTTTAAGGTTTAAGTTAAGGAACACAAAAGGTCCTGTCAGAACTGATTTTTATTTTGCATTTACTAGTCTGATAGACTAGTTATTAGTGAACACAGTGAACAACACTGACATTGTAAGTGTACTACTAAACCTACTTTCTTTCTACATTACATATGACATAAATCAGGAAATTATGTTTCGACATTGTGCCACAGATGCTGTTTATAGCAGGTGTTTCTGTATCTGGGCTGGCAGTGAATGTACATTAAATGTGTTGTTAGTCGCACTGAATAAAAATGTTACCGAATGGATATGATAGCGCTTAACTGGAACATACCTTTAAAAATAGTACATCCAAAAACCCAACCAGAAGCCCTAGCACAGCAAGACATCCACATGACCTCTGAAGTGGGCCAGTAAGTGACAGTAAAGCTAAGAGAGTAGCGGTGAGCGGCCATTTGTTTTTAACCGAGTGTGACTCCATACGTCTGCCCATCCCATTGGAGAATACCACATGACTTACCGCAAGAATGCAGCCACGCTCCCTCCGCGACCAAAACTTGTGGAGCGCAAGTGGGGCGCGCTGGAATTCAGCGGCACAGGCAACAGCAAAGAAAACATCCAAGACCTTCACTGCCCCAGAGGCTGTTTGAAGGGAATGTGGCAAATTAGCACCAAATTGACAGGAAAGAATATCCCTAAAGGGCAGAAGATGTGTGAGGATGGCTTAGTGCGCCCTGTTTGAGCCTGGAGAGGGTATGAAGGAGTTAATGTTACAGTTGCTCTGTACAGTACTGTACGGCTCTAGTCCAACTCAAATATCAACAGCGTGTCCCAGAAGGCCGAGCGATGAGGGCAGAGAGGAAAAGAGCTAAAGAAGCAAGAAAGACAAAGGAAAACAGAAAAGAAGGCAGATCTGCGCAATGGAAACAGACAATAGATCTGATTCTGCTTTTTAAAAATGCCAAACATTAGTCTGATTTTATCATATGCCCTCTTTTTCATCATTTCACCATTTTTAGGATAAATTACTATAGGCACAATTAATCGAAGAATGCTCACAAAAATCTGTTTTAAATGAAACTCCATTTACCACCCATTGTGGTAGCACAGACATTTTTAAAAAGACATCTATAATGAGCTGGCTGATTGTTAAAATGAGGCATGGTTGAGCTTAAAAGAATGATAATGAAACTTTTCTAACTTTTAGTAGTTAGTAAGAAGCAGGTTTTAACACTGAAATACAATGCTTAATTGTGCTATAGCTTTTTAGTCAAATATTCATCTTATTTTTGGTTTTAGGCATCGAGTCTAAAACCAAACTTGGTGGTGGTTGAGGAGATTTCCCCATTCATATGTAAAGCACTTTGAGGTCTGCAGAAAAGCGCTATATAAATGTAACGAAAAAAATCAAGTTGAACTGCCTTACTTACTACCTTACTTTTGTGATGTAGCAGCAGTTTCAAAAGGATAAGTTAGGCTGGCTAAGTACGTGAAGATTTTTAGTCCGATTTGCACCCTCTGAGAGACTCTTGATCTCCTCACTTTGAAATCGTAACTACAGTCATCACTTGCGTGGTCTCGCGGTCACGTCAAATCATCCAGTCTGTGTTAAAAATCGTTTGACACCCATGGATGCTATGACAATCCCATGGGTTTAAAATCGTTCAGTGTGTTTCAGGCCTTACTTAAAGAGCACATATTGTCAGATTCACGTTCTTAAATTTCCTTTGGTGTGTAAGTGTGTATTAGTACATGTTAATGATAGGCAAAAGGTGCATACCCCCAGTGTTGGGAAAGTTCACTTTCTACATGAACTAGTTCAGTTCACAGTTCACAAATTTTAAAATGAACTAGTTCAGTTAATAGTTCATATTTAAAAATTTTGAACTAGTTCACAGTTCCAAAAATGAACTAATTTATAGTTCTTTTTCCCATATTATTATTATTTTAATTATTGCCATTATAACCCATAGAACCACAGACAGCAATTATTTTATCAGTTTTAACACTGAAGCTAAATGCGTCAGATTTCATCTTCATATCCAACTTTGAATCCTTATCCAACCAGGGTTTACATTAGCATTGACTGTCTTTTAAGTTTTGTATTTGATTGCACATACCTTGAAAGGCTAGCCGGGTGCTTCAAGGGGGTTTTCCAGGTGAGAAGCGCTGCGAGGCATTGCGTGTAGGACAACTCGCACGTGCACGTTAAATAGAGTGAGGTTAGTCAGAGTCTATCAAGATCCAAAATATGCGTTGGCAGCCTATGTTAATCCTTAACCGTTTAGGACAAATATGATGTTATTTAATGTTAAACTATGTGAGCAGCCTCCAGTGTGTCACCTCCATGCTGCTCTTTGTTTTGATGACGCATGCAGCCATGAAACGCGGGTGTTGCCAGATTGGGTGTTTTTTCCGCTACACATTAAGGCCTGTTTACGGTGTGTTTTAGTCGGGTTTTCGCCTGGAAGACTCTATAGAAATCTGGCACCCTATTAAAAGACGTTAAACTGAAAGAGCGTGTCGTTCACAAGCCCCAGAATGAACGAGTTCACAGTAACGTTCAGCAGTAATACAGTACGTTCAGTTCACGTTCATCCAAAATATGAACGAGTTCATGAACTTTCGTTCAATGAACTCGTTTAGGCACAACACTGCATACCCCAAAGTAAACGATGACACAAATTATCATCTCCAACGTAAATCTCTTTTCTTGGACTACAACAAACACACGTAGGCAACAGTTTACCTCCTGGGATTGGTGATGTAGTAAAGACCGACATTATCATAATTCCTCCCGCTTCGGACTCACAGCCTGTAAGTTAACTCCTGTTAGCATTGCATTGTGAGCGAATCTTTCAAACATGGTAAGGAGCGTCATGTTTCTGGCTGACGTCAGAGGTATTCAGCCCAAACACAACGTACAGATTAGCTGGCCAATCAGGGACACAGCGCTTTTCAAATCAGTGCATTTCAGGAAGAGTCAAATCGGGAGCTACAAAAATGTATGGTATATGGAAAATAATGTGCTTTTTAACCATAAACCATGCGAACACATTGTATTATACCAAATACACAAAATAACATAGTTTTTTAGCAATAAAATAGGTGCTCTTTAAAGTTGACATGTTTGTAACTAGCTACCTGAATAATTACACATTCAGTCATTTAAAGGGGACATTTCACAAGACTTTTTTAAGATGTAAAATAAATCTTTGGTATCTATGAGTGAATGGAGTGAATGGCTATGAGTGAATGGAGAGTACGGATTATTAGCATTAGAACAGACGACATAAGACCGTGCTTACAGCTTCGAGCCAATCATAACGTTTTGATACAGATGACGCTTTTACCCCCACACTGTTTACAGACGTTTCCACATGCCACTTCTTCAAGTCAAGCATACCTGGAGTTAACGTCCACATCACTTCAGTAAAGTTGTTTAAAACAGCTTACCATCTTTTTTCCGAATTGCCCACATCCTTCAACACCCTATGTTTAAACATTACTGCTGTTCAAGATGCAGGTTGCGGCTCTTCCCCAGTTCAGTTCTGTGAGCAACTGCATGACTGTCACCGTGTGCAACAGAAGTGAATACAACAAAATACGGACTGTGGATATGAAGTCATTACCATCATTGTTTACAAGTACAACACTGGGCTTGCCGCGTGTCAGTTTAGAGGTAACTTACATTTCTCACAGAGTTTAAATGTATTTACTGATGTGTGAATGATATCTCTGTATCTGGTAAAAAGACGAAACTTCACTGCATGTGTGAACAGCACATTTTGTATTTACTGGTAAAGTCAAAATTCATGGGAATTTACCAAAATTATTATGTGAAAGAGGCGTATAACTCAAAAGTGACTGACTTTGGACTAACTTTCTCTTTAAACTGTAAAATGCACAGATAAAAGTCATTTAAATTTATGAATCTGGCTTTAATCTAAAGTGAGTTATGGTGCATTAAAAGCTGTGAATTTTTATCAGTATGTGTCTGTTAAAATAAATCTGTCTGCTCTTACATTGGACACAAAACTAGAAAGTGCTCTCCTTATCTACGTAGCAAACAAAACTTATTGCATGCCGTTACACAACACTCCGTATGCACAGGGTTTCTATCAGTGCACTGGGACACAGAATAAAAAAGTACTTTTGGTCTAATACAAGGAGAGCTTCAGGGAACTCACCAGACTTTGCTGGTTTTGTGGCATGAAGTCTTTGAGAGATACTTGGAGGAACTTTAGGGTTATAGCACTGACTGTGTATTAACCTTGTACTAACTTGCTCAACAAAAATTCTCTTCATGAAAGTAATCATCCGGTCACTTCACATTGGCCAAGATGCGAAAAAGCAAAGCGAATTTGCAGATGAACCATACAGTACCTTCATAATAAAGACAAAATTCGTCTTCAGCTATTTCACACATATGGTAGGTGGTGCTTGCAGATTTTACTGTCCTGCTGAGATTATGTTAGGAAGAAGTTGTCACAAGCTGTCGGGATAATATTAGACCAGACCAGCGGGACAGATGGGGTTAAGGCCTGGGCTTTCCTTGCTGAGGGTCTGAGGTCTGGAGATAGCGCTGGAGAAACTGATACCAGCGACTCAGGGAGGGAGAGGGGAATTCTGCTGATCACAATAAGGTCTCTTTTCTTCGAAAATGTTATCAGGTTCAATTAGGGACAGGACAGGCTTGGCTTTCTTTTTATAGAGGAACGCCCAGGGCTGTGTGACATGTAATTACATCGTAATGTAACCTGAGAGCTTGTCTGCAGTTTACGGTCTGCTAGCTAATTACAGTGTGTATGATGTTACCGTACTCTAACAGTGTACAGTACCACTGTATTGTTCTGCACTGATATAAGTGATTTTAATGTATTATGGCGCTATATTTCACGATTTTGGATCTACATAGTGGCTTTAACAAGCATTCGGAAGAGATTTTAAACTTTCTCATCACAAACTTTTTAAACTTTTTTGTTGCCGTATTGAGATGTACATGCAGTCAGATTACTGACGATATAAAAAAGTGATGCATTTTAAATTAACACTGATTATCACCATCTCTGGCACAAACATCCTAAGGGGTCGATCACACCAAACGCGTTTATGACAGTTGCAGGCGTCTTTTTGAATGATTTTCTATGGACGTGAGCCTTAATGGGTGCTGTTTATGCATGCCGAACATCTTTAATTTTTGAAGGAGAGCCCAGAGCGTAAAATTGCCCAAAGTCATTTGCGTCTTTCCATTGTCTAATCGAATGAGGGGAGAGGCGGGCCTTCCGTTGTAATGACTGATGTTTACAGTTGCTTGGAACAACCGAAATGGAGTCACTCACTCTCTCCTGCGTGTTTGTGCACCTCTCGCCCTCAAACAAGGTCAAAGCAAGTCCCTCTTTACAAAAGTTTCTGCTAATATGACAGTTAACAACAAAAGAGTGCTCATGCTTCAATATTTGACTGACAGGACAGCTGCGTCAGTGGTTGCCTAGCAATATAAAAAGCCGTGCCACACTACTCTTTTTAAGGGGCGGTTCACATTTCACGTCTAAAACCATGCGGAAAAAACGCAAACATTGGTTGGTTCTTGACACATGACCTGCGCACCCCTTCCTGCAGTTGTGGCATTCTGAAAAGTTGAAATGTTTTAACTCGATGTGGACGCGCCTGTAAAAAACGAGCACGTCGCAACCGCATCGCTTTCATTATGAGCGTGCATACCGCGTGCCTACATTTGAAATAACGAACTTGAGTGCACAAAAGACGTGATATGTGAACCACCCATGTGACCAAAAAAGGCACTGTGGTGCGCCTTGTGTTTCCACACATTTTAAAACGTATTTGGTGTGACCACCCCTAAAACGTGTGTTGTAGGTAGTATTGGGAAGTTGATGTGATGTCTACACCTAATTCAACCATAAATGACAAAGCGGACACCCTATGGTTTAGCAGGACAGGGGTATCTCCTTAGCATTTATAAATATTCATAAATAAAGGTATACACACTTTCTTGCATAACATATATGCTTTTATCCACAAGTTTTACTAAAGACTAGTTCCATAGCAGTGACGGCTGGTGACTTCTTTTTTGCGAAGTTCGTCACAACATGTATGTAGCTTGTCCTGTGTGTGGTTCGTCATTTCAAAATATGTGTTCTGCGCTTTGAGAGATCGTGTGTGCATCACGTGTCATGCCAAAATAAGTGCCTGCTGCCTTGAACTTGAAAAGAGACGCTCACGTTTTCCAGATACTCACATAATCTCATGCGTAATCAGAGTTTACTGTTAAGGAGTGTCTTGGGTGTATTTAGGGAACGTGAGCGTCTCTTTTATCATAAACGGTTTTGACGCCTGTGCAGCAGGCCAGGCACTTATTTTGACAAAACACGTGATGCACACAGGATCTCTCCACACGCAGGACACATATTTTGGAAAAGGGAACCACACACGTGACAATCCGAACACTTATTTTGAATTAGCGCATCCTCGGAAGAGCAGTCACGAGCCGCCACTGTTCCATAGCCATATTTATGCATTGTTATTAATGTTATATTATAAGTGTTATAATTGTGTCCTCAGTGCTTGTATCAACATAGAAAATGTGAAAAAGATCAACCCAGTAACTTAGTTTTGGTATACCATTCTTCTCAAGCATGTGAAAAATAGGTCATTGAAATTTGTCTCCCCTTGTGATGTCAGAAGGGGATAATTCCGCCCCTTAATCTACACTATCCAACCATGGGACTGCCATTTAATGCAAAGATCACCCAAAAATTTCACATTTTTGCTCACAACTACAAAGTGGCAATTTTAAAAACATGCTATAATAAATTATATATAAGAAAACTACACATATTTACTCTGGGGACACCAAAGATTTATTTCACAACTTAAAAAAGTCTTGTCCCCTTTAAAAAAAGTCAATACATTTCATCTTTTTAGAGCCACAGTTTATTTGAGAATACAAATAAAAAATAACAAGATCACCAATTCAGACACACGAAAAAAACTGATATCCATCCACATTAAGTGTGCCGACAGGGTCACATCACCTATGCATCACTTAAAATGAATAAGCAGTCAAAGCATTGTCCAGATCTCTGGCTGGTATTCTGAAACTGCTGTTACATTCTCATTTGCTTCTCCCCATTTCCATGTGTTTTCTGCTCTACCCCATTATATAAGTTTTGACTGTCTTCCAGAGTCACTTTTCTGTCTGTAGGTCCAATGAAATATCTGTGGGAAACAACTATAATAGAAAATCCGTATGAAGAATTCTCTAACACACACACGTTCCCAAACTCAGTACTGTAAGGCTACTTACAGCATTTTAACACATCTAGAAATCTGTTCTTTGGTGAATTGCATGTGCCCATCACAAAAACAAGTTTGATCACCTAATATTTGTGTGTGCAATGTATTATGTTCAGATCACACGGCTCATTGCTCGTATGCATAAAGTTGACACTATGCTGTTGCATGGCTAATGTCGCTCGCGCTCACATTAACTTTTATTGCTGCGTTTACAGTACTGTATGTCTGAAAAGACCCTTAAAAATGAGACGGCTGAATAACAGAGCTATTGTACACAATATTGTATTCTATATTTTTTTTACCTTACTGTCTTTTATCTCTGTTTCAAGCTAGCCTCGCTTTTTAATGTTCACTAACTCCTTGCTCTCATGAGCGCACGGCTTGCTCCTGTCTGACACGTGGAGATTATCTAATGTCATCAAAGCGAGAAGAAAGATAAAACGATGGTGTGTTTTTCTCAGGGTGTGTGTCTGATCCTCAATATTCACTGCACTGAGCTGTCTGTGCCTTTATCTGCTCCAGGCATCATGATGGTTTAACTTCCCAATCCCTGCGCATATTCCTGCTTTTTTCCCCATCTTTCTGTCTTTTCCCACACTCTCGTGCTCTCTGGAGTCACTGTGCGCTGTGTCAAAGCTTTAGGCAATAAAATCAGACCCCGAATTACTCACTATTGCTTCACCTATAAAACTAGTTGTGTTCAGAATACATTAGTACTGCTTAACGCATATAACACTGTATAACTTACATTTAACACTGCCTGTGAGTTTATTTAACTAAGTTCGCGAGAAGCATGGTGATGTAATCCAACCAATCAATGTGAAGAGGCCTTTATACTCTATGTGGCCGTCCTTTACCTCTGTCCCGTAACAGTTTTTTGCAGCATCCCTTGTCCACCCCATTGCCCCACCCTCTGCTGGTATATCTATCCCAGTCAAAGAGGGGGAACAAACATTCAGTAGCTGTGTTCCTATTAAAGATTTGCGTAAAACAAGAGCGTTATTTTCGAAATGTCAACAAAAAACTACTGCAAAATGATGGTTATGGACTAAAGCGACTGAAGCCACATGAAGTCAAGCACACCTCTTTGGTCTTGTCCTCAAATCAAACATTCTGCGGCATAATTAAAGAATGATCATGGGACTTTTACGCTCATCAGGTGACCTGTTAATTTCCATTTCCATTGCAGTTTTGTAATATATTCCTTTTTTGAATTGCCTGAAAAACCACCTTAACAGAGCATAAAAACTTTAAAGTTTATGCAAAATTGCACTGTGTCCATTGGGTGCATTTTTAGTTCGTTATTTCAATTTGCCAGCTACTATGTTACACTGCAGGAACACTATTCTTTCACAAAAAAACAATACATCATTCATCCCTGCGTATTTGATTATTAAATATTTGACTGTTAGCCTCTAAAGGTAGCTAGAACTACAGCACTACTCTGCAGGCATCAAAGCATCTTTTTCCTTTAAGGCCATGTAGAAGTAGGGTAGTATTATGGGTCTTTGTACCAAATATTATGGTCCTTTTTAGAAGTAAAGCCGGATGGCAAATTTTATAGCAAAATTTAACATGTACTGTAAAGCCATAAAATTTTAAAGCAGAAAACTTGACTAGCCAAGTCATTTACATCAGTGGTTCTCAAACTTTTTCAGTGTGCGGCCCCCCTTGTGTACAGTGCATTCCTTTGCGGCCCCCCCAAAGAAAATTTATGACAAAAAACTGTTCTTAAATGTAACATTTTAATTAAACAAAACATATTAAATTATACAAAGTAGTGCTGTTGGTTAGTATGCAGGGCTCCAGACTTATTTTTTTCACTAGGAGCACAGTGGCCCCCAACTGAAAATTTTAGGGGCGCAACCAAAAAATTTAGGGGCACACACCACAAATCAACATGCTAACCAAACATTCATATTTCTACTCATTTCCACTTTATTACTAATAAATACTTGATGATAGATGCTGAAATTACAATGTGCTGTTTCAAATTCAGTGTCACATTTTATTGTGCACTTTTGGAAAAAAAGGTCAAATTTACTGGTTGCACATGTGCGACTGGATGTAAAATTCAATGGCACACTCTCAAATTTTAGGGGCAAAATGCCAGCATTTGGGGGCAGTCTGGAGCCCTGGTATGCCTATTTTTTGTTTAATTACACAAAAAGTCATGATAAATTCTATTCTAAATATCTATATTTTATAAAATGTCATTAAACTGGGGCCCCCCTACTGGAACCATCTCGCGGCCCCGGCCCTCAGTTTGAGAACCACTGATTTACATCACCAGAGAAGATTCCCAGCACTTGCTGATGTCTACGAGTTGCACAATTTAAAGAGCACCTAATGTCCTGGTCATGTTTTTACATTTCATTTGGTGTGTAAGTGTGTATTAGTAGATGTTAACGATATGCAAAAGGTACACACCCCAAAGCAAATATGGAGCGAGTTATCGTCTCCAACGTAAATCTGTTTTCTTGGACTACAACAAACACACGGAATTTCTCAATTTCCTTCAATTTTAATGACATTGGCCTGGTTTTGTTATGTGGATCTGGCAACCCATGCAGTACGTGATTGAGGTACTGTACGCTATGGAACTTGATGTAAATAAAGTGTTTCTAATTCATATTAAAAACTTTATTTTGACTTGTTCATGATGGCTCCTGTAGTTAAACATTTAAGCAAGGCAGGAATAGAGAAGGAGAAAAGAGATATGATGGGTTTGAGGGAGGTAAAGCTGCCTTTCCACTGCACACGACAAATGACGGCCGATAAACCCGAAGTCATTCATTTCCTATGGACGGTCGCAAAGGGGCTGCGTGAGGTGCCGACCATCTGCGGATGTGTAATCTTATGATCAGTTTTGAGCGTTGGATCTGTTAAAAAAATGTGAACTTGTGCGATTACACCTCATGCCATATGCCAACCAAATGTATTTCCATGTTTTTCAATCAAAAACAATTGAAAATATTAGGTAAAAATTATTAATCCTTTTTGTATCAGTAACATTTGAATCCTTAAAAAAAACGATTGATTGAATGATAAGTAATACATTATTAATTTAATTTGTTCACGTTATTTTAATCTTGTCTCCATATCAAAAATATAGGTAGTCTTTGTTCATATATGCATAGCTGTTTATTGTTTCATTCATTTGCGTTCATTTATTTATTCCACTATGGTAAATATTGGAATGAAGCTTCTTGTGCTGGAATGAGCTTCTCATCCAGGTTACGATTAAACTGAAACTTCATTACGACTGCCACTAGAGGGGGAAGTCCGACAATCGTGTCATTATGTCATGTGCAATGGAAAGGCAGCTTAAGAGTTGATAAACAAGTCAGGTCAGTTTTAGATAGTTGAAAACGTTTCAGGAAAACCTCTTGTCAAGTCTATCGAATTGCATTGTTTCTGAGACAACACATTTGTGTTTTGTACTGTTTTTGATTGTGTATTATATGACAAATCAATCTTTCAGATTCAGAAAAAGTGTTGGAAAAATAATGGGGGCACGTACCCCAGTATAGCTTTGGGTCTAGCAACTCCCCTGGTAAAAATGTATTTGTGTTTCTTCCAGACAGATCCCATGTTTTGGGAGCCAGAAACTGCTATTTTTTGAGACCTGGTCCAAGACTGAACACGGCACCCATGCTGTTTCGTGTGCACAGTCTAATCCATATATTTTGTGATACGATGATGTCATCACCCCACATCTCAACCCTAGTCAAACACCACTACATCACATAACAACAACAACAACAACAACTGCAAACTACATGCTAGTGTTTGTGCTCCATAAGGTAGTGAGTCTATTAGATTTCCTAAAGCAAAATCTTCTGCTCCTTTGCTACTACAGTGAGCAACAAATGATTATGGACAACAAAGTTTAAGCGAAAGCTCCAAGTGTGCTTCTTCTCAATTTTTAGTGTATCTCTGTGGCACAGTTACCGCACCACATACTAGTCTGGCATGTATAATCGATTTGAGTCTGTTTCAATGGTTTTGTATGTACACAGATATTTGTTTTTACAATGAGGAAAAATAAGATTGGATATGGAGAGCTCTGGCTTCGTGCGGATGTGGTTTAAAAAACAAGGGCTATTTATACACAAGGAGAGTGGCAGAAACTAATGAATCATCATGGTAACTAACTAGCTGGTTTTAATCAGTGAATAAGGCACACTAAAACCTGGGGAGACAGGGATCACTTCACATACATATTACATTTCTCTATACAGTATTGTACCTGATACTTCTCTAATATTTCCAAAACAGTCCACATATGGTCCATATGGTTTCCAAAAACGAATGAAATTAAGTATCCAAAATAGAGCAGTTGAAAATAATGAAATATTGTTTGCCAGGAGATGTTGAGTCACTGTCAAGATCTTAATGGCAGGACGCTTTATCAATGCTGTGCTTACATTGGCCCTACTCATCAGCTGGGGAAATGGATAAAGAGCAAGAGGTTTCCCCTCATCAAACATGACACAAAAACATCAAAATATTATATTACATTATTAAAAAAAACATTGAACATTGTGGGTGCTAGTGTTGTGTGTTAACACGCAACACAATACGCAATACATTACAGCTGTTTTACATTGAAATGGCAGCCAAAACATCATGCACACAAGAGTTACAGTATTTGAAATGAGGGAATGTTTCACAAGTTAATATACAAAAGGTCTCTCTCTCTCTCTCTGTCACACACACACACACACACACACACACACACACACACACACACACACTCTGGTTTCCATGTTTTGTGGGGACATTCCATAGACGTAATGCATTTTATACCATACAAACTGTATATTCTATTCCCCTTACCTGCCCCATTCCCTAACCCCAACCATCACAGAAACCTTTCTGATAACTTAGATTTTTAAGAAACATCATCTTGTTTGATTTATTAGCTTGTTTCCTCATGGGGACATCAAAATGTCCCCACAAGGTCACAAAAACACTGGTATTCCTATCTT
Source organism: Paramisgurnus dabryanus (assembly GCF_030506205.2). Taxonomy (NCBI): domain Eukaryota; kingdom Metazoa; phylum Chordata; class Actinopteri; order Cypriniformes; family Cobitidae; genus Paramisgurnus; species Paramisgurnus dabryanus. The sequence goes on along the minus strand of NC_133337.1, from coordinate 64,326,177 downwards.
TGTGGGGACAATTGGTCCCCACAACGTGATAATTACCAGGTACACACACACACACACACACACACACACACACACACACAAACACACACAGTTGACAGCAGTACTGACTGTTAGAAAAGTTGTTGTAGTTTGACTTTGAATTACCTGCATCAGGTAGATTCTATGAACTGCCTAATTTAATTGTCTAATTTCGTTTAATCTAGAGTGATTTCAACACATTTATACTGAATAGAAATCACATAAATCACTGACAGTACACAAATGTATTGGTCTACAAAGAGACAAGAAACTAATTTCATTTAGTTACTGTTTGATGGTTCCATGTCATGTTTTAAATTATTAATGAAGTGTAATATTCTTTCAACGCTCTTGGTTGTAGAAGTTATTTCCCCATTCATTTTCTTCACGGTGATACAAAAATTATTCCTCAATAAATACTGAAACAACAACAACCAGCTGCAAGATGCATTTCAACCATCATTACAAGCTTTAATTTCATTGAAAAATATTTGAAACACAGAAAATAAAAAATGATACAAGATTGTGCACTTATGAGGACGCCACATATACAGTATAAATTTGTACACACAGCCGCTGAAAAAATTAAGAGACCACTCCAGTTTTTACTTCAATCATCATTTCTAGATGTATTGTGATCATTTCAGTCCAGTGTCTATTGAATTTCAACAAAAGCAAACCTCGGGCAACCTTTTGTTGTTGAGAAATGAATTTGAAATTGTTTTCTCTGCAGTATTGAAGATCGGAAAACACTATATTTTTGGGTATGTTGACCATGTTTTCCCCATTTCAATTGTCAATAAATACAAATTAAAACATCATTTTTATTAAGAATTTGGCAGAAATTATGTTGGTAGTTAACAAAATGAATAAAAAATTATCACTTTTCCTAAACAAATCCCTATAGTTAATCTTGATAAACTGAAACTGACCATTGTAATGATCTCTTCATTTTTTTAAGGCTGAATAACGCTCAAGAATAAGATAATGATAATGCTTTTGGTACATATTAAATGTTGATCAAATTCCTGTGTTTAATCCCGGCCTCGCGCCATGTAGAAAATCAGATAATGTGCACCCTTATAGGCAAAATTGAATGATCCTCGTTTCATAACACATCTGCAATGATTCGACTGTAATCAGGCTTCTCCTAGAAAAGCATTGAATCTTCAACTATTCAGGGTAACCCCTTGTTTTTTGTTGTAGTAGTTTGCTCCCTATAGCTGCAGTTTTTGTGGTTTTATTACAAAGATGTTTGTTAATAACGCGTTAAAATTTAAGTAACGTACCAAAGCTATATGTGCTTTTTTGCTGGGGGAATTATATGCATTTAAGTGATCGCCCCCCTCGTGGTATTTCAGACGCCCCCTCATCAGCACTTGGCTGGCGCAGGCACTGCTGAAGTGGTGCTAAGCAAGTACAAAACGAACATGCGCTTAGCAATGGACATTCACATGTTTAAATAGACACGACAGTTATTACTGTAAATAATTCATTCACAAAATGTACTACATCCTAACGGGTTTGTTATTAGCATTATGTTTACTAAAATAAAAATATGTGAGTGACACCCCCTAAGTATAATTAATTTTGACTTCTTATAGGGGGTCCCTAATGCTTTATGGTGGGTCCCGGATCCCCCCGCCCTTCAATTTGTAATATTGCAAAAGTGTAGATGATGATACAAATACAGCTTTACATGTTAATTAAACTAAAGCTAGCCTCACCGTCATGCATGTTATGTGCCAAGAGACAGATGTAATGCACCTCTGCATGTTATGCACCTGCTCTGAAACACAGAGGTCAGGCGAGTTTTATAAATATTTTATTATCCATTATTTCATTATTTCATGCTTGCTTGTGCAAAACCCATCCTAGCTTAACTGTGATGTGAATGGTGGCATTTTATGCTCAGTATTGTGGGTAGCACAGTTTAGGAAAAATTAAGTAATTTTAATTTTTTTGATGCTGACTTGTGGCTCATGTTTTTTCTTGAAAGGTTATATTTTTAAAAATCAGTTTCTCTTAAAATGAAATGAGATGACATTATTTACTTTATTTTAGTTTATTTACTTTACTATATTCCATATATGTGCAGTCATTAACCCTTTGTGCACACTGCATCTGTGTGTAGTGCAAGATTTCACTGCTGTTACAGTACAATTACTCTGATGTGATTAATGAACCTTACTATGTTTCCAAGGAAACCAGAGTCATCACCAACATACAGTACCATAATAACAACAGCTATTACTCTTTAAAACGTATTTATTTTTGGTTGCAGTGACACACTATTGTTTCTACAGTAAAATGTGGGATCCTCAATCCCAATCCATAATATCTATGTGGGACCCCTGACACCAAAAGTAAAAATATTATTGATAAAAAATGCATAAATAAATTACAAAAATGTTACACTATTAAGTACCATGGCAGTTAATTCGACTTACTGGTACTATCTTTCACTTTTAAGATATGTGATGGTATAAGAATCCTGTAAAATATCATGACATAACCATGCATGTAGGTATTTCCATCTGATATCACTGTACTATGGTACTCTGTTGTTAACCCTTATGAAAATTAACCATGGTATTACCACAGTAAAAACATGGTTACTATAACAACCACAGTTAAACCATGGTTACTGTAGTAAAACCATGTTTTTGCCAATGGTAAACACAAGTAAACTATTACTGCAAAATGAGCATGGTTCATTTTCGTTATCTTAATAATCAAACTACACCAGTTGTAAATATTAGAATGAGGAAAAAGAAGATATGATACATCGGTATATTTTGATAAATTAAGCCTGACGTTTACCAGAATCACTATGTTTTTTTTTTCTTTCGAGTAGACTAAATGAAATGATGAAAACGGGACGCTGTTACTGTTCGCAAATTTAAAGACAAAAACAAACGGTGTAATTTGCACTTACTTACTGAACTTAATATAAGAACAGTATACAATATTAAAACAATCATAAACTTATGGTTGTGTTCAAAACCCACGATGTTCCCTACCAAGAGAGCATATTTAGGCGAAATGAATCCAAGAATCCTGTCTACTGTAAGCGCCTTCTATAGGTGTTGCGTTACTCATATAGTTTCCAACTATCTATCAAGACTGCAACAAAATGTGTACCCTTCAGTGTCATGCTATCTGCTTAGTTCGTAAATAAATCAGCTCAACAATGTATTACCTCTGTTAGTGAAGATGAACGTAAATAAAGATAGAGTATAAATACCTGAACCTGTTGACTCCGCCCACCGCCGCCTCATTGACAACTCCAACAGATGCTGTGTGCTCAGGACGATGTGAGAATAAAGTTCCCCGTCCGATCCAGAAAAAGCGAATAATGGTGTGATTAAGAGCCCTTGGATGTGTTTTGGTGATTGTTGAGACAGAGCCCCGTATAAAGCAGCGGCCATTGGAGTGTCATGTGTACTGTGTGTCTGTGAAACCCAACACGAGTGAATAACCCCGCCCCGTTTCCTCAAAGTCCCGTTAACTCTCTCATCTCCATCCTTGACTCTCACTCCAGCGCTGTTTCATTTCCCACAGTGTAAAAATTCTATGTTGGGCTTACATTTTTAAGTTTAATTAATTTGAAATTACAATACATTTTTACAATTAATTAATTTACAATTCATTTAAACTTTCTTGATTAGTGAGTAATTGTAATAAATTATAAAATTAAAGTTAAAATAACTTGCGCTAATTCAACTTTATTTTTATAATTTAAAACTCCTCACTGGTCAAAACTGTTTAAATTAATTTTAAATTCAAATTAATTGCACTTAAAAATGTAAGTGAATTTCAGTAGAATTTTAGTAGCAAATAAATTTACCTAATTTTTTGTTTCACTTTTACATCTGTGTTTGTTTATAAGAGCTTGGTTGTGAGTTTTGAGGTTAAGATTTGTTAAAAAACATTTTGAGAAGAGTTAAAATAGTTTTAATCTATTAAGAAGAGTTTGGTTCCAAAACGAGATAACTCTGTTATTATTTTTTTCAAAACATGTTTATTATTATGTTATTATGTTTTAATTGTGTTTTTGTGCTACTTAGCTGTATTTTTGTTATGAAGGCTTAAATAAAACAAACCAACTGCAGTTTAATTGATATAAACACTTTATGTGGGTGCTTTTGCATAAAGATGACATTTTGCATGTGATGTGGGTTTTGGGGTTTTGTATGTAAAGTTGCCATATCAGAAATTGTGGGTAATTCTAATAAATAAATAAACAAAAGAAAACTGTGAAAGTAATAAATAGAACATTTTGGAGCTCATTGAGTATTTACTTATTCAAATAAATACACAAAGTATGTGATTTCGGACGCAGTCAATGTGTGTAATCAGAATTTTTTTTTAATGTGTTACAATTGTTTCTGCTCTCTCAAAAACAGCAAAGAGATCCATAATGAATTAAAATAAAATTTAAAATTTAAGATCTTTATGAGTAATTTAGAATCTCAATAAAAGCAAATGATGACTTAACTTAAAGATAAATTAATAACCACTGCACATTAATATGGTAAAGTTGTATGGGTGCATCTGAGTCAGTTCAGTAGTTCATAAGTCAGGGCACTGATTATAGAATCGGCCACTGTCTCAAATGTGAAATTCTTTCAGTGCACAGAAACAGTTCCCTTAAAAACCTCACAGTGCAACACAAAAACCAAAATGTCTCCTTGTATGAGCATGATTTAATGAATAATTAGATATCACATCATAAATCAGAAAAAGCAATAGCCCAACAGCTTTTTTCAATAGAAAGCCTGCGTTATTTTAATGAAACTCTCACACACGCACACAAGGCAACAATTTGTCTGTCACTTAATGTCAACTAACTGTGCTGATGCTTTTTTGGCATTAATGTGTAGTTTTGCTTGATCAGATTTGACTGCAGTGCAAACCACATACAAGGGAAGTGTAGAGAAAGACTAGGATAATGTTTTTAAATTTAGCATGTTGTAAATAAGCCGCTTTTCACACATTGTAAAATGTTAACCGCACAATAGTTAAAAAAAAATATTTGAATAGGTTCATCCCTGGCTAAAAAGACATTCCTGATTCTGAAATTTAAATAGCAGTGGTGGCTTGTGACTGCTCATCCGAGGGGCGCAAATTCAAAATAAGTGTTCGGAGTGTCATGTGTGTTGCTTGCATTTTCAAAATATGTGTTTGTTGGGTCATGTAAACTATGTGCATCACGTGTTTTGTCAAAATAAGTGCCTGCTGAACATGCGTCAAAACCATTTATGATAAAAGAGATGCTCATGTTCACAAAATACACGCAAGACACTCCCTTAACAGTAAACTCTGATTAGGCCTACGCATGAGATTATGCGAGTATCTGGCAAACGCGAGCGTCTCTATAAACCCTTTAAACGCACCTGCAGCAGGCACTTATTTTGACAAGACACGTGATGCACACAGGATCTCTCAACGCGCAGAACACATATTTTGAAAAAAGAAACCACACACCTGACGGGCTACATACATGTTGTGATGAACTTCGCATCGAGCGCCCTTGAAAAAAGAAGTCACTGGCCACCCCTGTTAAGTAGTAGCGATAAACAGCCTAAAATATTTTTACTGTAGTGGATTTGAGCAGATTGACATGAATTTTGAACTCTGAGAATTTATAACTAAATTCAATTCAGGCCTTTTTGGGGAGTTTTACTTTGTAATGTCATTAAGAAATCATGAACCAAATTAATCTTATTTATGTACAAACTTATTTGTAAGGGGAAAATAATCTGAAACAGGAAGTGAATCGTGGTTTCTCCAGCTGGGCAACTGGTATGATATCAGCAGGTGTTTCTAGACACTCTTGTTAATATCATCATCTGGTTTCTGCCAAGGGTTATTTTAGGAGTAACATTAGCCTGCCCAATCAACATACACAGAGCGCTGATTCTGTATTTTACAGTCAGAGATTTGACCCGCCCAAGAAAAACATTTTCGGTATCTTAGCTAACATGTCGGTGCCAAGTAGACAAATAAAGTATCAGTATCATGGATCATAGATCAGATTGGTGCCCAAAAGAAATCCTGTCCACCTCGCTGGCCATTTCCTAGAATAGACAAGCTCTTCAGGAGGAGAGGGCAATGTGACCAACACTAGTCAGTCCGTCCTATACGTCAAACTGCAAAGTTTTGTGTTTGACATGCAGAACTAATACTTTATTTTTTTTTTGCCCACCTGCTGTGGCTTGTAACTTTTCTGATGATTGTTTTTTTGTATACTGTACAGTATAGCTACACTGTAAAAGGTGAAAACTTTAAAAAAATACTTCAGTTGGTGACACACAAAATGTTTTAATTTGTTTAAATTGTCACATAAAATGACATTTTAAGTTGAAAAAAATGTAATGTTTAATTTTTCACTTTTTACAGTGTACATACACCCACTTTGTATGTATAATTTGCTTTGATGGGTAAAGTTTACATCCACAAATATCTACTTTATCAAAATATAGCTCAACTACAGAGCTTTGAGTTCACAGTGTTTGCATAAAAGGTAAACCGGACACTCTAAAAACAAACGGTGCTAAATAGCACTAAAAGTGGTTCTTGGCTCGTAATCATTGAGGAACCATTTTAAGTGCTATAGCACAGATAAAACACCTGTTTAGCACCGGTGTAGAACCATATTGTGCTATGCTATTAACTTTAAACCTAGACATAAGACTTTTCTCTTCAACAAAGCATTTACATAATTTGTCAAGTAAAGGTACTTATCTCGCAATAGTTATTTTTGACGGAACAAAGCACTCACATACCTCATCTGGGTAATCAACCTAATAAATAAAAACCTTATCAGCATGAACACTTCAAAATTAATTGCGGTAAACAGTTTGCCACCGTTTGCCACTGAACCTGCATAAACAACGACAGTGGGGCCTTTGGCCTTAGTCAAACGGGTTGGCACATATGGCCGGGTTGCGATATTGCCATTTTCTTGTGGTCTTGTGAATAGTATGCCATCCAGAACCGTTTGCAACTGAACCTGCATTAACGACGACAGTGGGGCTTCTGGCCTTAGTTAAACGGGTTGGCATGTTATATTTTCTTTTAAAGATCGGATGGGGGACCTATAGATACCTTTGCCTTGGGCCCCCAATTTGCTAAATCCTCATCTGTGGGTAACATACTTATGCCGCAATAGTTAGCCTGTCTGGAACCAAGCTGATTTAAACCATATCTCTGTGTGACACTTGCATTACATATGAATATATATATATAAAAAACCCTTGGGATATATATATATATATATATATATATATATATATATATATATATATATATATCCCAAGGGTTTTTCTCTCCTAGGACTTTTCCCCTGGCTAAAAGTCAGCAGGTTTTTCTCCTAGGGGATTTTTCAACTCGGGGAGTCAGCCGTCATTGGCTTAACTTAACACCCTCTTCTAAACATTATATTATTAATACGCTTGCTTATAATGTTGATTCATAGCCACAGCAAATTTAGCTGCTTATGCTATCTGTATTATGTTATGCTATCTGTCAATTTTCTGTGCTTTTCCCTGCTTCTATTAATGTAAAGCTGCATTAAACAATTACCAATTGTAAAAGGCGCTATATAAATAAAATTGAATTGAATTGAATGTAGAACCATATGCGGTGCTATAGTGGCGCTATATGCTTCATAGGTGCTTTATACATGTAGCACTAAAAATGGTTCCTCTATGATTACAAGACAAGAACCACTTTTAGTGTTATTGAGCACCGCTTGTTTTTAGAGTGTTCACTGAAAAAAGCATTTTTTCAATGTAGCATTTTTGTCAAATCAAAATTAATTTTTTTATGCTACTTTTACTTAAAAAAATTAAGTTAAACTTCAATTAGTTTTTATAAGTTATTGTCAGGAAACACGCAACTCAGGAATCCCAGTGCAGAGGGTTTTATTGATGGTACACAATATCAGTGGGTATGTATAAGAGACTAACACTCAATGTCTTCATGTAATAAATGTAAATGTATTTGTATGGAGAAATCACTCAATGTCTTCATGTAATAAATATAAATGTATATGTATGGAGAAATCACTCAAAGTGGGTAACACAGCGGAACTGATGACATCCACTAAATCCGTTGACACACGAAGGAATCTGTGCAGAGTATAGAGAGAGCCTCCTGGCGGGGCACAGAGAGAGAGAGAGCGGTCAGAGTTTTCAGCAGTACGCGCGCTGGACAGCGCACTCCGGCAGACAGGGTGTAGAGCAGAATTACGCGCTAGAGTGCACTGCGGCTGTCAGCGTCTTCGGCAGAATTACGCGCTCGTGAGCGCACTGCGGCTGGACAGGGTGTAGAGCAGAATTACGCGCTAGAGCGCACTGCGGTTGTCAGCGTCTTCGGCAGAATTACACGCTCGTGAGCGCACTGCGGCTGGACAGGGTGTAGAAAATCGCTTGGAGAATCCTCTGACTGAAAGCTTCTAATGACTAGACAGATGCCACACCAGTCGAGAGATAATGACAGCAGGACGGGGAATCTAGCGGGGCAAAGGCAGCAGAGAGCACGGTGAAAAATACTAGGAAACAAACTAGACATGACAAGAACTAGACAGGGCTAGCGGGCAGGAACACACAAAGACGAACTTGCAAAGAACAAAGGAAACGAGGGGAATTTAAATCAAACCGGATTGGACAATAATAAGAATCAGGTGCGGGACGCCGGTGAGAGAAGTCAGAGGTAATGAGATCACCAGGTGGAGGACGCGCACGTGTGGAGCTGTCAAAACAAAAACACAACACATAGAGAAACAAAGACAAAGCAGCCAATAAGACCGAAATCATGACAGGACTCCCCCCCCACGACCGCCACCAGGCGGTCCATGAGGAGACTCACCCCGTCGCCGGCGGAGATCCTCTATCAGCCCAGGGTCCAGGATGTCCCGGGCCGGTACCCAACTCCTCTCCTCCGGACCATATCCTTCCCAGTCAACGAGGTATTGAAATCCCCTACCCCGGCGATGCACATCCAGTAAAGACTTGACTGAATACACAGGGGCACCATCTATAAGCTGAGGGGTGGGAGGGGTGGGGGCAGAGGGAACAGGATTAAGGTGGGAAAAATACACAGGCTTCAGCTTAGACACATGAAAAACTGGATGAACCCGACCGAGTGCTGGGGGCAATCTGAGCCTGACCGTCACGGGATTAATAACCTTGACAATGCTGTATGGCCCAAGGAATCGTGGAGCCAGCTTGCGAGAAGGCTCACGGAGAGGTAAATCCTTGGACGAAAGCCATACTTTCTGCCCACAGATAAATAGGGGCGCGGTTCTACGGTGACGGTCGGCCGCGGCTTTGGTTCGTCTGGAAACCTGGCGTAATGTAAATCTAGCCTTTCTCCAGGTGCGTTTGCAACGACGGACAAAAGCTAGCGCAGACGGAACCACCGCATCAGGTTCCTGTGATGGGAATGAAGGGGGCTGAAACCCCATGGACGCTTCAAAAGGGGACATGTTAAGGGAAGAAACAGGAAGAGAATTATGGGCGTACTCAACCCAGGGTAACTGTTGGCACCAGGAGCTCGGATATTGCGATGTCAGACAGCGGAGAGCTCTACCTAAATCTTGGTTAGCCCGTTCACATTGCCTGTGGTCTGAGGATGATACCCTGAAGACAAGCTAGCTGTGGAGCCTATTTGTCTACAAAATTCCTGCCAGAAACGAGAAATAAACTGAGGACCCCTATCTGAAACAACGTCTGTGGGCAGACCATGTAAGCGAAAGACGTGCTCGATCATAACCTGGGCAGTTTCCTTGGCAGTGGGCAACTTGGGCAAAGGGACAAAGTGAGCCGCCTTGGAGAAGCGGTCGACAATGGTCAAAACTACAGTGTTTCCCTTAGAACTAGGCAAATTGGTTACAAAATCGATAGCGATATGTGACCAAGGACGAGAGGGAATGGGTAATGGTTTAAGCAGACCAATAGGGGCTTGATGAGAGGCCTTATTACGGGCACAAACCTGACAGGCTAACACAAACTGTCTGACATCGGGACCCATAGAGGGCCACCAAAAACGCTGACGTACGGTAGCCAACGTTCTCCGAACCCCCGGATGGCAAACAAACTTGGACTCGTGACTCCACCGGATGACCTCGGAGCCAAGCGCATTTGGAACCCACAATCGACCCGCTGGGCACCCCTCTGGCACTTCCCCCTCCCGGCCGGCCCGTCTCACCCGTTGTTCTATTCCCCAGCGCAGGGAACCCACCACCCGCCCCTCCGGGAGGATGGTTTCGTCCCCAGCGGAACCGGGACTTTCGAACAAACGAGAGAGAGCATCGGGCTTAGTATTCTTAGAACCGGGCCGGTACGAGAGGGTGAAGTTAAATCTGTCAAAGAAGAGCGCCCAACGAGCCTGACGAGAAGATAACCTCCTGGCTGAACGGATCTATTCGAGATTCTTATGATCCGTCCAGACCAGGAAGGGCTCCGAGGTCCCCTCTAACCAGTGACGCCACTCACCCAAAGCCAGTCTGACCGCCAGCAGCTCCCGATTGCCTATGTCATAATTTCGCTCTGCTGGGTTTAACCGATGGGAGAAAAAGGCACAGGGATGCACCTTGCCATCCTTAGCAGACCGCTGAGACAAAACGGCGCCTACCCCGACATCAGATGCATCCACCTCCACAATAAATTGAGCAGCCGGATCTGGAATAGAGAGAACAGGAGCAGAGATAAACCGGGACTTCAAATTATCAAAGGCCTCCTGAGCGCTGGAATTCCAAACAAACCTCTCCTTAGTGGAAGTGAGAGCAGTAAGAGGTTGAGCAATCTGACCATAATTTCTGATAAATCGCCGGTAAAAATTGGCGAAACCCAGAAATCTTAATAATTCCTTACGGGAGTCGGGGACTGGCCACTCGGCCACCGCTTTGATCTTGGCTGGGTCAGGACGGATCTCACCGGGGGCAACAACAAAACCCAGGAACGAAACAGACTTACGATGGAATTCGCACTTCTCCGCCTTGACATACAGCTTATTTTCTAACAACCGGCGTAAAACTCGGCGGACATGCTGAGTGTGTTCCTGCATGGAGGGGGAAAAGATGAGAATATCATCTATGTACACAAAGACAAATTTGTTAATCATGTCTCTCAGCACATCATTGACCAGAGTTTGGAAGACAGAGGGGGCGTTACAAAGGCCGAACGGCAGAACGCAGTACTCAAAGTGTCCGGTAGGGGTGTTAAAGGCTGTCTTCCATTCATCTCCCTCTCTTACACGGACCAGATGATAGGCGTTGCGTAAATCTAGCTTGGTAAAGAACTGCGCCCCCTGCAGGAGCTCAAACGCAGTAGACATTAAAGGAAGGGGGTACCTATTCTTAACAGTAATATCATTCAAACCCCTATAATCGATACAAGGGCGCAGGGAGCCGTCTTTCTTGCCAACAAAGAAAAACCCCGCCCCTGCAGGCGAGGTGGAGGGACGGATGAGACCGGCACGCAGGGCATCATTAATATACTGGTCCATAGCCTCTCTCTCAGGACCCGATAAGGAATAAAGTCTACCCTTAGGCGGAGAAGTGCCGGGGAGGAGATCAATAGCACAATCATATGGCCGGTGAGGAGGAAGGGAGGTGGCCCGGGCTTTACTAAACACCTGAGCGATATCCGCATACTCCGCCGGGACTCCGGTCAAATCGACCGCCGGAACCTGAGGAAGAGAAAGAACAGAACCAGAAACAGCAGAACCAAGGCAAGACACATGACAAGACTGGGACCAAGACAAAATAACACTATGCTGCCAATCAACGTGAGGATTGTGTTGCGCTAACCAACCATGCCCTAAAATAATGGGAGACAGAGAAGCATGAAGAATATGTAACACAATCTCTTCACGATGATTGCCAGACACAGAGAGACTCACAGGGGGAGTGCAATGAGTGATCCGCGCCATCTGCTGCCCCTTTAGGGACCAGACATCCAAAGGGGATTGAAGAGGGACAGCCGGGAGATTCCAGGAGCGGACCAGAGCCTCGTCAATGAAGTTGCCCTCCGCCCCAGAGTCGAGGAGGGCGGTGGACGGATGATCACGCCCAGCGAAGGACAACATGACGGGGAGCTGAGTGCTGGAAACAGGGGAGAGTTTAGAAGATGTAGACTCACTGGTGGGCAGCGGCCTTTTAACGGGCAGGTCCTAGCAAGGTGTCCGGGTCTCCCGCAGTAAAGGCAAAGGGCATTCTGCAGCCGTCTCTCTCTCTCTCTCTGTGACAGGCGCATGCGCCCCAGTTGCATGGGTTCCGACTCAACAGGTGGAGACGTCGGGGCAGAGGGAGAAGTGGAAGTCTCACCCATAAGCACTCGCCGGTGCAGAGAGCGACGCTGACTACGAAGCAATTTCCGGGCTTCGATCCGGAGGGCGAGATCAATGATGGCCCCTAGCGAGGAAGGAAGATCATGGACAGCGATCTCGTCCTGAAGATCCTCAGATAACCCCTCCACAAACTGCGCTCGGAGAGCCGCTTCATTCCAGTGGCAGGCTGCCGCTAAGGTCTTAAACTCTATGGCAAACTCAGTAACAGTGAGTCTGCCCTGAACAAGATGTGCCAGCCGAGCTGCAGCGGCGTCCCCGCGCACCGAACGGTCGAAGAGTTTCTCCATTTCTTCGCGAAACTCATCGAAAGACCGACAGCAAGGATCTTGTGCATCCCACACGGCCGTAGCCCACTCGCGCGCCTTGCCAACCAAAAGGGTGATCACAAACGCAACCCGGGTGCGTTCAGAGGAGTAGCGGCGGGGCTGGAGGGCAAAAACCAGAGAGCATTGTGATAGGAAAGCCCGACAGGAGGCGGGATTGCCATCATATGGAGGTGGGGCTGTAACGTGAGGCTCCGTCTGCGACGGTTGACCAGGTTGGATGGCATCCTGACTGACCTGATCAAGACGGGAGGAAAAGTCAGCCATACGAGCAGATAGGTCCTCAACCTCCTGTGATGTAGTAGTGAGACGAGCCGAGTGTTGTCCCAGCCATGAGCCCTGCTGGGCAAGCGCCGACCGGAGAGCATCAACCTCCGCGGGATCCATACTGGCAAGTTCGTCCTGTCAGGAAACACGCAACTCAGGAATCCCAGTGCAGAGGGTTTTATTGATGGTACACAATATCAGTGGGTATGTATAAGAGACTAACACTCAATGTCTTCATGTAATAAATGTAAATGTATTTGAATGGAGAAATCACTCAATGTCTTCATGTAATAAATATAAATGTATATGTATGGAGAAATCACTCAAAGTGGGTAACACAGCGGAACTGATGACATCCACTAAATCCGTTGACACACGAAGGAATCTGTGCAGAGTATAGAGAGAGCCTCCTGGCGGGGCACAGAGAGAGAGAGAGCGGTCAGAGTTTTCAGCAGTACGCGCGCTGGACAGCGCACTCCGGCAGACAGGGTGTAGAGCAGAATTACGCGCTAGAGCGCACTGTGGCTGTCAGCGTCTTCGGCAGAATTACGCGCTCGTGAGCGCACTGCGGCTGGACAGGGTGTAGAGCAGAATTACGCGCTAGAGCGCACTGCGGTTGTCAGCGTCTTCGGCAGAATTACACGCTCGTGAGCGCACTGCGGCTGGACAGGGTGTAGAAAATCGCTTGGAGAATCCTCTGACTGAAAGCTTCTAATGACTAGACAGATGCCACACCAGTCGAGAGATAATGACAGCAGGACGGGGAATCTAGCGGGGCAAAGGCAGCAGAGAGCACGGTGAAAAATACTAGGAAACAAACTAGACATGACAAGAACTAGACAGGGCTAGCGGGCAGGAACACACAAAGACGAACTTGCAAAGAACAAAGGAAACGAGGGGAATTTAAATCAAACCGGATTGGACAATAATAAGAATCAGGTGCGGGACGCCGGTGAGAGAAGTCAGAGGTAATGAGATCACCAGGTGGAGGACGCGCACGTGTGGAGCTGTCAAAACAAAAACACAACACATAGAGAAACAAAGACAAAGCAGCCAATAAGACCGAAATCATGACAGTTATGTCAACTATTCACAGGACAACACTTAAAACTCTACATTGAATTGACTCTAAATCTATTACACTCTAAAAACAGATGTTTTAAAAACAACACATTCTGTGTTATGTTCGGGAAAACACATTAACCCTATAATTGTCACACCACCCTTTTGAGTGGGGGGGGGGTGAAAAGTTGATTTGCACCTTCAAATGAATATAACTCTGGCATTTTTGGGCTAGAAGCCAAATCTTGGTCTTGTTTTAAAGAAGACAATTTAAGGTTTTTTACTCAAGTGTCTGGAGGTGAAAATATAAAAATTATATGAAATATATATTTAAAACAACAATGAGAAAACACAATATAAAATGACATGATAAAGAAAGTCGTGCCACAGACACAAACAGCCATTGATAGAAATTCGTACTGGGAAGGACAAAAAAGATATTAGTCTCCAGAGACACGAAAAACAGGGGAAATTTGTATCATCAAACACAAATAAATTAATAAAAATTTTCGTTATACTAAAACACGACTAAATCAGCTGGACTTTTGCTATTAAAAGTATCAGTAATATAGGACTTCTAAAATAAAAGTGATGTGCTGTTATATTTTATTTGCCGATGTGGCTTGAAGACATCGACTGTATATACTTTCATCAGGTAAGTGGTAAGTAGCAAATATTAAAAATTCAAAATAAAATCATAAAAAAGCAATACATAATTTAAAAAATCAATACAAAATTTCCCCATAGACTTGCATAAGTCATAGATACCACGTAATATTAGAATAGGTACCCTATAGTTATAAAATACTTAGAGTATAAATATTTATTTAATTCCATATTCTTACTCCGTTATTACCCCAAACTTATTATATTGTTCCCTTATACTAACCAGTATGTGGAGGTACTCTGTTGTTACAAATAGGTACGTTTTAAATGAAGTTTAATTTAATCTCATGTGTAATTCGAGTTTACTGTTAAGGGAGTGTATTGTGTGTATTTTGTGAACGTGAGCATCTTTTTTATCATAAACGGTTTTGACGCGTATGCAGCAGGCATTTATTTTGACAAAACACGTGATGCACATGGTTTACATGACGCAACAAACACAAACTTTGAAAATGTCACGGTTTATGAATGCATTGTTTCCTTCCTCATTCACATGGCTGTGTTGTGTGTGTGTGTGTGTGGTGGGCGTGTCCAGCACTTACCTCCAGCGCACCTGATTGTCTTCACTCGCTCCAGCTGCAGCTCATTTACTCGGCTATGCTGTATATACTCACCCAGTTTTCGTGTCCTTTGTCAGTTCGTTTGTGGAGTTGGTGGAGTCTCGTGCTGTGTGTTCCAGTCTGGTGTGTTCCTGCTCTCGTGTTCGTGTTTTCTGGATTGTTATGTGGATTATATCCTCAACCGGATTCATCAGTTTCACCACGCTGGCAAATCTTGGTTTCCTGTGTCACCCGCCTTGCTGCCATCATTTCTCATTCATCTGTGTTTTCAATAAACAGCCTAACTTGCATTTGCTTCCTCTCATTCTTTGTGACAGAACGATCTGACCGCAACATGGAAGCAGCGAGTTCAACCATCACATCAATGGAAGCGTCTTGAATCTCAGGAACACAATCTCTGCAAGACGGGTCGCGCTGTTCAGGCGTTGGTGGCACAGGTGTCGGAGCTCACCCAACAATTCCAACAACTACGAGTTCCCACTGTGCCGCCCACACTGCCCACACCGCCCGTTCAACCCACACAACCAGAGAACATCGCTCACTCGGAGCCCCGCCTCCTGGTTCCTGAATCGTATTCGGGTGAGCCAAATTATTGTAGAGTTTTTCTAACACGTTGCTCTATGCATTTCTCTTTGCAACCTAGAACCTTCAACAATGAACAGACCAAGGTGGCGTTTGTGTTAACTCTCCTGACGGGAGGGCGGCGCTCTGCAGAATGGCGGTGTGGGAAAACCAAGATCCATGCTGCGCCTCATTCCAGACACTCGCGACCGAGATGAAGAGGGTCTTCGAGCGTGCTCTCGCTGGTAGAGAGGCAGCTCGTTTATTGGCGGAACTGAAGCAGGGAGAGCGATCCGTCTCAGACTATTCGATCGAGTTCAGGACATTAGCGGCTGAGTGTCAATGGAATGAGGAGGCACAGTGGGACATTTTCCTGCATGGGTTGGCTGACCGCGTTCATCAGGAGATCTACGCCATGGAGCTTCCAACTACACTCAATGGACTCATTGAACTGGCCTTAAGAGTTGATGCCCATCTATTCAGAGTAAACAGACGAGCCATGTCCAGACCCAGCTCCAGCGGAGCAGAGGTGCTTCGGCCCATCGCCGGAGACGCGGTCAGCCCAGTCTACGATCCCGAGCCCATGCAGGTGGGTCGAGCCCGACTTTCCCGGGAGGAGAAGGAACGGCGGAGATCCCAGGGCCTTTGTTTGTATTGCGGCGGGACTGGTCACTTTGCATACAACTGTCCGGTAAAAGGCCAAGCCCGGTAGTAAGTTTGAGGCTACTATCGGGTGGGGTCTCACCCGAGAAGTCCTCATTTACATCTACGCTCCTCCCAGTGAGACTGAGATGGTCAGCACATCATCACGATTGTCAGGCACTGTTAGATTCGGGTGCTGAAGGTAATTTCATGGACCATTCTTTTGCCACCAAACACAAGATTCCACTCAGACCCCTTTCACTACAGATTTCAGTTCATGCACTCAACGGTCAAGATCTTTCCACCATTGCTTTCACTACTGAGAACATTACACTCATCACATCTGGCAACCACACCGAAATTATCTCTTTTTACATCCTGGACTCACCCCTGGCACCCTTTGTATTTGGACATCCCTAGTTCAGATTACACAACCCCAAAGTGGACTAGCAAATGAACTCAGTGTGTGCTTGGAGTGTAAAGTGTCATAAGTCTTGTCTTGTCTCTGCTTGTTCGTCTGTCCCTCTGTCTGTGTTTCAGGAGGAGGCAGTGGATTTGTCTAACGTGCCCACGGAGTACCATGACCTGAAGGAAGTGTTCAGTAAGTCTTGCGCTGCTTCTCTCCCTCCGCATCATCCCTATGACTGTGCTACAGAGTTAATGTCAGGTAAGTCTCCGCCTTAAGGCAAGTTATATTCGCTTTCGATTCCCGAAAGGGAGGCTATGGAGAAATACATTTCTGATTCTCTAGCAAACGGGTTCATCCGCCATTCCTCTTCTCCAGCAGGGGCGGGGTTCTTTTCTGTGGGGAAGAAGGATGGTACTCTGCGACCTTGTATTGATTACTGAGAGTTGAACAACATCGCAGTAAAGAATACTTATCCTTTGCCGTTGATGTCTTCAGCCTTCGAGAGGTTGCAGGGAGCATCCGTTTTCACAAAATTGGATTTACGTAACGCTTATCATTTGGTCCGCATTAGGGAAGGGGATGAATGGAAAACTGCTTTTAACACCCCTAGAGGCCATTTTGAATATTTGGTGATGCCCTTCGGGCTATCCAATTTGCCAGCAGTTTTCCAGGCACTCGTCAATGATGTGCTGCGAGATATGGTTGACCAGTTCATATACGTCTACCTGGATGACATATTGATTTTTTCTTCATCTCTCCAGGAACATGTGCAGCACGTCAGACGAGTGCTTCAGAGGTTGCTAGAGAATGGGCTTTTTGTCAAGGCGGAGAAATGGCCATTTCATGCACACTCCATACCATTTCTGGGGTACATTATCTCTACTGAGGGGGTGCGTATGGAAAGGGTTAAGGCTGTGGTAGATTGGCCAAGTCCAGATTCCCGTAAGGCCCTGTAAAGATTTCTGGGGTTCACCAATTTTTACCGACGTTTTATTCGCAATTTCAGCCAACTAGCCGCGCCTCTGACTGCCTTGACCTCCCCACGAACCACATTCAGATTGTCAGATGCTGCCGAGGCTGCGTTTGCCAAACTGAAAGGTTGCTTGTTTCAGCCCCTACTCTTATCGCCCCTGATGCTTCACGTCAGTTCGTGGTCGAGGTCGATGCATCAGAGGTGGGGGTAGGTGCAGTGCTATCCCAATGCTCCTCCTCAGATGACAAGATGCACCCCTGCGCATTTTTGTCTCATCGATTATCTCCCGCGGAACGCAATTATGATATTGGTAATAGAGAGTTGCTGGCATTCAAATTAGCATTGGAAGAATGGCGCCACTGGTTAGAAGGGTTTGGGGTACCTTTTATCGTTTGAGAGTGTTGCGATGTCTGGTTTCCAAGAATCCTTCATCCTGGAGTCAACAACTCTCTATGATGGAGTACGCATACAATACTTTACCGGTATCAGCTACGGGCCTATCTCCATTTCAGTGTATTGTAGGTTACCAACCACCTGTTTTTTACAGTCTGGAATCCGAAGTCACGGTCCCCTCCGCTCACGCATTCGTCCAGAGGTGTCACCGCACATGGACTAGAGCCCAGGAGGCTTTACTCCAGGTGGGGGCGCGCACCAAGGCCAAAGCCGATCGCCACCGGTCTAGGCCCCCAAGATACGTCGTTGGTCAAAGAGTGTAGCTTTCAACTAAGAATATTCCTCTCCGATCCATGTCTAACAAATTAGCTCCTAAATTCATTGGCCCTTTTAAGGTCACTAAGATCATTAACCCAGTGACTGTCCGCCTTAGCCTTCCTCCTGCATACAGGAGAGTCTTCCATGTTTCCAAAATCAAACCTGTGTTTTTTTCACGCTTTAATCCGCCTTCCCCGGTTCCCCCCGCCTCGTCTCGTAGATGGGGTGACCACGTATTCGGTAAATCGCATTCTGGACTCTAGGCGGAGGGGACGCGGATTCCAGTACTTGGTGGATTGGGAAGGTTACGGTCCGGAGGAGAGAAGTTGGGTTCCTGCTCGAGACATACTGGATCACTCCCTTATCGATGAATTCAATCGGCAGGTAAAGGAGTCTGGGAACGCCAGGCGGCGTTCATAGGGGGAGGGGTACTGTCACGGTTTATGAATGCATTGTTTCCTTCCTGATTCACATGGCTGTGTTGTGTGTGTGTGTGTGGTGGGCGTGTCTGGCACTTACCTCCAGCGCACCTGATTGTCATCACTCGCTCCAGCTGCAGCTCATTTACTCGGCTATATATACTCACCCAGTTTCTCATGTCCTTTTTCAGATCATTTGTGGAGTTGGTGGAGTCTCGTGCTGTGTGTTCCAGTCTGGTGTGTTCCTGCTCTCGTGTTCGTGTTTTCTGGATTGTTATGTGGATTATATCATCGACCGGATTCATCAGTTTCACCACGCTAGCCATCTCGGTTTCTTGTGTCACCCGCCTTGCTGCCATCATTTCTCATTCATCTGTGTTTTCAATAAACAGCCTAACTTGCATTTGCTTCCTCTCATTCTTTGTGACAGAAAATGCAAGCAACACACATGCCACCCCAAACACTTATTTTGAATTAGCGCCCCTCGGATGAGCAGTCATGAGCCGCCACTGAAGGAGAGGACAGGAAAGTACAGGGAGAAGAGAGTGGTATGGGATCCCCCAATGACCACAAGCCGGGAATCAAACTCGGGTCACCGAAAGTGCAAAAGCACCACATGTCGGAGCGCTGCCCACTACACCATCGGCTCCAACGTGATTATCATTTTTACCGAAATAATAATTTATGATACTCCATCAAAGCAAAGTCAGTGACAGTAATTACAAAATTTTTGGTTTCATTTATTGATTCATTTTATTTCATTTATTAAAATTAACTCTTCGAATGAACACTTCGGGATCTTGCCGGAAGTAGTTAGTCATCCGGGTACTTTTCGCCTACTGCTTTTAAAATACTATGAATTCACACATACTACTCGCCCCACCTACTGCTTTTTGCCTACTATAAAGTATGGAAGTAGGCGGTTTCGGATGCACTGCCTGTGTTCCTCTTAATTGTCAGTTATCGTCTAAGTAAGCATAAATGTTATGTGTGTGTACTAGACCACCATCGTAAAGTTCTATGTTTATTGTTATCTGTCATCCTCCTCATCTCTCGCTTCACAAACGTGATAATACTTTTTGGCTAAGCTGTAAAGTGGACCAGATATATTATTACAGAAGACAACCTGCACAGTACCAATTTGGCTGTATATGAAACTTATTACATTTATGATGCTTACAGAATGGCACTCTCATTTGTCTTTTGCATTTCAGTGCATACACATCCACATGTGTATGCACTGAAATGCAAAAGACAAATGACAGATGAAAAATTATTAGCATTATTTGAAATGCAAATGTGCAAATGAAATGCCATCAAACAGCAAATTATGTCAGCAAGAACAAATTGGTTTCTTGCCAACTGCGAACCGTACTGTAGTTCACATGAAATGAACCCGAGACCAGTTTATAAAAACCAAACAAGCTAAAGTTCAAAACTCACATTAAGTCAAACAGACTCGGGTGTACACCAGAGACTCTAGCACCAAAATGCCTTAAAAATACCACATCCCCCTCAGTCATCAAATAAAAGCCCACATCACTGTTCGACTCAGAACCACTTGTTTATTGAAACCGTCGGCTGCCAAGTACGCACTGTTCTGCCTGTCCCTAAACTTCAATAGTTTATCTATAGAGACTTAACAGGCTAATGACATTAGCTGCTAGCCCGCGGTAATGTTTTCTGTGGTTAGGAACATGGCACATAGTCCTGGTGTCATCTAAAACCCAGTGAAGTTAATGGTCGTGGACCCAGTCCATGGACGATTTTGTCCCGACGACTTTAGGAAATGGCTTGCTAATGGGATGCATCAGTAGAGGAATCGTCTTCAGTTATTATGTGAGTATTTTTCATTTCATGAGTGGGTATTATAAGAGGTCACCCTGAACTGAAAATTGTTATTTTCAATATTTTTTGGAGTGGGAATGTTCTGTCCTTAAACAGCTCTTAAATAGACAGTACAAAACCAAAACTTACATTACGAACCTCTCAAAATTCTAAACCACTACACAAATAGGTTGCCTAATACACAGTGGCCATTTAAGTATATTTTATTCATTAATTTGATTTAATATGTCCACACGCACAGACTACTTCCACCGTCCCTAAAACTTTACAGTAAAAACGACACACTTTATAAACATGGTGTCTGCACACATGACAAGACTTTCCAAAAAGCTGCATGTAGGACAAAGGATATCGAGCTTGGATCATGCCCAAGTAGTGCTCCACCCCATGTTGTGTTTGATTCAGAGGTGAAAGCGGCTGACCGTACAGCTGAGATCTTTATCAGAGCCTGGAGGTGATTATAGAGCTCAATGAGCCTCTTATGAATCAAGCTACAGGAAAAACAGACAGGCTTAAAAATAAGTTTAAGATAACATACCGCTAACACAGAGTCACACACCCAGTGCACGCCACCTATTTCCATATCAGTCCCTCATATCTCCCGCCGCCCACCTGTGCGGTTGAGAAACCATTATGAGCTTTCCGTTTTATTTATTCTTTTCCTCCTTCCCATCAACCCTGTGACAGCCGAGTCTTTCGCGGGATCCTGACCATCTGAAAACATGTGGTAAGCCTTGTGGAATGTTTTAAATGGCTCCCAGATGTGAATGTCAGACGGTTTTAACCCTTTCCCCACGCCCTCCCTGGAGAACGACACGTTTGCGCAGAAGGATTCGTCACAGTCCAGTCAGTGAGGTTAAACCTTTGCAGATGATCCAGAATGAAACAGTACACCTGGTATTCAATCAACAAAAATCAACACTATTGCAGTCACACACATTAAAATTCATGGGTTTGACATTGGCCTTCAGGATGGTCTCTGAAACTGCTCCATCTTACCTCAGTACACTCCTACAATACATACAAGTGTACTGTATGTTCCTTTCTTGCCATCTTGTTCGTTCAAAACAAGGCATGAAATTGCTTTCAACCTTTTCTTGTTGGTAGAATACCCTGACATCCTTTATTCCTAAATGCAATTCCTGCATTTCACTTCTGAGTATTAATCTTGCTTGTACTATAACCGAGTGTTCTGTGTGCCTGTATATTTTGTATTGGGTATTACATGATTAGTTGAAAAATAGCTGGTTATATTTTTTCTTGTTTGTCATATAATGAATAAATGTAAACAACTCAATGCCAATGTCCTTGAATGTTGCTTAAAGACACCACATCCGGCATCTGGCTTACATGTAATAATATAGTTAAATAAATCAGTTATATATATTTACATGTGACTTTATTTAACTGTGTTTGAGTGTGTATTTGTATCCACAGGAATAAAATAATCAGACTTCTCATCACTATGTGAGTTTTATAACGTAAAGAGACACGATCATGTGAAATCTGCCTGCACACCTTGAAATAAATTTTTTGATTAAAGCGTCTGCTATTCTAAAATTTTTAAAGCCAGTGCTTCAGATTTGAACTTGTCCTGCAGCTAATGTTTACTAGCTGCGTTTCCATTAAAGATTTGCGTCAAACTTTAGCGTTATTTTTTAAATGTCGACAAAAACTATTGTGAAATGACAGCATTAACCAATGTTATGTAACTTTTTTGTTCTTGCGATAAGTCATTCCAAAAACCAAGTTAATGGGTTTCTTCAACTTCATAAGGCACCATGCAGGCCGACATGCTGATGACATCAAAATTCCCTTATAGAGCGTCTCAAAACGCCAAAAGAATACAGAGCAGTCGACTCTCAAATCGTGCAATCCCAAATGCACCTGTCGTTTCTTGTGATACATAAAGTCGAAAATACTTTTTCTGTCTTGTCCTCCAATCAAACCACCGCACTATTTTTTAGAATGATCATGTGACTTTTTCAGACTGATCTCACAGAAAGTCGTGTTATAGTCACGCAAAATTTGATTCATTTATTTGTGTTCATGGCACAAAATTCAATTTTTCCGTGCCTTGAGTACAAATGTCTATTTTGTGTCACCCGCACAAATTTCTGTAAATTGTTTTTCATGTCCATTGCATGACTTTCTTTTTCGTTTCGTTTCATTTTATGTATTGTTTTCTCACAGTTTTTTTCCTATTTTCTTACCATTGTCGCTTGATGTTAGGGTTGGAATCACTCCCTCAAAAAAATGAAAAAACATGACTATAAAACGACTTTCCGTGAGATCATGTTGGACTTTTACGCACATCAGGTGAACTGTAAATGCGAATAAAACAATTTCCATTGAAGTTTTGCAATATATTCCTTTTTGAATCGCCTGAAAACCACCTCATCAGAGAGGGAAAAAAACTTTTTTGTGATATATGGGAATTTATGGGAAATTGCTGTGTTTTCATTGAGAGCAATTTTAATTCACTAATTCAATTTGCGGCAATTGCAGCTATTGATGTCACCACAAAACTTAGTAATGTGAGTTAATAAGTTTCAGACAAATCCTATGTCTGAAAACTGATTGATACCCTTTTTTTATGCGGATCACTGTTTTAAATTTGTACTAATATGATGCTTTTCGCTACCAGTAGGAGTGTAGAAATCTTCACTCAACATCATTTATCAGATTGTGTGTGGTCGTCTGAACACATGAATGTGCTCTAATTAATAACAGGTGTATTTGTTTCGGAAATCTGTTTGCTGGGGAAGAGTTGGGGAAGCTACTTTAAAACAATAGTGTGCCAAACTCCAATAACTAAACTAAAGCCAAGTTACCTTTGATGGTAAAAAGAAGTTACCTAAACTATAAAGAGTAGCAAATATTGAAGCTATACAGTATAAGGGGTAATTCATTGGTTATTCATTGGAATAACAAGTCAAACTTAATTTATCACATACATTTAAACTAAACATAGAACAGAATTAAGCTTAATATATATAAAAGGTATACAGTGTACAATGTTGCACAGAGATCTTCAATAAGATAGAAAGGATTCAGTTAATAGCTGTTTAAGCCATTTAAAATGAACCAACTGCATCGTTTGATTGGTGCATCAGTTCAAAGGTTCTGTGCATGCAATTTAGTAATGCCACAGCAATACTTACTGAAGCAAAAATCAGTTTTGAATTACTGTACATTGCTCTTGGCATGCTTGTTTTCCAGGTGATGGTTGGTATGTGTGAAATGTTTACTCTTAAGTGTTTTGTTATGCAGTTGATCTTTTGTGCAAAGCCTCCAGACCTCCTCATCTCTTCTGCCACTACTGTGGCATCTTTATAGTTTATCTGTCACATTCACGAAAAACTGCAATTCCAGACTTAACATGTATTTGCAAAACAATCATTTAAAGACCCTGATATTTTGCCATTCATTTTAGACTGCTAGCTAGACCAAGACTTTGGGGTTAAAAGAAAATTTGTGTGGTTATTGTCTCTGTACTGAACTGGAGCACATTATCTCTGTTCTGAACCAAATGAACTGGCTTGCTGTCTACTGTTGGGCAGCTACTTTACAGTACCTTCAAATGAAGCAAATTATCTGGGAACACAAGTCATGTCACTAATTTGTGACTCATTGTAAACACTTTACATAGAAAACACTTTGTAAACACTTTACAAACACTTTGCATTAACAAGAGAATCAAAACAGCTTGCTTAATGATACTGCTATGGTTTAGTGGGGATTAATTAAGAAGAAGAGACTAGATTTTTTACATTGTTTGGTGGTTGAGTTTACACACTGCCAACACACATGTCCAAAAAGTGAATTTTTAAGTGTGTTGTTTTTTATTAAGTATTAAATATTTTAAATATTTAAATATTTTATTAGCCTGATGGATGACTTGTACTGAATATTAAAGAAAAAGCAGCCAACTAGAGTCCAGAATAGATTTTAATATTGTTTCAAAAGCTTTGCATGTTGAGACCTCAAAAATTTGACAAATTTGTTTCTGTAATAAGAAGTATTTACACTACACAACATGAAATGTTGCTATCAAATCTGGCCAAACTGATATTCTATAAGGCTGCGTTATTCTGCATAGGGAACTGACATCTATAGAGTCAAACCCCTCTTCTATGTTCTGGTGCAGTAGCTGTTGTTATTGAGGTCTATTATAAGCATATGAATTGAATCTTTTGTTAGCAGTGAGCTTTGCTGCAGAGTCTTAAAAACTAATCCCATTATTACAGTCTCAACCTGAGTTTCCTTTTTAAATAATGCCAAGTTTGTGAGAAAGTGTTCTTATCAGAAAATGGCATGTTGGAGAAAGGGATTTGTAAAATCATAGCATAGGGTAATTACCTGCTTCCTCTTTCTGTGTTTTCCATTTGAATTTTAGTTATTAGGCATACCAAAATTACTGGGAAACACTCAGAATTAAAGAGCACCTACAGTATGGTGCAATTCACAATTTTACATTTCCTTTGTTGTGTAAGTGTGTATTAGTACATAATAACGATATGCAAAAGGTACAAACCCCAAAGTAAACGATGATGTGAGTTATCGTCTCCAACGTTAATCTCTTTTCTTAGACTACACTGTAAAAAAAATCCGTAGAAATTGCAGCTGGGTTGCCGGTAATTTACCGTAGATTTAAATTTATGTTATTTACTGGCAAAATTTTGTTCAAAGTTGAATGAACATTTAACATTTACAAGTCTTTGTCTTTACAGAGTAAAACTAAAAAAACAGCATCAAGCAAAACGTTCTGGGAAATAAAATCTGAAGGGAAAAAAAAGTAAAAGGTTGATGATGATTTCTGGTTCCCAGAATGCTTTGCATGAGACTGTTATTGTATAGTTTTATTCTGTAAAGATAAAGACTTGTTAATATTTAAAATTTATTTAACTTTGAACAAACTCTTGCCAGTAAATAACATAAATTTAAATCTACGGTAAATTACCGGCAACCCAGCTGCAATAACATTGTAATTTCTACGGATTTTTTTTACAGTGTACTACAAACACCGTAATGTAGGCAACAGTTTACTTCCTACAAAATCAGAGCGTTTGAGAATCTGGAGCTACAAAAATGTACGGTATGTGAAAAATAATGTTTTTTAACCATAAACCACGCAAACACATTGTATTATACCCAATACACAAAATAACGTTGTTTGTAGCAATGAAATAGGAGCAAGTTAAGATTTGGCTTCCTATTTATTCATACCCTGCATCCCAATCTGCATACTATACTTATTAAATAGTATTTTAAATTAAAATGGGTATGTCCCAAACCATAGTGTGTTAAAAAAATGAGTATCCATAAAGTTCCCAGATGGCCAACTGTTTAAGGTGAAAATACGAAGTGTAGATACATAGACACTCAAACGGCTGATATTACTCACAACTCACTGCAAGAAGGTGGAGTTTAGTTGCGCTACACAGAATTAACAAATTAAATAAATGATGTGTCACTTAATGAATAAATTAAACTTCAGAGTAAATATTACATGACAAGTAATGAATGAAGAAATGCTTGAATGCAAATATGAGTTGTATTCTGATGTTTGAATTTCTTAAGGATCACAGCGTCGTCCACTTCCGTTGGAAATTTCCACAGCTGTTTTAGATTATTTAATTAAAAAAATAATAATAATAACATTTGAAATCATTTCAAAAGTGTTTTTAAAAATTCTCCAAATATGTTTGAACACTCATGTGTTCAACAAGGCTTTCCAGGAAAGGAGATATAAAAGCATTTTTCCTTGGAATAGTGCTGTCTGTTTTGAAAAGAATTGGGTCAGATGAGAGCTGAGGTTTTCTAATGATGTTTAGTCATGTGGTAAAGAGCACTGAGAAATAGAGAGAAAGAGCCAGAGAGGTTGAGGAAGGTAAACGGATGGCGTCACAGCTCTGGGAGTGGAGAAACAGATCTGATAGATCCCGCAAAGCAACAAACTCGAGTGACCCCATCTCCATCTCTCTCTCCTTCTCCCTCTCTCCATCTCTTTTCTTGGCTCAATACACTGTAAAGCAGTTGTCTAACACACTAGTAGTTGTGCCAGACAGGCTGTACTCTGAATTGAGGCCTTTTATTGTGAGATGTAATCATTTTCTTTTGCCAAATCCAGACAAATTACATTTCCGTATGCATCTCTATATAGTGTTCACTGAATCCTATACGCATTCAGATAAAAAACAGACAACAGGTCATGTAGATTATAGGTTTCAAGTATGACTTATTATACATGTGACAACTTGTGATGTCAGCTCATATGAAATTTTGCAAGTTATTACATTCGGATGAATCATAGAAGTCACCCACTGTCCAACCTTATGTAGTGTACAGTGACTGATGGGTAAATTTCCTTATCAGATACTTCTCTTGCCATATATAGTACTCAACATTTAAGGGTGGTTTCCCAGACAAGGCTTATCCTAGTCCCAGACTAAAATGCATGCTTGATCTGCCTTATTTTAAAAACATCTTGCACTGATATATTTTTGCATATATCAGTGCTATTGTGATGCACACCGGTAATATTTTTTTGTAAGGTATGTCTGTAAAAACTACTCAGATGTATTGAATTTTTTCTAAACCCTGTCTGGGAAACTGCCCCTCAAACTCCCTGAAACCTGGAACCTCACACATGATATCCATTACTTTTTCGGGCACTAGTATAGCTATTAGAAGAAACCCTCAGATACTTTTCTGGGGAAAGTGCAGTGTCATGAAGATATGATGATGTAAGCGGGTGAGTGTTTTAGTGTTTGTGTGTGGATGGGTGTAACAAGCCAGACAATGCCAAAAAAGATTAGAACTGGGCTTCTCGCCCTCTAAATAACACAAACAAATGCAACTCTCTTTCCACAGATCCATCACTGCGCTCTCCACCAGCCCATAAAGAAGTGCAGTGCTTTATGAGCAGAGTTAAACAGCGAGTGGTCTCGTAGTGCAGTCGGCACAGTGGTGAAACAGACATCGTCTACTGTATTCGCATGCTGAAGAAACTGCAGATGGAAAACAGTACAATAATGAGTGCAGACAAACATGTTGTGGCGTTCAGCCAAGAGGAACAAACACATGCGACCTGTTTCCACTGTAAAAGCTGCAGTCCTTTAACATAAGCACTGGTAGACAGTATGGACATGCTGAATAAGTTCTTTAAGTGGATTTATATTGTTATTTAAACTTCACTTAGAAAACTGAGAAATTTGTGCCCAATAGTGCCTAAAATCTATGAAGTGCCAGCATTTAATAATACAATATGTTTCATTATACCACGGAGCTGTTGAATGCTGAATTCTGATTGGCTGAGAAATGTTCAATGGGTGTTGATTATTTTTCAATAAACTGCACACCTAACTTATCAAATGTCTTAAAAATAGGCACAAGAGCAATGTTTGTGGTAACCGTGGTATAAGCGGAATAATTTACTCTGTTACACTGTATTGAGATATCATTTTTAGCTATAAAACCCAACCTAGTTTGGAATTCATAGATTTCATCATTTGAATTTGTATTGCACTGAAGCATCTCTGCGCTAATGTGAATGATTATGAGTCCTACTGGTCTTCAAAAGCACTGTTTGTGATGCTCATCTATCATTTGGACATAATGAGGTCTTTAATATGTTTTGAAAACTGCCATGAGCAGATGTAGGCACGAGCTGTGAAGATAAAGGAAGCCCTGTGGTACCAACACATTTCTAAATGTGTGATAGCATCATGGTTGACTTCTCATGTACTGTGAAACCGTGAACGGATTTATGAAAACCTGTGATATCTCCAATCCGAGGTGTCGTGAAAGCATTCTGAGACAGCTGGGAAATGGTTAGCTGGCCCGGTGTTGACATTGAAACTGTCCTTGATCCAAAGTGTGAAAAAGATTTAAAGAGAGGCTGGGGACCATGTGCCATGAGCACAAACAGTCACTATCCTGAAACCTGCTTTCAAGCTCGCTTACTGCTTAGTTCCTAATGAAAGCTGAAAACAGAGTGCTTGTTACACCATATATCCACCAGGATACAGGTTAAAAAGATAGTATAGACAAAAAGGGTCGGCACTCCAGATGCATGGTCCAAAACGGTTGTACCTCTTCTCTAAATTGAGGATAGGTGTATTTTGGATGTAATGTGCAATAAACATTCTACAACAATTTACAACATTCTGACATATTACCATAGTTTAAGAGTTGTTATCCCCATGCTAAACAAATGCAAAGTGTCAAAAAAGCAGTTGAGCTGGGCCAAACATGGGTTACTGTTACCAATCAGTGACCAAATATATCTGATAAAAATAAAGAATTTTCGGAAATATAAAGATCGGAGATTACTCGTAATGTGTCATTGACTTTAGACCGGGTTTTAGTTGGTCAATGGCGCAATTATTTTCAGTTGCCTCAAAATAGCAACGCACCAACAATGGCCCTGAACACATCTTGTTTTTCAAGATGGCCATGGGCAAACAGATGGGCCCATGTGCATTTGCAGTTTAAACCTTGTGGCACTGGACTTAAAGGCGCTTTAAGCGAATTCATGTGACGTCACTTCTTGTTGAAGTTCGAAGTGTTGTCACACAAAATAGAGCAAAGCTAACTCCTCCCCCTCCCTTCCGTCCTTTCTGAACGAGTCATGAACGCGCCCAACCCCCGCTCCCAAATCCTTCTTGTCGTTTAATGGCTGGAACACGTTTGTTATGTTTCGTGGTGGTAGGTTTGACCACTTTGTTTTTGTTGCAGTTTGCGCAGCCTGGGCTGTCTACAGAGAATGCATTTTTTTACAGTGTATTCAGGGGACAGTTAGCTAGCAGACAGTGAGAAGATGTTTACTGTATGAAACAAAAAAAAATTTTATGGCCTAAAATGTGTCAATTTGTAAAAAATTATAACTGCGTTGGGCAGAAACTAGCAAAAAACACTTTTGTTGTGCCTGCCATTTTTATATTGCACTGGGTGTATGTGTCACAAGGTGACGATCTTTCAGGGCGGAACCAAAAGTTGAGGAAGTTTGGTTCCGCCCGGATGTTTCCGTCCAGACCAGAGAACAGAAACACCGGACATCCGGCAGCTTCGCGAAGGCTGTAATCAGCCGATTGAGCACAGCTGTGCATAGTTAAAGAGATCGCCGGGCAATTGGACAACTGGAGTACATGGAGGAGTATAAAAAGCACAGTTAAATCACAGTTAAGGGTCGTAGTGTGTGCTGAGGAACGGAGCTGTGCTCATTGTTAGACGTGGTGGCTGTCTTTATTTCTCTCTCTCTCTCCCTCTCTCGTTGTAGTTTGCGGTGGACCTGCTGGAGTAAACGGAAAATCCTATGGGTAAAAAGGAACTTTGGTCTAACCAGCACTTTTGAAGGAGTAAAGCAGGAAGAAAATTGACCTTGTTGTACAACGTAAACAAAGGCTATCCGCTGTGAGTATACCTTTTTGGTGTGGAGTAACTTGCAGAAATTAACCTGTGTAACCGTTGGAAACCTCCAGGAGAAGGAGGGCGGCCCTACCCCTAAAATAGCGTGGTGGGCGAGCCGTTAGAAGCGTAAATCCAAGCAGCCACAGCAACGAGACTCTATTCTGGTCGTATTTCCATCGCCCTTATCTCAGCCTAAGTGAAGTGGAGGACACCGGGCGTTTCCCTTGTTGTGTTACACTTACAGTGTGGTGAGTGAGACTTTGTAATTAATAAACTTTTCACGTTTGAGTGGTGCCGTGTATTTGCTGTGGGTTGCTGTGTGTCTTGTCAGACGAAGCCCCGCATCATCCAATTCTTCTACTGGGCAGAGGACGGAGAGGCTAACGACCTCAGAATTTACAGCTATTATACGCAGTGTGCTGTTTGGAGTTGAAGTGACGCGGATAAAGAGCTGTCAACGACTGTGAGTACAATATTGGAATCATTCGTAGTGAAAACTTACCTGTGTCTGTCCTTGTCGCAGAGCCCGAGGCGAAAGGGTCCGCCGCCCCCGCGGTCTCTACAAAGGGGCGCCCCTGTCCAGGATTCGATCGCCCCACGGGCAGTGGAGATAGGGCAGCGCTCGACCCGGGGAGGTGGTGTGTGACCTTCGCCCCTCTGCTGACCTCCGGAGGAAACCATACTTATCAGAGAGCTGTAAACAGCGGAGCCGGTGAGCAATACTCGAAGTCCAAGTAACAGTGTCTTTGTGTCCTAGTGGCCGCCGGTGGAGAGAAAGGAGAACGAGAGTGAATAATTGGAGAACAGACTGTGCAACGTGATACCTACCCAGAGAGCTGTAAACAGCAGAGCCGGTGAGAAACACTCGAAGTCCAAGTAGCAGTGCTTTTGTGTCCTAGTGGCCGCCTGTGGAGAGAAAGGAGAACGAGAGTGAATAATTGGAGAACAGACTGTGCAACGTGATACCTACCCAGAGAGCTGTAAACAGCAGAGCCGGTGAGAAATACTCGAAGTCCAAGTAACAGTGTCTTTGTGTCCTAGTGGCCGCCTGTGGAGAGAAAGGAGAACGAGAGTGAATAATTGGAGAACAGACTGTGTACCGTGATACCTACCCAGAGAGCTGTAAGCAGCAGAGCCGGTGAGAAACACTCGAAGTCCAAGTAACAGTGTCTTTGTGTCCTAGTGGCCGCCTGTGGAGAGAAAGGAGAACGAGAGTGAATAATTGGAGACAGACTGTGTGATGTGATACCTACCCAGAGAGCTGTAAACAGCAGAGCCGGTGAGGAATACTCAAGTTCAAGTTGACAGTGCTTTGGTGTCGCAGTGACCACCTGTGGGAAGCAAGGAGAACGAGGGTGAACGTACGACGGGGAACGTGAAGGCACGCGGGGCGAGGACCCCCTGCCGAACAGAGGAAAGGTATGCAGACAGTGGAAAAATCGCCTTACTAGTCACCCTGCATTTGTTCTGCCTCCAGGAAGGAAGAAGGAGGGCGCCACGGTTAGCAGGGTCCAGGCCGGAGCCTGGCGTTCCCCTTTCCCCCGGCTTACAGTGGGTTGCACCCCTGTTGCCCTTGCCCTGTCTGCCCGTGGCTGCAGTCTCCCTGGAGGGAGGAGAAGAAGCCATTAGTTTTAATTCCCCCTTTCCCATTTCCCCAGTTCTTTTAAATATTTAAATCAAATAAAGCTTGTTTTAAATTTTACTTACCTGTTCCGTGTTTGTTTGGTCATTGGGTTGGTTTTGGGGACCTCCTCGAGGTGGGAGTTGAGAAGGGGCGTGGCTTCTAGTCAAACATAGCCAGCCCCTGGGGGTGACAGATTTTGGCGTAGTCGGCAGGGCCCCACCTCGAGTTGAGTAGCCAAGGTCACCCAATGACTGACAACGCGGGGCCTGCAGCCCCACCCCGTGCCACGTCCATCATCATGGGAAGCCCATGGATCCAGAAATATGGAGGAGCAGAGTCGGAGGTACGACTGGCTGAATGGAAGGCCCAGTTGGAATACTTGGCCGACTTACAGGGCCTTAGCGCCGCCCAGCGGCTCCAGTTTGTGTTGAACTCCCTAGAGGGGGAAGCACGGCGAGAGGTACAAGCCGCCCCCGAAGCAATCAGAGCCACCGCCCAGACTGTGTTCCAGTTCCTTACCGAGCAATATGGTGACCATACCCCCGTAGCTGTCCTCCGTTCACAATTTTTTAATTGTAAGCAAGGCCCCCGACAACCCATTAGAGCTTTTGCCCTCAGGCTGCGGGAGCAGTTTACTCGCCTGCAGGCCCGACGAGACCATGGGCTAGGAGACGGAGAGACCTTGTTACGCGACCAGTTCCTCTTGGGGATGAAAGAGGGGCCCGTGAGGCAAAGTCTGAGGGTCCAGTTTCGGAGGGACCCTGGGCTTACCTTTGAAGACCTAAAAAAAGAGGCGCTGGCTCTGGAGGGTGACGAGGTCGAAGTAAGTGAAACCCCCGTATGTGCAGTCGTAAGTGGAAATACAGCAGCACCGCCTGAACACACAGATTGGAATCAAGCCCTGAAAGTAGAGTTGTTGAAAGACGTCCGAGAGCAGATGTCGGAACTATCTAAGACCCTCCTGGGAGAACTTCGCCAAGGTAGGGCGCGAGAGGAACCGAGGCCGGCACCCCGAGAGCGAGTCTACTCTGAGAGGGGCCGAGAGCCACCGGGACGCCCGAACCGTTTTAACCGGCCCCGCTTCGAATGGGATGACCAGGGGAGGCCAATCTGCAATCGTTGTGGAGAACCAGGGCATTATAGCCGTCAGTGTGGGCCTCGCAGGGCATCGGAAGGGGGTTTTTAGGACGACCGGCCACAGTGGGTTGTGTGGCCGGGACCCCTCGAGAAGACCCGGGAAGAAGTGACAATTCTAGAGACCAGATGGTGGGGCATAGCCCAATGGCGGAGGTAAAGGTATGTGGCAAGACAGTACAGTGCCTGGTAGATACGGGCTCTCAAGTGACATTGTTTGCAGAAAGTCTCTCGCAGGAAGTATTCGGGAAGCAGAGAGTACAAGGAGGAGAGGCCCCCTGGCTGACGTTGCGGGGCGCCAACGGCCTAGAGATCCCTTACATTGGCTACCGGCTGACGGACTTAGAAGTTCACGGGGTGTTAGTCCCCCAAAAAGGGGTGATCATCGTGGAAGACAGGTGTTTGGGTGTCCATCGAGCACTATTAGGTATGAACGTTCTCTCCGAGTGTTGGGAGGAGTTATTTCGGGCTAAGCCCGGCCCTAGGATCTCCCCTGTCGAGAGGCCCCTATGGGAGCGAGTAGTCGCCGACTGTCGTCGGGTCCAGATGACCCAGGTCCGCAGAGGCCGGGAAGAGGTAGGAAGAGTGATGTGTCGCTTTGCTTTATCTATCCCCCCTAGGAGTGAGGCCATGGTGTGGGTGAGAGTGGCCCCCCGAGGAGTTGGCCCCGAAGAGTGGGTATTGGTTGAACCCCATGCCGATTGCCCCCAAGTGGAAGTAGCACGAGGCCTAGCGGCGGTCCACCGGGGGAGGGTCCCTGTAAAGGTTCGAAATGACCACCCATATCCAGTACACTTACACCGACACCAGCGGCTGGCCCGACTAACGGGGGTCGCACCCCATC
The DNA here is from genome assembly GCF_030506205.2 of Paramisgurnus dabryanus. Classification (NCBI taxonomy): domain Eukaryota; kingdom Metazoa; phylum Chordata; class Actinopteri; order Cypriniformes; family Cobitidae; genus Paramisgurnus; species Paramisgurnus dabryanus. Next base: position 64,292,342 of record NC_133337.1, on the reverse strand, counting down.
AGGTGAGGGAAGAGAGAGATGTTAGTTTCCGTCAGGTGTGCCCCACCGTCATCGAGGTGGCCCTGACACAGATGGAAGCCCCTTCGAACAACGGGGAGAGGGACGTGCCGAGGCACCTGGCAGGTGAGTCCCTGCAAGGGGAAAAGTTGGAACAGGCGCAGACACAAAAACTCCAAGCCCTCCTTCAGAAATGGCAACATGTGTTTGCAAGACACGAGAAGGATTACGGATGCACTAAGGTGGTGGAACATCACATTCCGACTGGAAATGCAGGACCAAGTAGGGAGAGGTACCGGCCGATCCCACCCACCTTGTATACAGAGGTACGCTCACTATTGCAGGGCATGCTGGGGCGGGGCATCATCCGGGAAAGCAGTAGCCCATGGGCAGCCCCTATCGTGCTTGTACAGAAAAAGTCGGGAGCTTGGAGGTTTTGTGTGGACTATCGTAAGCTCAACCTGGTGACCAAAAAAGACGCTTTTCCCCTACCACGGATCGAAGACTCCCTTGCCGGTCTCACGCGGTCTGCGTGGTACTCCACTCTGGATCTGGCCAGTGGGTATTGGCAGGTGCCGGTGGCCGAGGCCGATAGGGAGAAGACCGCCTTCACGACCCCGTTTGGATTATTCGAGTGGGAACGGATGCCCTTCGGGCTCTGTAACGCCCCAGCCACGTTCCAACGCCTGATGCAGCGCTGTCTTGGAGGTCAGTTAATGGAGTCAGTCTTGGTATATTTAGATGATGTAATTGTGTACTCCCCAGATTTCGATTCCCACCTCCGACACCTCGAAGAGGTTTTCCAGGCGATGGAGAAGTATGGGCTGAAGTTGCAACCCGATAAATGCCATCTGTTGAGGCGAGAAGTCCAGTTCCTGGGTCACGTGGTCAGCGCTGCTGGGGTGGCCGTAGACCCTGGGAAAGTCTCTGCGGTAAGAGATTGGAGTGCACCCAAGACTGTGAGGCAAGTACGATCATTTCTAGGGTTTGTGGGATACTACAGACGGTTTATAAAAGATTTTTCAAAGATTGCTAAGCCACTTAACCAGCTGCTGGTCGGTACAGGGCGGAACCGGGGACGGGGGTCACCCCCTATTGACTGGGATGAGTCCTGTGAGGTGGCCTTTCAGAGATTGAAGCAGGAATTGTTACAGGCTCCTATCTTGGCCTATGCAGACTTTACTCAACCATTTATCTTGTATACAGACGCTAGTAACCTGGGGTTGGGAGCGGTCTTGGCCCAACGACAAGCGGGAACGGAACGGGTGATTGCCTACGCAAGCCGAAGCCTCCACCCAGCTGAGAGGAACGATGCAAACTACAGCTCATTCAAACTGGAACTGCTGGCCCTGAAGTGGGCCCTGAGCGAGAAGTTTAAGGACTACCTCTGGGGCGCTAAGGTAACGGTGATTACGGACAATAATCCTTTGGTGCATTTACAGACAGCGAAGTTGGGAGCTGTGGAGCAGCGCTGGGTGGCACAACTTGCAAATTTTGATTACCAACTGCAGTATCGGCCTGGGCGAGAGCACACGAACGCGGATGTCTTGTCCCGACTACCAGAGGTGGACAACCCCGGGTGCCGGGGGGGCCAGGAAGAAGAAAGCCAGAGGGAAGGCTATCTGATAGGGGCCGTGGAGGCACCAGGATGCCAGCAGGAGGCGGTACCGGGGAACTGGGGCAGGGACCCCTGTCGGTGGAAAGCGAGGCAGCTCCAGGATCAGGATGTGTGTCAGGTGAAGATGTGGGTGGAGCAGGGCCGACGGCCAACGTCGTCGGAGAGTCTGACCCAGACAGAGATGGGAAAAAGACTGCTGGGACAGTGGGACAAGCTGGAACTACAAGAAGGGGTGCTTTGCCGAAAGGTTAGTGACTCGAAGCTGGGCGAGGAGGTGCGCCAGATCGTGGTGCCCGCCGATCAAGCAGCAGCCTTGGTGTCCGCCTACCATGATCAGCTGGGGCACCAGGGACAAGAACGAACAGTATCTCTGCTGCGCAGGTTTTTCTACTGGCCGGGGCTGGAAGCATCAGTACGCAGCTTGGTCCAAGCTTGCCCCAGGTGTATGTTGTTCAAATCTCGACGAGAGGCTCGAGCGCCTAAGGTGCCCATCCATGCCAAAGCCCCCCTCCACATCATGGCGATGGATTTCCTGACACTGGGCCGGCCACAGGACCGCTATCCGAACATCTTAGTAATCACCGACCTGTTTACAAAATACGCATGGGCAGTTCCCACCCTTGATCAGACGGCAAACACCACCGCAACTGTTCTATGGCGGCACATCTTCCAAACGTTCGGATGTCCAGAGTTCTTGCACTCAGATCAAGGGGCCAATTTCGAATCGAAGGTGATCCGAGAATTATGCCAGCTATATGGGTGTACTAAGACCCATACGACGTTGTATCACCCTCAAGGAAACGGCTGCTGTGAGAGGTTTAATCAGACCCTGTTGGGGCTCCTAGGGACCCTGGATCAACGGAAGCAGAGCGATTGGGTGAGTGCTCTACCGAACCTTTTACAAGCCTATAATAACAGCGTCCATAGTACGACGGGGTATGCCCCCACTTATCTGATGTTCAGCAGACATGTGCGGATGCCCACGGACCTGGTCTTGGGAGTGGCCGCTGGTCAGGAGGAAGGGAGCGTGACGGAATGGGTGGGGCGCCACCACCAACGGCTGCACTTTGCCTACGAACAGGTATCCCAGAAGATACGGGTCACAGGGGAAAAGAACAAGCGGTTGTACGACCGGACGGCCCAGGACGCCCCCTTGTTACCAGGAGAGAGAGTCTTGGTACGAGACAATCGGCGGCAAGGCAAAGGAAAGTTGAGTGACCGTTGGGAGACCACCCCGTACGTAGTCTGCAGGCAACAGAGACCGGGACAGCCGGTGTATACCATCCGGCCGGAAGGGAAGGCCGACCCTGAACGTGTGGTACACCGAAACATGATTCGCCCTTGCCCAAATTATCCCGAGGCCGCGAAAGAGGTAGTTACGGAACCGGCACCGGCGGCTCCCTGGATGGAAGGATGGGCTGTGGTACCAGGCCTACCCGTGGTGGCACCACCCCCGGCTGCCCCAGGAGAGCCAGAGCTAGCACCTGAGCCAGTCGAACCCCCGGCCGCCCAGAAACAACCAGAGCCAGTGCCAGAGCCAGCCGAACCCCCGGCCGCCCAGAGACAACCTGAGGTTGTGCCCGAGCCCGCTGAACCTGACTCCCCTGTGAGGCGCTCCCAACGGGAGAATCGAGGCCGACCCCCTTCCCGTTACGGTGAGTGGACGACTCGAAGGCATTCCAGGGACTAGAATGCATTGGCGGGGGAGGATGTCACAAGGTGACGATCTTTCAGGGCGGAACCAAAAGTTGAGGAAGTTTGGTTCCGCCCGGATGTTTCCGTCCAGACCAGAGAACAGAAACACCGGACATCCGGCAGCTTCGCGAAGGCTGTAATCAGCCGATTGAGCACAGCTGTGCATAGTTAAAGAGATCGCCGGGCAATTGGACAACTGGAGTACATGGAGGAGTATAAAAAGCACAGTTAAATCACAGTTAAGGGTCGTAGTGTGTGCTGAGGAACGGAGCTGTGCTCATTGTTAGACGTGGTGGCTGTCTGTATTTCTCTCTCTCTCTCCCTCTCTCGTTGTAGTTTGCGGTGGACCTGCTGGAGTAAACGGAAAATCCTATGGGTAAAAAGGAACTTTGGTCTAACCAGCACTTTTGAAGGAGTAAAGCAGGAAGAAAATTGACCTTGTTGTACAACGTAAACAAAGGCTATCCGCTGTGAGTATACCTTTTTGGTGTGGAGTAACTTGCAGAAATTAACCTGTGTAACCGTTGGAAACCTCCAGGAGAAGGAGGGCGGCCCTACCCCTAAAATAGCGTGGTGGGTGAGCCGTTAGAAGCGTAAATCCAAGCAGCCACAGCAACGAGACTCTATTCTGGTCGTATTTCCATCGCCCTTATCTCAGCCTAAGTGAAGTGGAGGACACCGGGCGTTTCCCTTGTTGTGTTACACTTACAGTGTGGTGAGTGAGACTTTGTAATTAATAAACTTTTCACGTTTGAGTGGTGCCGTGTATTTGCTGTGGGTTGCTGTGTGTCTTGTCAGACGAAGCCCCGCATCATCCAATTCTTCTACTGGGCAGAGGACGGAGAGGCTAACGACCTCAGAATTTACAGCTATTATACGCAGTGTGCTGTTTGGAGTTGAAGTGACGCGGATAAAGAGCTGTCAACGACTGTGAGTACAATATTGGAATCATTCGTAGTGAAAACTTACCTGTGTCTGTCCTTGTCGCAGAGCCCGAGGCGAAAGGGTCCGCCGCCCCCGCGGTCTCTACAAAGGGGCGCCCCTGTCCAGGATTCGATCGCCCCACGGGCAGTGGAGATAGGGCAGCGCTCGACCCGGGGAGGTGGTGTGTGACCTTCGCCCCTCTGCTGACCTCCGGAGGAAACCATACTTATCAGAGAGCTGTAAACAGCGGAGCCGGTGAGCAATACTCGAAGTCCAAGTAACAGTGCCTTTGTGTCCTAGTGGCCGCCTGTGGAGAGAAAGGAGAACGAGAGTGAATAATTGGAGAACAGACTGTGCAACGTGATACCTACCCAGAGAGCTGTAAACAGCAGAACCGGTGAGAAATACTCGAAGTCCAAGTAACAGTGTCTTTGTGTCCTAGTGGCCGCCGGTGGAGAGAAAGGAGAATGAGAGTGAATAATTGGAGAACAGACTGTGCAACGTGATACCTACCCAGAGAGCTGTAAACAGCAGAGCCGGTGAGAAACACTCGAAGTCCAAGTAGCAGTGCTTTTGTGTCCTAGTGGCCGCCTGTGGAGAGAAAGGAGAACGAGAGTGAATAATTGGAGAACAGACTGTGCAACGTGATACCTACCCAGAGAGCTGTAAACAGCAGAGCCGGTGAGAAATACTCGAAGTCCAAGTAACAGTGTCTTTGTGTCCTAGTGGCCGCCTGTGGAGAGAAAGGAGAACGAGAGTGAATAATTGGAGAACAGACTGTGTACCGTAATACCTACCCAGAGAGCTGTAAGCAGCAGAGCCGGTGAGAAACACTCGAAGTCCAAGTAACAGTGTCTTTGTGTCCTAGTGGCCGCCTGTGGAGAGAAAGGAGAACGAGAGTGAATAATTGGAGACAGACTGTGTGATGTGATACCTACCCAGAGAGCTGTAAACAGCAGAGCCGGTGAGGAATACTCAAGTTCAAGTTGACAGTGCTTTGGTGTCGCAGTGACCACCTGTGGGAAGCAAGGAGAACGAGGGTGAACGTACGACGGGGAACGTGAAGGCACGCGGGGCGAGGACCCCCTGCCGAACAGAGGAAAGGTACGCAGACAGTGGAAAAATCGCCTTACTAGTCACCCTGCATTTGTTCTGCCTCCAGGAAGGAAGAAGGAGGGCGCCACGGTTAGCAGGGTCCAGGCCGGAGCCTGGCGTTCCCCTTTCCCCCGGCTTACAGTGGGTTGCACCCCTGTTGCCCTTGCCCTGTCTGCCCGTGGCTGCAGTCTCCCTGGAGGGAGGAGAAGAAGCCATTAGTTTTAATTCCCCCTTTCCCATTTCCCCAGTTCTTTTAAATATTTAAATCAAATAAAGCTTGTTTTAAATTTTACTTACCTGTTCCGTGTTTGTTTGGTCATTGGGTTGGTTTTGGGGACCTCCTCGAGGTGGGAGTTGAGAAGGGGCGTGGCTTCTAGTCAAACATAGCCAGCCCCTGGGGGTGACATATGATAGGGCCCAAAATGTGCTTTTAAACAGCTGAAAGTCAGCAATGCCTCCAGTTCTATCTGCATGTTATCGTTTACAAGGTTGTTGCTACGCTTGTTTGACTTCATGTGGCAAGAACCGAAAGGCTGATGACATCGATGGGAGAGTGATTTGAGAAAGCATACTGACAAGGAATCTGACTTCGAATTGCTCTCGCAGTACTGTGATGTCATCCACCTGATTTTTTCTTGCTGCCCTGCATGAAGTCAAAAAAGCCTATGATCATCTTTCTGCAGCGTAATGCTCATATGATAGAGGTTTGATGAATCAGGGACGGATACGCAATAATTCACGAAAAAAACCAAGGAGCGTATGTTGGCAACCTTGCCTTATTCGTTTATATTAGACTCCGGTTAACACTGCACCGCAACCCTGGAGATTTCAAACTAAAGCGTTTCAAAGTTTCGAGTGGGAAAAACTTTCCAGTAGAGTGGTTAGAGAGATTGCAACTCCCGCATTGCCGGTTCGATCTCAAGGCCAGTTGTGACTGTTGCCCTTAAGCAAGATACCTTAACCCCAATTGTTACTGTATATCTAGGGTGTGAGGAGAGCCAAAAGAGCCCACTCTCACACAAAGCTAATGAGTTTTGGCATTAGCATGTGTTTAGGCTTATTAAACAATACAGAGCATAAAAATGACACGCACACACACACACATCTTCAGACATTTTTGGATTACCTTAACAAATGATGGATGCGATGCTGTCTTAGATTTGGCTTAAAAGAAAGTCTCCTTAACATTACTATAATCATGCTGCCTGCATTTGAAACGGCCTTTGCATCGGAAGAGTCCATGATGTAGAAAAATACTACATAGGCAGAAAGTCACTTGCTAGAGCTTTATCTCTTTTGTTCTTGTTTTTTCCCCTTCGACAGTCTCTAATGTGTCTTTATTTCTCTCTCCCTCTGGGGTATTTTGTTCTTACGAGCGACTCCGCCCTCCAAAGGCAGTGTGTGTATGTGTGCCATCAGAAAGACGGGGAGTTAAAACACATTAATGATGTCTCTGCAGGGTGCAATGAGCTGCAGCAACAGCGGCAAGACCAAATCACAAATCAATCTCAACAAATCTAATTAACTATTAATTAACATACAGGGTCCCACAGGCACACAGGGGGGCAGGAAGAGAGAGATGAGAGGGAGCAGGGGGACAAAAACAGAGAAACAGAGGGGGGATTGGCTGATACTGATATCCTACGAAATAATGTGTTTAAGACATGGACTGTGGTTGATGTCATAGTTTTATTTGGAAAGTCTATGGAGTAAATTTCCTAAATTTTGCTCTCAGATCAATAAAGACTCTGTCTGTTGTCTGTCTGTTTATCTGAAGGTCCATCCATCCATCCATCCAAATACCATGATGTTCCTCATATATGTAGTAATCATTTCACACCATGGTTTAATATATCGAAATACAAGGTATTACTTCTGATCTCGCATGAATTTGTACATATATGTACAAAATATCCACCTTTTAAAAAGCCAACAAATTATCATCATATTGTGTTGGGATTAACAATCTGGTACCATGTTAGTCACAACACCTTTACAAAGGTGCACAAAATACCTACACCATTTTTTAGTCAGTCATGGCCTAATGGTTAGAGAGTCAGGCATGTACCCCAAAAGTCACCACTTTGAGTCTTACAAAGGTTGCAACCTTATCCCCAATTGCTCCTTGGGGGCTGCAGTCATAGCTGCTCGTACGGCTCCGGGTGTTCGTGTGTTCACTACTCACTGGGTGGGATGGGTTAAATGAAGAGGTCACATTTCGAGTATGGCTTACCATACCTGACAATCACGTCACTTTTACTTTTAAGAGTAAAAATACTGAAACTGCCATCAAGACCACTTAAGAGCCGCCCAAAGTACATAACGAGGCTTACATGAACTTTAACACTTTTTAAGCTGCTATTATCAACTTTCAGACAAGTTTGTATAATAAAGTAATGCAATTTCTTCATTTTGCTTGCTAGAAGTTTGACTCCAAAGACATGCTGTAGGCCTGTAGTTTTACAGCCAGAGTCTGGGTTTGTGGTTTTAAGTGCTAATTCACTATAAAAACAGCGGCATAATAACTTAAAGGGTGAGAAAATGAAGGGAACAAACATGGTAGAAAAAAACTTCACCACAGGAAAGCTGGGCAACAGCCAAACACACAAACAAGCACACATACCCTCACTCTGTACATGGATAAATGAGCTACATAAACTGCAATTAAAACCCTGGGCACTAATTTGGTGGAAATGGCCGTCTGTAAAAAGACAGCATTACGAGAGAGGGGCGAGGCAAAGCAGTTGACCGCAACAGATGGGTTCCTGAAGTCAAATCCCATTCATTTTTGTTGCATATTTTATACTGCTACACCAAAGCCAGCTATAATGATAAAGATGCTGAATTGCTAAACAAAGCACTCTGTCAATCTCTATAAGAATATTCTTATAGTGCCTTTCCACAAAACCTAGACACTTTTAGGAAGCATTAGTCATCATTTCTCCGTCTAGGCATTATCACTTTGAAAATTAACATGAAATAATTTAGACACATATTTTGTGTACAGTTTTTATAATAAAATAGTAAATCTGGTTTCAAATCCAATTTTTATCACTTTATTTATTTAAAATTGACAGAAAATACCTTCCATATCCCTCGACCAAAAAAAAAAGTAAAAAAAAAAAAACAAAGGCAGACGACAATTACATGCATACTGTGTGTTTGGACATTTCCTTTAAATAATGATTAAGTTTGCAGAGTTAAACAGGAAATGACATCACAGCATTTACTGAATTCCAGTGTGTATCTTTATAAAGCAATTACAGTTATTGAGTCATAAGCAGGGAGTGGTCAATATTGCACAGATCCAATATTTTGACATTTGTTTACATTTTCTTAAGACATAAGTGACCATTTAGATAAAAGGGGACATTTCACAAGACTTTTTAAAGATGTAAAATACATTTTGGTGTCCCCAGAGTACGTATGTGGAGTTTTAGCTCAAAATACCATATAGATATTTTATTATATCATGTTAAAATTGCCACTTTGTAGGTGTGAGCAAAAATGTGCTGTTTTTGGGTGTGTCCTTTAAAATGCAAATGAGTTGATCTCTGCGCTAAATGGCAGTGCTGTGGTTGGATAGTGCAGATTAAGGCGCGGTATTATACCCTTCTGACATTACAAGGGGAGCCAGATTTCAATGACCTTTTTTTGTCACATGCTTGCAGAGAATGGTTTACCAAAACTAAGTTACTGGGTTGATCTTTATAGCACTTAAACATGGAAAAAGTCCGATTTGCATGATATGTCCCCTTTAATACTCACGAAGACGGACACTTTGATCTCAATTTTAAGTGTATTGAACAATTTAAACATGCTGCTAAGTTATTAGTGCAATCCATCATCTGCCGAAGTTGCTTGTAAAAGTCACAACATTAGACACACTTCTGTGCTCTACTCGCTTTCGGCATTTCGGTGTTGATGTCAAGCCCTGTGCATATTAGTCCATAATCTAAGTGTTGACCACCATAATAAATTAACATGTCATGCAAATGAGAGGAATACACAGTAATGTATGTATGTATACTGGTTGCAGACAGCAACAACTGAAAGTTCAACAGATGGCTATGATCTTCCTTCCTTTCTGTTAAAAAAAAGTTAAAAGGTCTTTGCAGTAAATGCTGTGAATGCAGCACTGGGTGTGGCACATCCACTCCGGATGCACAGATACGAAAATATAACCCTTGATTCAAAGTACCGAAACCACAAACGCGTCCGTCGCTGCTGTTTTTCTAACACCTTAAGAACAAAGATGAGACTTCGACTGCGTTTCTAAAAGCTTTGCATCCTAACTTTATCATCTTTAATGTCATCCGCTCTCTCGGGTGCTAAAAACATGCAGACAAGGTCATCGTGTTTGAGCATAGCTGACTTTACTGTTTATTTGTGGTGACTAACATGGCTAAAAGCATTCTTGCCAATTGAGTAATGCATTGAAGTAAATAACTCGAAACCATTTCACTTTAATAAATAATAAAGCCTGCAGATGGACAATTAGAACGATATATGACTGAACAATGATGGCTCTTAGATCAAATAATAAAAGGTACAAGGAGGGTGGAATTTTTATGTTTGTGACCGATTTAGAGATTTACTGACGCCAAACAAATCACTTGAAGAAAATCACAGCAAGAATTCAGAAGCATTCCCGTTTCTGAAACACGACTGGATTATTTCCAGCAGTTGCTGTGAGTTTCATCAGACGTGGAGTTAGCTGCTATCATCAGTGGATTTCAGTCAGGATTTGGGGGGTATGCAGGCTGTTCTTGAACCATTCACAGAAACTTAAGCAAGAATCTATATTGGGATAATAAAGTTAGATTTTTTTATTTATTTAAATCTGTCTCACATTCATTGGTCGATAAAAAGAAATTTTTGGGATTGTGAAAATGTAGCTAAAGTATTTTTTGTGATTTACTGTTTTCTACATACAATCATCATGATATCAACAAGATATAAAGAGGATTCTGTGAAAATATAACCTTGATATCTTTAATACTGACTAAGATCATGTCAAAGTTGAAATCAATGAGTGAAATTAAACTTTGATGCTTCTAATCTTATCATTAGGTTATTAAACTTTAGTCTGGTTTTCACAGAGCTGGGTCACATTTATTCGTTAATTTTGATGAATGGTTAACACTTAGAATAAATACACACGGTACACATCATAGATGGGAACAAAGTCTGCAACAACTTTTTTTCTGTTTTGCATTTTATGATGTTTCAAAGCATTATTTTTAGTAATTAAAGAGTTAAATTACAGGTTACTATTTAAAGTCTGTAGAAAGTCATTTGAGAGAATTGTTTTTAAACACATTATAAATGTTAGTAATGTATTGCACATTACACGTAACAAACACTGTGAACTATGTAGTACTGAATTGTGGAGTAACACAACATTTCTGTGTTCAGGATTATTAGGGTGTGGCTAAAACGATGTCTCAATGTCACATTAGAGCCACCGAACATGGCCCCGCCCATAACA